>NC_077232.1:100537694-100898319 GCF_027887165.1 Monodelphis domestica
GGAAGGGATTCTCTCTGGGGTCTCTGGGGATGCCTGCCACGGGGGGAGATGAGAACAAAGCTAGAGGCTCTGCCCGCGGGTCAGTGACCTAAAGTGAGATTGCAGAGAACCCTGGGCTCCAGGGGTCCACACCTCGAGGAAGAACCCAGGGCTTGTGTGCCCTCCCTGAGTCTAAGGAAACTGGAACCAAAGAGAAGGCCGTGGCCAGGGCCAGACCCAAAGGATGGGTCGGTCCATCTCTGCCTTACCAAACACCTTCATTTCTTTCATCTTCCCAACAAGGAAAAGATAAAAGTATTTCCTATAGAAGTTCTCATTTAATTCAATTTAACAAAAGCTTCTGCTCTACCAAGTAATGAAGGGCCGGCCCCTGCTCTCTAAGGAATAAACGAGGGCTGCATTCATGATACATTTAATCACGTTAGGCCTTACACAACTCCCCTAGGGTGACAGCCCCCATGAGGAGGAGCAGGGGGTGCTGGAGGGAACAGACTAGACGGTTCCCATCTCACACTCCCCACCAAGGCATACGTGACGTCGGGCGAGCTCTCCCTGCTGGGCTAAGGGAGGGACCCCCCAGGATCACCTCTAAAGCCCCAGGATTCTATCAGCCTCCCATTACAGCTACAGAAACCGAGGGAGTCCAAGCTTCCCTCCCAGCCGTGGGTGCTCTCTGGCCACAATTATAGACAGCCACGACTCACTTAAACAGTGCTATGAGAACTCATCGGGCCTAACCGCCTCCCCCCCGCCACGCGGTCCAAGGGGCAGAGGTGGCACAAGCTAAGAAAGAGCCGGCGGAGGGTGCGCAGGGCAGCTGACGAGTTTCAATGGGGCCAGGGAGGGCCCGGTCAGGGGAGTCTCTGTGTCAGCATCTTCACCTGAGAATCCACCATCGGCCACTAACCTGTCCGTTGTCTGGCTGGCTGCACAGGCTTCAGAAAACATTAATAGCAAAGATTAAACTTCAAAGAGCCTGTGCCTAAATTACCTTCCCAGCCAAGTGGTTACGCGTTTACGGGCAAATCTGTTTTGGCCTACAAATAACCTCCGTGTCTAAACTCACCCCTCTCGATGGCAAGGCTGGTGACTTACTGTGGCACTGTAAGCCTGTGAAGGGCTTTCCCTCCATTATCTCATTTGTGCCCCCAACACCCCGAACCTGGAGTAGCAACAGGGAAAGGGAGCAGAGGAAGGAGGAGGCGCTGGACTTTGGGTCAGAACACCTGAGCCAAAGTACCAACTGAACCCCCAGGGACTATGTGCCCATGGGCAACTGGCTTAACTTCTTCAGAGGCCTGGACTCCAATCCCTTCTCCATGCCACGGAAAGACTTACACGCTCTGTGAATCAAAGTGCTTCATAAAGTGAGTTACTATTACTGCAAATCTGTACATAAGAACTCTGAATGTGGCCATGACCCATGGACTGATGGAGAAGCAGCCTCCTGCCTCTCAGAAGCAGTAGTGAACTTGTCAATGAAGAAAAGGGAATATAGTTTGAAATCTTATCAATGTATTGATTTGATTTTGTTTGTTTATTTGATATAAACTGCTTAGGAAATAGGGAGCAGGGAGTCATTGGAAAGAGAGGGAGAGGGAGGGATAGAGGGAGGGAAAATGGAGGGAGGGAGATTTACTTATTTTTCACAGCCTACTATGGGCCAAGATGTACTAAATGCTAGCGATAAAAACACAAAAATAAGAGTCTGACCCTATTACATTCTAACAGGGAAGACAACATATACAAAGGTGTGGAGACCAAAGAGGAATAGGGTATTTTAGTGTAAGAAATGATATTTAAAAAGAACATAAAAAAAGTTAAACAAAGAGAGATTATAATTTTGAAAGGTGACTACAAAAGAGAGCCAGTGAAACATCAAGGCCATTTTGCAAAATCATGAGTGACTCATCCACTCCCAGCCAGAAGTCTGTTTCTTGATAATTACCTGAATTATGCACTTTTTTTTTTTAAACCCTTACCTTCTGTATTGGAGTCAATACTGTGTATTGGCTCCAAAGCAGAAGAGTGGTAAGGGCTAGGCAATGGGGGTCAAGTGACTTGCCCAGGGTCACACAGCTAGGAAGTGTCTGAGGCCAAATTTGAACCTAGGACCTCCCATCTCTAGGCCTGGCTCTCAATCCACTGAGCTACCCAGCTGCCCCCGAACTATGCACTTTTATTTAGAGAGTAACAGACCCAGGACCAGGAGGAATTAATATCCTGGGGCATGACAGAATGGTAGAGGCTTTTAAAACACACTTACATTTTGTGAGAAGCAGGGGATGAAAAGGACAGCCTCACCTCATTCTCAATGTCTATGCATTCCTTCAAGACTGTCCCCAATTTATGCTGGATGTGCATGCTAGCTGATGGGAAGGGAAGAGAGATCTCAAACCTTCCTTGCGGCTCTCCCATGTCCTGACATACAAAACTCAGTAGAAAAGTGTGTGACCAAATCAACAAGTCTTTGTGTAAAGAAACCAACATTTATGTAGTAAGAGGACAAATGGATGGATGACTGCTGCCCTCGAGAATCCCTCCTCATCTGTCTAACACCTGAGATGTCAAACCTAGGGTCCCCCTTCCCAAATGAAGCCTGAATCAGACTAAAATGTAAGTGGAAGACATTTAACAAAATGAAGCTACAACAGGCCACAGATAATGTTATTATGTGGTTTTGTCAGTCAAGATGTGGCCCACAAGGATCATTCCGTGCAGTTCTTGGCTCCAGCTGCTATTTGAGTTCACAGCGCAGGCACATCATACATGTTTGTGAACAAACAGAATTACTCAAGACCACCTGCTTGCCAGGGAAAAGAGGCTCTAGCCTCTCAGGCAGCAGCAGGCACTTGTGGAAAGGAGCTTTATTTTTTCCTTCTGAGCTCCTACAGACCTCTGGACCTCTTCTGTCATCCTCTATGCTGCACCTGAAGTTCCAAGTTATTCTGCCCAAACCCCAGATCCTAAGAGTGGTGCCTTAGTTCTCTCTGGACCTCTCCCAGGGCCTAACACATGGAAGCCCAATTTATGGACCAAAAGAAGGAATGAATCATGCAGAAAGAAAAAGACTTACATTTAGCTTTGGCACTGCCTCCTGCCCATCCTCCAGCCACACAAAGAATTGCATCCACTTTCTTATCACCCAAAAGCTTCCCAACATCAACAGTCACCTTCAATAGAAGAAACAAAATTTGGGGAGATTTTTTTGGTTTGGTTTTTCTTTAAACAAAAGACCAAATCTGAATAGGATTCTACTGGGTCAAGTTCCCAAGTTCCTCTTAATTTATTTTAATCAATTTCTAATGATAGAACTGTAAAAAACGGAGATAAGGATCAAACGGAGAAATTTTAAAATGGAGATTTGAACCCCAGACTTCAATCCCCAGAAGTCCTTGCTAGCTCCCAGAATTCCCACTAATCTCCCTGAGTGCAAGATCACAAATTATTATTTAAAGGGGCTCTCCGCCTACTTGAGGCTCTCTTGGCTTCCGCTTCTAGGGAAAGGCATCTCCCAAGATGTAGAAAGTGAAATTGAATGGGCCTTTCGGCCCTCCTAGGCACGTGCTATCTTATTTTGCATTTTCTTTATTTCTTAATCTTTAAAAAAACCTCATAAAAATATAAAACTTTTAGCAGAGAAACAAATTTTTAATCTTAACAGAACAGAATTGTAAACTAAGATCCTGGATTAACCTTATTGGGGGAGGGGGGGAGAGAAATGATCCCTTTTTATTTTTATTTTTTCCCTTTTTTATTTAGAATATTTTTCCATGGTTACATGATTCATGATTCCGCACCCTTTCCTCCCCACTCCCAAAGAAGTTCCACTGGGTTATACATATATAATTGTTCAAAATCTATTTCCATGTTATTCATATTTGCAGTAGAGCAATCTTTTAAAGTCAAAACACCCATCATATCCCTATCAACCCACATGATCGATTATGTTTTTCTTCTGCATTTCTACTCCCACAGTTCTTAGAGAATAATCTAATGATGAAAGTTTGTGGATCTCAGAGAACTGATGAAATACTGGCAGCCATAAACTACATGCTTTACAGAGTCAGGTGGTCAACAAGCATCATTTCAACACCTACTTTACACCAAGCACTGCCTGGCTAACACTGAACATGGGAGTCAAAAGATTCAGATTCAAGGGATGTAGACTCTAAATAACCACCCTATTGCAAATATCAATAATATGGAAATAGGTCTTGATCAGTGACACATGTAAAACCCAGTGGAATTGCTTGTTGGCCATGGGAGGGGGTGGAAGGAGGGGAAGGAAGGAGCATAAATCATGTAACCATGGAAAAATTCTCTTAATTACTCAATTAAATAAATTTTTTTTAAAAATCCAATTAAGTCACAGTACCACCCCTAATAAACTGTTCCCAAGTCACTCATCCTCTCCAAGCCTTACTTTCTTTATCTGTAAAATGGAGATAGTGTTTTTATATTGTACCGACACTACCTACTGCATAGTGCTCTGATGAAAAAGTCTGCCAAGTACAATCCGCTCTAAAACACAGGAGTTAATATTATTATAAAACTCCTCCTTATAGTGCCTTGAATATGCCAGGAGGCTTCCTCCCTCCTGAGAAGGAGCCTTTATCATTTCTACTCATTTCTTCCAGTCTAAAATGTCCTTCCTCCTTACCCCCCAACATTTAGATTTATAAAATCTAAAAGAAAAGGATGGAAACATTAACCTAAAACTAAAATAATTCCTTGAATTAGAACAGGTATTCATGAATTTTTTGTTTTTAATGTGTATATTTTAATGTATATATTATTATATATTACATATATAATTGGTTTCCTTTGCATTCCTATGTATTTTTAAAAGTATATATGCAAATAAATTCACAGGCTGCTAAAGGGGTCCATTACCCAAAAAAGGGTAAGAATTGCTGAATTAGGTCATCTACTCCAAATTCTTCCCAATGTAAGACTCTTTCTACAAAATCCTTCAAATCACAAAGTAGAAAAATTATTTAGGAAAAATAAAAACTATCATACTCTTCCAACAACAGTTACAAAAGGCAGAGGTCCTGGACCTGAAGTCAGAAGACCTGAATTCAAATCCAGCCAGTGGGCAAGTCCACCTAGTCTGCCTCAGTTTCCTCATCTGCAAAATGGGAATAACAACAGTATACACTTCCTGAGTTGTTGTGAGGATAAAATAATTATATAGCACTTTACAAATCTTAAAGTGCTATATAAATGCTAACTGCTATTATTAAAATTGAAAGAAGACCTTAGAAATCAAATAGTCTACCCGTCTCATTTTACAAATGAGAGGAAGCTAAAGCCTAAAGAGATGGAAAGATAGATCTATAAGGAGTAGCAAGACTGAGATTGGAACCCAGATCATCTTTCTTACAAATCCAGTGCTTTTTCCATTTCTTTCTTATAACTGAAGATATCTTCAAAGCATTCCACTTTTCATTATTACACCAGAATAAAATAGTCATGTTGTTCAGGATGCCTCAGAATGCCGACAGCAACTTCTTCCTATTGCTACTATGAGCAATTCTTAAATCAAGGTGATGTTTCCTCATCCTAAACTTCAGTCCATTGACTCAATTCCTGCTAACCTATGGCCTAAATTACTCCTCCAAAAACAGGGCTGTAAAAGCTGATTTTGTCCTCACTTTTTTTTTCCACTCATTTCCCTCAGCTCCTGTTTGCCCATTTTATCATACTTTAGGCAGGCCTTATGTGAAACTTTATTCCATTCTCATTGGCTCCCATCTCCCCCTAAACTCATCCTTAAATTGCCCATTCTCTGTGTTGAGTATCTCTACCCCATGCTTCTTTCCCTGGGTTGTACCCAGGATACCGATGAGGACATGGAACCACTTGCTAACCACTGAGCTCTGAACATTTCAGGAAACACACAAAGAGTAGGAGCACTCCACTGAATGCCCATTGCAGGATTATTACTTTCTGTCACCTGGAGTTTTCCCAGGCTTTGAAGCTTTCTGCTTTACAGTCTACTAATTACTATTTACTAGGTGTGTTTCCCTCCTCAAATGGGTGATTTTATACCTTTTTAGGCTGAAATTTCTCACTATGAGGCATAGAGAAAAATAAAATAAAATCCACTTTTCTGTTTACCTAGTTATCTTTAATGCTAGAAGAGGTGGGAGCTGGGGATGGAAAGAGATCTTATTCCTTTTACTCCTTTCCCCATATCCTTTACTAGTTATACATTTCTCTAAAAAGAAGCAACAGTGGATTTTATTATAATGTCTAAAGCTTTATTTCAGTGAGGATTTCTCATTCATTTCCTACACCCCATCTCATCACTCCCTGCTCAGTCCTATCCATCCTTCAAGAATCAGCTCAAATACAATCTTTTCCAGAAACCTTCCCCAGGAATTGCCCCCTTTCTGAATTCTCAGGGCACTTTGTTCTGAGACAGAAGAGCTAAGGGTTAGACAAACAAGATTAAATGACTTGCCCAGGAGCACATGGTTAGGAAATCTCAGGGTACTCTGTACTGTTTCTATCATCTACTGATTCTATTTTCTTTTTGTAGCACTCAGTTCAAAGGCAGATCTCAATTCAAATTCAGGCTCTGCCATACACTAGCCTTCAAATCCAAGTCATACCTCAATTTTCTCATCTATAAAATGAGACTGATATGTGTATATATACATATATACACACATATGCAAATATATAACTATATTCACAGTGTTATTGAGAATCAAATTAGATACTCTATTTAAGTCATTGGTTTGTAAAGCACTCCACAAATGTCAGCTATTATTACTACTGTCATTACTAGATAAGCTAGTCATAAGCACAGGACTTTCACCTGCCATAGAGCCTAATAATTGCTGGATGAATTAGAATTTTGAATTTTCAACATTCTACCATTCCTAGAACATGTTTATAATTACCTGGTCAGCTTGCTCCGTAAAGGAATCAGTCATTTTGACAATCACACTGGCGTTGGCTTCTTCATTTTCTACCACATCAATGCTAGCAACCCACTAGTGTGAACAAGAAAAAAATTTTAGTAAAAAAAGGACACAATTTTATTATTCTTTTTATCAGACATCGGGACAGGCCAAGGACCTTGAAAAAGGTCCACTAGAAGGGTGATTTTAAAAGTACCTTAAACTTTTCAATATTCTGTGCTGGGCCTTCTCTGTTCTGAGAAGTCTTGTTTAACTTCCTTATATATCCTTATTTCAAAGATGAAAAAAATAGAGATCAAAAGGAAACTTGCCCAAAGTCACATGGTGAATTAGTAGAGACAGAGTGAAATATTATTACCCTGGTCCCAGAGTCAGAAGATTGGGCTCTAGCTATGACTGTTGTTTATCATCCCATCCCCTCTATCACATCATGTTGGTTTCCTCATCTGCAAAATGGCACTGGTCATACTCATAGCTTTAAATAGCACTAAATCATAGCTTTAATAGAGAGAAAAAGTTTTGCAAACAGGCACCAAATATCCCCAGCTCAGGGAGGAGAGGAGTGGGAAGTAGGGGGTGAGACGTTGGCAGTGGAACTGCAAGAAGATGCCCAGAGTAGAACCGTGAGTCCAGGCCAGGCAAGCTAAGGTGATTTCTCACTGATAAGAAGCGGAGGGTCCCAGCACCCAGAGCTGGTGTTCCCAAATCCGGGTAGAGTCAAACAGAATACAGCACACTGAGATTAAAGATATGCCACAGGCCTAGAAGTTTATTCCCAGGGAAAAACACCAAAAGTTTTTGAACAATGTTTCTTAGAAAAAGCAGTCTTGGTACCACAAAGAGCGTAACTATGAATATTCTTGTACAAGTCTTTTTCTTTATCTCTTTGGAGAAAAAACACAGCAGTGCTATGGCTGGATCAAAGGGCAGACAGTCTTTTAGCACCCTTTGGACATAGTTCCAAATTGCCCTCCAGAATGGTTGGATCAATTCACAACTCCACCAGCAATGCATTAATGTCCCCACTTTGCTACATCCCCTCCAGCACTCATTACTTTCCTTTGCTATCATGTTAGCCAGTCTGCTAGGTGTGAGGTGATACCTCAGAGTTGTTTTGATTTGCATCTCTCTGATTATAATAGATTTAGAACACTTTTTCATGTGCTTTTTAAGTTTTGATTTCTTTATCTTAAAATTGCCTATTCATGTCTCTTGCCCATTTATCAACTGGGGAATGGCTTGATTTTTTGTACAATTGATTTAGCTCTTTATAAATTTGAGTAATTAAACCTTTGTCAGAGGTTTTTGTTATAAAGATTTTTTTCCCAATTTGTTGTTTCCCTTCTAATTTTGGTTGCATTGATTTTATTTGTACAAAAACTTTTTAATTTAATGTGATCAAAATTATTTATTTTACATTTTGTGATTTTTTTCTAACTCTTGTTTGGTCTTAAAATCTTTCCTTTCCCAAAGATCTGACATGTATACTGAAGGGATGCCCTCCAGTTGGGGAATGGCTGAACAAATTGTGGTATATGTTGATGATGGAATACTATTGTGCTCAAAGGAATAATAAAGTGGAGGAATTCCATGGAGACTGGAACAAACCTCCAGGAAGTGATGCAGAGTGAAAGGAGCAGAACCAGGAGAACATTGTACACAGAGACTGATACATTGTGGTATAATCGAATATAATGGACTTCTCCATTAGTGGCAATGCAGTGACCCTGAACAACTCGGAGGGATCTACAAGAAAAAAACACTATCCACATCCAGAAGAAAAACTGTGGGAGCAGAAACACCGAAGAAAAACAACTGCTTGATCACATGGGTGGATGAGGATATGGCTGGGGATGTAAACACTAAATAATCGCCCTAGTGCAAACATCAACAACATGAAAATAGGTTTTGATCAAGGACACATGCAAAAACCCAGTGGAATTGCGTGTTGGCTATGGGAAGGAGTGGGGGGAAGGGAGGAGAAAGAATATGATTCTTGTAACCAAGGAATAATGTTCTAAATTGACTAAATAAAATTTTCAAAAAAAAAAAAAAGCAATCTTGTAGGGTAGCTGGGTAGCTCAGTGGATTGAGAGCCAGGCCTAGAGACGGGAGGTCCTAGGTTCAAATCTGTCCTCAGACACTTCCCAGCTGTGAGACCCTGGGCAAGTCACTTAACTCCCATTGCCTAGCCCTTATCACTCTTCTTCTGTCTTGGAACCAATACACAGTATTGATTCTAAGACAGAAGGTAAGGGTTAAAATTAAAATTTTTTTTAATAAAAAAGCAATCTTGGAGCAGCTGGGTGGCTCAGTAGATTGAGAGCCAGGAGAGCCAGACATAGAGACAGAAGTTTCTAAGTTCAAATATGGCGTCAGATACTTGCTAGCATTGTGACCCTGGGCAAGTCAGCATTGATTCTAAGACAGAAAATAAGGGTTTAAAAAAAAAGCAATATTTTTGGCAAATATTCTGACATTTATTTCTATCTCCAGAGAAAGAGCTGATAAACAGGAATAAATAAAACATAGTTTTCTATATAAATCTAACTTTTTGTCAAATGGTGCCTTCTTTAATGGGGGGAAAGGAGGGAGTTAACTGAAAGTCTTCATATTTTAAATGTTACATATAAATATATAAATTTTTTAAGTCAGTTTTTTTATAGTCATATACAATTTGAGACTAGCTGGCAAATCTAAAGGCTAGCCTACCCTGCTTCCTACTCCTTCTCATTACCTTAGATAGCTTTTCCAGAATATCAGTTATATTAGCAGTTCTTCTCTTTCTTTATCTTGTCCCTCTGGGGGGGATATGAACCTCTACTAACATCAAGAGGAAAATAAACCTTACCAACTGCCTAATCCAAACTAAAAATTCAATTCCTCATCTATTTCCTTGCAGCTGAGGGGGTAGGTGAGAGACCCTGAAAAAAGGAAAGAGGAAAAACTAAAATAAGCTAAGAAATAAACAATGGCAAAATTGCACATTTCAAAATTCATCCTCTCCACTTATTGCTCAGAAATGCTTGCTTCAACTCTTAAGCAGGTCCCACCAGGGCCTACCCTTTACAAATGTTATCTCATTTGGTCTTTCTAATAACTTTGTGAGGTAGGAGCTCTTGTTATCCTCATTTTATAGATGAGGAACCTGAGGCACACAGAGGTTAAGTGACTTGCCCAAGGTCAAATAGCTAGTAAGTATTTCTGAAGCCAGCTTTGTTTTGTTTTTAAACACCAACCTTCTGTCTTAGAATCAATACTATGGATTGGTTCCACTGCAAAAGAGCAGTGGAGGCTAGGCAATGGGATTAAGTGACTTGCCCAGGGTCAAAAGAAATATTTGAGGCCACATTTGACCCAGGACCTCCCATCTCTAGGCCTAGCTTTCTACCCACTGTACTACCTAAATGCCAGATTTTAACTCAGTTTTCCTGGAGAAGAGCAAATATCCTTTTCAAAAAAGGAAAAGAGAAAATGTCCTTTCAAAAAAGATAAGGGCAGAGGAGGCAGCTGGGTCCTCAGGACACAGTGCATTGAGAGCCAGGCCTAGAGACTGGGAGGTCCTAGATTCAAATCTGTCCTCAGACACTTCTCAGCTGTGTGACCCTGGGCAAGTCACTTGACCCCACTGCCTAGCCCTTACCACTCTTCTGCTTTGGAACCAATACACAGTATTGATTCCAAGACAGAAGGTAAGAGTTTAAAAAAAAAAGAAAAGAAAAGAAAGGGCAAAGTCTCAAAGCAATAGGAAAGGTAGCAGCCATGAGGGAAGGATCACTTCTTTTAAGACTGAAAGGTCCTTTAAGATCATCTGAATAAACTCCCCTCCTTATTTTATGCCTGAAAAAAACAAAGACCCAGAGGTCAACTGATTCTCTGGATGAACCTTTTTTTAATTTCTCTCACTCCTATGAGAGCATCAAGGTATAGTGCATCAAGAGCCAGTCTCAGATCCAGGAAAATCTGGGTCCAAGGCCTAATTTTGTTCTGAGACCTTGGACATGTGACTTGACTTCTCAATGCTCAAGGAAACTCTTAAGACTATATGCATTGTAGATAATTTGCTCATTGCTAAAGGGAGTTTCCTTATTAAGGGATTTTTCTACTGATGAAACCACAGGTCATATCCTTAATCCTATAATATAGTGTATATTTTCTAGCTTCTGTCACAAATCCAGATAGAAAAATAATATCAGTGGCAATGTAAGAGACCAAGAATAGTAGAAACACACAAAAAATAATGTTTTCAAACTATTATTAGAGACCCATCTTGTCATATAGGCCCAGGATAATTATTAACCAAAAACAAATCCTCAAGTTGAACAAATTTATTTAATAGAGTTCAGTGAAAACATACCCAGAATGTTAAAGGTTCTCCTGGGAAAACTATGGACAAGAAAAATGTGGAGTATCTGTATATTAGGGAAATAAAGGGAATCCAAGAAGAAATACATTCAAAGTTCCTTAAGGAGAGAAACTTTTTTGCCTCTTCTTGTATTCCGAGAGCTTAGCACAGTGCCTGGCACACAGAAATTTATTGATTATTAATTAATAAATAATTAATATTTTATTAATTATTAATAGTATTAATAAATTATTTAAAAACTTAATGAATGTTTATTGGCTGATTGGATAGAAGCATGATAGGGCAATGATAGAGGAAAATTAGAAGGAATCTCTACTGATTTCATTTTAGTTTTGTTTTCTTTGCTAAATAAAATGATGTTTGGATTGAAAGTAGAATAAAAATGAGAGAGATGAAACCCAAGAGAAGTAGGGAGATAGGAAGAGCATGCAGGGGACCATGAGGAGTATAAGCCACCAGGTCCAGATGAACTGAAAGGGGTCAGTCCCAGGGTAGTACATGACCAGGCAGATGCAAGTGCTAAATCATTGTCAGCCATAATCTTTGAGAGTTCACAGACTGGAAAAGAATAAATATTGGCAAGGGAGGGAAGGAGGGAGGGAGACAGAGAGGGAGGGAGGGAGGGAGGGAGGGAGGGAGGGAAGGAAGGAAGGAAGGAAGAAAGGAAGGAAGGAAGGAAGGAAGGAAGGAAGGAAGGAAGGAAGGAAGGAAGGAAGGAAGGAAGGAAGGAAGGAAGGAAGGAAGGAAGGAAGGAAGGAAGGAAGGAAGGAAGGAAGGAAGGAAGGAAGGAAGGAAGGAAGGAAGGAAGGAAGGAAGGAAGGAAGGAGGGTAGGTGTGGAGAGAGGGAAGGAAGGAAGGAGGGTAGGGGTGGAGAGAGGGAAGGAAAGAAAACAGAATTGACTTCAATTTCTCGTAAAATTCTAGAAAAAATTATTAAAAGCAGAGGGATTGAGGATCTAGAAAAACAAGCAAGAATCATAAGGAGCCAGTCATCAAGAAGACATTCTAGGCTAACCTAAGTTTATTTTTTGATAAAATAAAGAGATTAGTTATAGGGATAATGATGATAATAATAGGAGCATTTATATAGCAATTACTATGAGTCAGGCATTGTGCTAAGTAAGTAGTTTTACAATTTTACTCCTTTTAATCTGTACAAAAAACCCTGGGAGGGAAGTACTATTATTATCCTTATTTTAGTGCTGAGGAAACTGAGGCAGACAGAAATTAAATGACTTGTCCAGGGTCATACAACTAATAAGTACATCTGAAGTTAGAGTTTAACTCGGGTCTTCCTGACTCCGGATCCTATATTACTATCCAGTACAATGCCAAGTATCTCCAAAATGCCAGACATAATAATTTACCTCAAGACAATTTATATAATAACATTATATACACAAATAACTTTAAAAGACTTTAATTTCTCTTTTATCATCAAATCTACTCTCCCTATAATCTAATACAACTGCCCCAAAACAGAGGCTTTACAAGAAAGAGTATTTAACTAATAATGAGAGTCCTTGGTTTGGAATTCTTTGTAATATTAGGAAAATTGCTTAACATTTCCGAATCTCATTTTCCCTGAATGTAAAAGGGAGAAAAGAGGCTATACTGGGTCATCTCTAAAGTCTCTTCCAAATTTAAAATATTATAAGCTCTAATAAAGAATAAAAAATAATGGGAAAGGAACAACAATCAGATGAGCCAAACCTTGATCAACCCAGGAGAATGGGGCAACAATTCAGAATAGGTGAGCTAGAAATTACTCTCATTGTCCTCCAGTCAAACACCCTCATTTTAGAGATGAGAAACTGAGAACCAGAAAAGTGGGGAAATCTGTTTAAGGTTAAAAATAGAAGCAGAGGCAAGGCTGGAACTAGAATCCAGGTAGAAGAAAAAAAGAGAAAGTCCACCCACATACTAATGAAGCCTCTTCAATCAAGGTCTTTCACATTTATCTAAGTAGCAGAGGGGCAAAAATGGGGACCCAAGTTCAAATTCTGACTCCACTGCTAATTGGTTAATTTATCATAGTTAATAATAAATAATAAAAAATATATTATCTATAATAAAATATAACTATAAATTACATATAAACATAAATTATGTAATTATAAATAAAAATAAATAAATATAAAATTAAGTATTCCATCAAATAAATTAATTAGAAATTAATCCACCATGGATAAAAGGCTTTTAGCCTACTTCCTCAGATGTAAAATGGGAAAAAGTAATTTTTCTTTCTTCCTCATAGGGATGTTCTATGGAAATGCTTCATCAATCTTAAAGCACTATAAAAATAAGTTATTATTCTCCACACTCTATCCAGATCTGGAGGGCCCCAGGACCCCAGAGTCTACCTGAAACCTTCCTATTAATGCTCCTTTTAACTTTTTCTCCCTGCAGATCAACTCTGTCCCTTTCCCCTTCAAATTCATCCTGCCACAAAAAAACTCAAAATCCCGGTCCAACTGCCCTCTTCCCAAAGGACTACTCTTCTTCAGGTTCCCAGGGGTACCCCTGTGCATTCTAAGGCCTTTATATCCACCCAGCAATATTTCTCCCAATTGGAGTTCCTTTTTCTACTACTATCTTCAAGTGCTTACACATGAGTAAATGTCTAATTTTTTTTCCCTGTTCATTCTTTAGCTATCCCATATTCACTGCTCCCTTGTTCTCCAAGTGAAAGTTCTGACAGACAAACACAGTCCTTAAATAGACCTAATCTCAGTTAAGTAGAAGTTTCTTCACAGTTCTGCCCAGCCTGACTATTCAGTTTGACCCTATAAAGGTAACATGAATTTTACCGGTCAAACAAGCTTTGAACGTTCCAAGTGAGGACAAAGATTCCTCTTTTTATGAGTAAACACTGGTTCTTTTGGCAAGTCTTCCTTAATCTATTCACCTGCTGTCAAAAGTCCCCAGAAAAAAAATAATAATCTTGTGTCCAGTCCTGCAACTGGGAATGCTCAAAAGCAAGGCAGGCCCTGGCTTTAGGTATAGGCCATCCTCTTATCAGGGAAGCTGGAGCCCCTCCTCCCCCCATAGGGACCAGTACAGTCAGTCATACAAGGACTTCGACCCCTATTTGCCCATCAGGTTTATTTTCTCCCTCCCTCCTCCCCCCCAAGTTAACACTGTCAGTGCCATCCTTGGGAAGAGACTGGGGGATCAGATTTAGATATTCATTTAATTTGTAAAAGTAATACTAACAACAGAAGGGACCTAGCTGCTGTCCTTGGGCACGAATGTACCTACATTAAACGGGCAAAAGAAGACTCCTTTATTTGATAGGTGAGGAAACTGAGGCCTGGAGGTGTAAAATGCTTTGCCCAAGTTTTCTAGAGTCCCCAGGCAGGAACCTCTTAATCTCCAAATCCCGCGAGCCACAACTGGGGGGTCAGGAGGGAGCTGCACCCCGGCTTCCTCACCCTCCCCTCCTTTCCTTTTCCTGGGGAAGAAGGAAATTATGTCGTTGGGTGGGCTTTACCACCTTCACCACAACCCGGGAACCGCTGCTCCTGCTGTCAAGTGAGGATCCCTTGCCCTGGCGGAGGGTGCGTCCGAGAAGGGCAGCCAGTTGTGGTTTTAACCCCCCGTTACAAGGACTCGCTCTCTTTAAATTTGGGGGATAACGTACTGGCCCGAGGACCAAGGCTTCAACCCTCCCCTCACCAGAGTTTAAAGGGAGAAGAGAAGGGAAGGCGTGTAGACAAGGGAGAAGTATAGTTGTATCTGAGCATGCGCGAGAGGAGAGGGACCATGTGTGTTTGGGGGTATCCCGGAAGCAGGGACATGTATTCGAGCACGGGGAAGGGGGGTGTTTTGGGATATCGCGGAGGCGGAGGGGTGGGGGTTCATGGGTGTTTCGGGGTATCCCAGAAGCGGGGGTATGAGCACGAACACAGAGGTACTTGCATGGGGGTACGTGCAGGTGTGCGTGTGTACACAAGTGAGACCGAGCCCACAAAACGGGGAATCCCACCCCCGGCTCTGGTAGGGGAAATCAAGGCCCCCCCCTCAGGCTTGAGGGCTCAGGGGAGCCCAACATCACGCGCGCACGCACACGCGCGCACACATACACACAGAGAAATGCCCCCTTTGGCCCGGTAAGTCCCTCACGCAAACAAACCCCCGATTACCCAGTCCTTGGCTCGGAAAGCCTGCACACATTTGGTGCCCAGCGCCCCTCTGCCTCCGTACACCAGCACCCGGCGCGCGTCCCCAGAGGCTGCTGCCATCATCCCTGCCTGCCCGCCCGTACAGCTCCACCGGCGACCCCAAGCTCTGGGCCCCGCCTCGGCCCGCCCCTCAGGACACGTGCTAAGAAAGCAAGAGTGACTGAGGTGCCTTTGCTCTGCTCACTCCAGGATCACTGCTGCCGCCTAGCTGGCTGTCGAGTTGGTGGGCGTCTTATGGGCTTGCACCCTGACCTCAGAGCAGAAGGGGCCAAGAGGCGTTCTCTCTCCGGGATAGAAGGGGTGGCCACTCTGTCCTGCCCTGGGAGCGGGCAAACTACTAGGTACAGGATTCTAAGCAAGATAAAGTACATTCCTTTTGTTAGTTCTTTCCCCAAAAGCTGGGATCTTTGGATTTAACGAACACTAAGTTGCTACGGACATTAAATAACATGTGTTGGATTCCCTAATCCATTGATCCACCATTCTATTTCTTTTTTTCTCTCACTTTTTTAACTTTTTCAGTTACATGTAGAAACAATTTTTTGACAATTGTTTTCTGATATTTTATAATTCAGATTTTTCCCTACCCTCCCCCACCCCAAAAGGTGAATATGCTAGTATAGGTTATACTCATACTTTCATGAAATACGTACTTCCATATCGCTCATATCATAATAGGAGACACCTGTCACACATAGGAGAAATCTTGGGAAGGAAATAAAATGGAAGGTGGCAGGCTCTGATCCAGAGAGAATTATCCTCCTTGGATAGTCCTTTAGATTTGAGATGGTCAGAGAGATGCACCTCTTTGATATCATCAAGTTGTATCTCAGACATCCATCTGTCCTCTAAACTATGAGGGTCACCCCCTATGTCTTCAGGCAATCCTCCCCCCTGCCCATGCCTCAGTGCAGTTACAAATGAAATGAATATCCAAATCTGACTCTAAGGATATTTAACCACTCTAGAGTCACATCTCCACTGTGGCATAAAGTCATGTCTTCACTGTTGAAAAGAGTATAAAGACCCCAGAATTGATGTCATCTGGGAACAGCTTTCCATGTGTGCTGTTCAATCTAGGAGGCAGTCTTCCACCTATGCTGTCCTCCTGGCCAGATTCAACATTACTTTCTAAATTAATAAATTTCTCTTTTTTATTTTTAAGCTAAGTTTCAGAGGCTTGCATCCTTGCAAAAGGTACCCTTCCCGAAGCCCGGGGGTTCACCTCAAGCCCCCCACAACACTTCTCCAGCTTATTTGACAGGTAAAGAAACTGAAGCAAGCAGGGATAAGTGACTTTCCCAGTGTCACATAGCTAGGAAATGTCTCACAACTCATTTGATATCAGAAAGATGTCTTCCTGAGTTCAGGTGTGGAACTCTATTCACTATGCCTGTGTTAACTTGGAAAAACAACACAGAACTATTAAATAGTCAGGAAAACCACTCTTTAATTAAGGAAAGGGGTTCAGTGCTCTCCTTAAGACCTCCACACAGAGGTATGAGCTATACACCTCCCATAAAGAGTCCAGAGACTTGAGACTCTGGCTGCTCTGGTCACTGACCCCTGGGAGAGCCAAATGTGCTACATTGACAACTCCAAAGAGCCATTAAAATGGGAAGCTTAAATCCCTTTCTAGGGGAACTTGGGGACTGAGGATGAGAGGGATAGTTGGTTGACTTTACAATGGTAACAAAGGAAAATGAGGAGTCCCAGACAGGAATAACGTGGAGAGGCTGATGCTTCACAATGGGCACAAAAGGGAAAGATCCAGACAAGGGTTGGTCTACCTAGGGTAAAGGACTTTGGCTCCAGGGGAGAAACCATTGGGACAAAAGAGATACTTAACACCTTAATACAGTATTCATTAAACAAACAGAAGGAAAATGCTCACTGATCCTATGGGGAATTTTTTTTATTCAAACAAAAGTATAGAGATCATTGCTCAGCAGATTAGAGTTTTGACAGATCCTAACTGTAACTTACACACCAGTAAGACAGAGAATATATTTATGAAGATTAGCCCTCCCCACCTAAAGTATTTTCTATTGTTAGTCTGAGACTCTGAGGTTGGACTTTCCCCTCAGGCAGAAACTCTCATGTGACTAGGTCAAACTTGGGACTTTTCACCTTTAAGCTAACTAAACTGGGGGACATTGAATTTTACTAGGCTCCAAGTTTGGGGGGGGGGGGGGTTGGATTCCACATTAACACCTCCTAACTGCCAAATAAGAGATGTAGTCCAGGTATAATCAACAAGACTTAGTGACTGATTGGATATGGTGGGAAGAGAATGAGGAGCAGAAGATGCCTTTGAGTCTAGAAACCCGGTTTATTAGGAGAAATGAGTTCTATTTTAGATATGTTGAGTATATGTCTGTAGGACATACAGATACAGCTATTTTAACAGATATTTGCTGATGTGGGACTTAAGAAAGCAGAGATAGATGAGACAGAGGGGAGAAGAGAGAGAAAGAGAAATGTAGACAGACTAGATAGATAGATAGATAGATAGATAGATAGATAGATAGATAGATAGATAGATAGATAGATAGATAGTGTATGATTGAAAATCTGTTACCCTTAAAAAGAACTACATATCCCAAGAGCCCACTGACTTCCTGTCATTCCATACTTCCTGTAGACAGAGGATAAAGGGCATGGGCTTTGGAGGCTCTAGCTCTCTGATGTGGTGAGTGGGGTTGACATGGCTAACCAGCCATGGGCACCTGGTCTGTTGAAAGAGTTAGTCCCATGAGAATTGATATCAGCAAGAGAGAAGGGGTAGAGAAAAAAAGAGGGACCAAGATAGGTCCCTGGGGGACATTCACCATTAGGTTTCATATGATAAGATGTGGGGAATTTTTTTTATTCAAACAAAAGGATAGAAATCATTGCTCAGCAGTTAGTCCAATTAGAGTTTTGACAGATCCTAACTGTAACTTACACACACACACCAGTAAGACAGAGAATATATTTATGAAGAGGGGAGATAACTCAAATCCAGTTCATGAAAGGAAGAAGACGTCTACATCAGTGAATGTCTGTGAACAAAATAGAAGCTGTAGTTTGCAAGGTAAAGTAATTTGGTAAAGACCCAGGACACAACAGCCCACCCTTTCTCAGGATCCTATTAGACCATCCTTATTAGATTGCATTGAAGCATCTGGTTAGATAGAAATAAAATGAGAAAGTCTCTAAGCTCCAAGACCTCTGTAAGGATAAAGAGAAACTCCTCCAATATAAACTCAGATAATGTGAGCCCCACCAACTTCCCCTGCAAGAGAGTGAGAATGTGGTCAAGCACCTTTTTCTCTCCTCTCCAACTCATGCAAAAACATCACAAAATTCCTCTTCCCAAAACAAGAAAGAGTAAAGAGAAAAGACTGAGACAAGACTGCCTGGAATATACAGTGTATGTGTATATGTGTGTGTATATACATATAGGTGTAGATTTATATATATGATATATATATATCATATATATATAATATATATCATATATGTATTTATACATATATCTATATGTTGTATTATTTTAATATAACTAGGGCAAATTTATATTTATGTACATACATAGATTATAACATATACATACAAATATATATTCTTTTTTTTTAATTTATTCAGTACATTAACATTCCCATGATTCACCTTCCCCTTCATCTCTGAACTAGAGGAGGCAGTCTTTTATATGATTGGTGAATGGAAGAAATCAGGGAGATTTTTCTTCATTCCAGAGCCATCTCTAACATTTACAAGTTTTGAGATCAATCAACAAGGATTTATCATGTGCTTTGGATACTTATTTAACCTCTAAAAAGGCTCAATCTCCTGGTCTGTAAAATGGGAACAATAATACTCGAGACACCTTCTTTATAGGGTAGTTGAGAGGGAAGTACTTTGCCAGCTTTGAAGCACCTTATAAATATCAGTTTTATATATATAATATGTTTTTCCTTTCTCTGCTTTCAGTTATTATAGCTGCAGTTGCTAGAGAGCATCACTAACTCTCTAGTCCAGTGGTTCTCAACCTTTCTAATGCTGTGACCCTGCAATACAGTTCCTCATGTTGCGGTGACCCCAAACCAAAAAATTATTTTGGTGGCTACTTTAAAACTGTAACTTTGCTACAGTTATGATTCAGAATGTAAATACCTGATATGCATTATGTATTCTCATTGCTACAAATCAAACATAATTTAAACAGAGTGATTAATCACAAAAACAATATTTAATTATATGTTGAGAAATATTAATCCAGCAGGAGGCAGCCTGAGCACTGGAGCGGGAGGTAAGTCCTGCCTGGGGTGGGGGTCCGCAGATGCTGCCTTCTTCTTCCTGTCGTCTCCCTCCAGCTCCAGCTGAGGCTTCACTTTGCTGGGGTTACTCGGCTCCGTTATCCCCTCTAGGACTCGTTCTTAACCCCTCCGGAGCCAGCACCCGGGTGCTCTCTCTAGGTCTCTGTTTGAGTCCAGACTCTAGGCAACAGGGTAAATCCATCCCTCATTGAGGGAGGGCTGCTGATAGGTAACTAATATTAGTACAATGTGCGGGCAGCAAGGTCCCCGTTCTTTCCGAGATCTTGCTGTAAAGTAGTGCCATTTCTCAGCGGCTAAAGCCCTCGGAAAATATGTATTTTCCGATGGCTTTGGGCGACCCCTGTGTTTTGGTTGTTCAACCCCTGCCGGAGTCACGACCCACAGGTTGAGAACCATAGATCTAGTCTATTGTCTTTATACCATTTTCTGGATGAAACCTAAAGTGGGCTCACACGGAAAAGTGAGAATTATTTGTACCTTGGAAGTTTTGTTCTCCCTCAGTGAGGCTTCTAAGATTTTTAGAGTTCTAACTCTAAACTGTTGCTTCTAGGCCTTTTATTTTAAAGAGAAACTAAGGCCTAAAGATGGCATATGTTCAAAGTCACCCTGTGGGAGAGTGGGGATTCAGACCTATTTCCTATAAATCTAAATCTAATGCTTTTAAAATTGTCTCCTTGGGGCTTCTTGGTCTCTGATAACAATGCCCCTAATGGTTAAATTTAATAAAAACATGATTAAGCATTTAAATGCCACTATATCCTTACTATAGTGGGACTAGGAAAAAGTCTTTCTATTAACTCCTCAGTAACTTCTGAGTGCCTCATTTTGTTCCAAAATTGAACCCATCAAGTTCAGGCCCATCACTAATAATGCTCAATAATGGGGCAGCTGGGTGGCTCAGTGGATAGAGAGCTAACCCTGGAGACCAGAGGTCCTAGGTTCAGATTTGACCTTGAGTTTAAATATGGCCTCAGGTTCAAATTTGGCCTCAGACATTTCCTAGCTATGTGACCCAGGGCAAGTCACTTAACCCCAACTGTCTAGTTCTTCTCATTCTTCCACCCTAGAACCAATTTGGTTCTAAGGCAGAACTTAAGAGATTTAAAAACAATGATAATATTGGTGGTCAACAACAATAGATACTAAGCTTCTACTCTGCATATGAGATACTGTGATGGATACTTGAAGAATACTTCAAAAATGAATTTTAAACATCTTCAGTCAGCAAACTTAGACTCAGGTTCCCCCTTTATTTATATAATATTTATATTTATATATTTATTATATATTTATATAATAATCCTACCAGGTTCTAACACAAAAATTCTGAATGATTCTGCAACAATCCTTCCAAAACACTACAATATTCTAGAGAATTACTGTAGCTTATTTGGATGTCAAAATGGATCTGATTTCGTCAATGTAGTACTCCCTCCAAAAATGCAGACACATTTCTGTTGTCTACCCATTTTGTGCCATAAATCTTCTGCAGATGTCTCCTTAGATCTCTTCACACGCCACAGACACCAGTGTTTCACACGCCATCAACATATGTCTGTTGACGTGCTTTATACCATTTCTCCTGCCTGAGTCTTCATTCATAGTGTGTGTTCCAATCTGAATTTTTGTAAAATGTTTGCAAAATACTGCAGGATGAAATATATAAAAACACGAAACAAAAATAACCTAAACCTAGACCTGCCCTTCATACCCTTTTATCACATGCAGAAGAGTTGGTGTGCCTGTCTGCGGTCCGTAAAATGATCACTCCTCCACAAATCTGAACTGACAAGAGCTGAAGAGATGGAGGAGGCTAGGTGACATTGTTCTCAACCAGGCAGTGGGGTATTGTCTTTCTCGGAGCTCCTAAATTTAGAGTGTGTCCATGAATTGGTTAAAAATTGCCTAAGTCTGCAAAAAGTTGCAACTATTGGTAGGTATTCTATTAGGTCCTGTTTTATTCCTTTTATGATTATGTATTTAAATCTAAAAATGTGAATTTTTATGTAAAATATAGGGATATATTTGAGACTACATATCTAATCATGTCTGTTTATTCCAAGAGTAGAAGGTTAGAAGGTGCCATTATGATATGGTCCCAAAGGGCTCTGCAAATTACAGTTGAAGATTCAGGGAAGAGAGGTGGGAGTTTGCTGATGAGACAGGGATTTGGGGATATTTTGTTTGGGTAAAACCAGCCACACTAACTACATCCTATAAAGTAACAAGATTATTTGGAGCCACTTGAAGAGAGAGAGAGACAGAGGGAGAAAGAGAGATAGTGTATAGAAGATGGCTCTGTCAACATGGAATCTAGAAACGCCAAGCTTGTAGCTTGGTAAGATCTGGTGAACCTCAAGTTTTAGGACTAGCTTGTAAGTTGGGGGTAGATTCTCAAGGGAAGGGGGAGGAAGTACAAGCTTTGGGGTCTCCAACTTACAAGCTAGTCCTAAAATCTGGGGTTCATCAGATCTTACCAGGCTACAAATTAAGGGTTTCTAGATTTCATGTTGACAGCTTACTCTGTAAGGAACATACATACAGAGATGAATTTGCTCCCTCCCCAGGTTAGTGGGACACATAGCCCCAGTGTTTGGCTTCCTTAGATCCCGATTCTTTTAGTGAATAGGATCAGATTAATTAGTCTCCGTGCCACCTGGTGGTTACATTTATCTAGCATGTCACTGCTTACAAAGAGCTATCTATTCTCTCATCCGAGTCCTCCAACAACTTCATGAAGTAGATGATCTAATCCTTGTTATCTCCATCCTTATGATACAATAGAAGAAACATTGACTTTGGAGTCAAAAGTCTTAAATAGAAAATGTCATCTCTAAAACATCTTCCCTGGATGACCTTAGACAAGGCTCTTAGCTTCCCCCAAGGTTTCTGTTTCCTCTTCTATAAAGTGAAATTGGTCTAGATCAGGGATTTTTAATAATCTTAATAGATCCTCTTCTTAGAATACATATAATACATATATAAGTTCATGTAAATAATGCAAGTAGAATAGGCCCTAAAAATAAGTCTTTGATAACTTTTTAAATCTAAATTCATTTCCAGAGGAGATATTGTGGCTTTGGAGAGGTTGTACCACACATGCACCAGAAGCTGCTGGCTCAAAAAGAGGGCATCTTTTGAACATCCTTCACTAGATAACTAATAAAGTAATACACTGGCTCTCTACAGACTTACGAAAGGCATAAATGAGCTATTGTTGGAGTTCTGTGTCACAATATATACATATACATATATATATATATATATATATATATATATATATATATATATATATATACACAATATATATCAGTTCTGGGCAGCTAAGTGGGGCAGAGGATAGAGCACCAGCACTAGAGTCAGAAAGACTCATCTTAACTGAGTTCAAATCTGGCTTCAGCTTATTAGCTGTGTGACCCTGGGCAAGTCACTTAATCCTATGTACATATATTGTATATATGTATACAAATACACACATACTTGTTTCTCTCATTAGAATGTAAACTCTTTGCTAAAAAAGAGATTATTTCTTTTTCTTTCTTTCTTTCTTTCTTTCTTTTTTTTTTGTGCTTATGTCTCCAGGATCTAGCACACAGCTGGGAAAATAGGAGGACCTTAATAAATGCTTGATTGATTGATTGATGACTTTATATAAGTGTCTTGACCTTTTAGGGCTCAAGTTCCCTCTTTTGTCAAATAAAAAGGTTGTATTAGATCAGTGGTTCTCAAAGGATCATCCTATTCAACTCTGTATCCTCTTATCTCAAATCTCCTTATCATATCTTGCTGTCTTTGTCTTGTCTTCACTAATAGATTACAAGCCCCATGAAGGCAAGAATGTAACCTGTTTGTACCTCTGTGTTAACTACTGTATTTCTTGCCTAGCACAGAGTAATAATATATCATGATATAATAATATGTCATGTATCATGTTAAGTCGGTGTCCTCTCAACAAGCCTGTGTGGTGGTTAGAACAGCTCTTATCAGCCCCACTTTACAGATGAAGAAACTAATGGTCAGAGAGGTTAAATGACTCCTCATTTAATATAGCTACTAAATGTCAAAGCCAGGATCCGTTTTCCTTGGAGGCTATATACTGCCCTGTTTGCAGGGAACCCACAAACTGTTTTATGTTGCAATTTTACACTCAGAAGATTCACCCAGTGACAAATCCAGGTGTCATAAAGCCCCGGCTATTCACTTCAGTTCAATGGCTTGGAGAAAGGAAGGTCATTTCCTTGCGTTGTTAGTTGTCCTCAGAGATCTGACAGCAGTGACATTTAGAGAAAGAGAGAAAGGGCTTGGCCCAGATAAAAGAGCTGACATTTGATACAGTTTCATTGTCGGTAAAAATTCTCCTGTCAGATCCCTTGATTTCCTTCCCCCCCCCCCCCCCCTTTGTTCACATGCTTCTTGACAATCTGATCTCCTTAGTTTTGCCCCAGAGGGTCTTTCAAGAGATTGTGATAAGCACCCAGTGTCATTTGAATATTTAAAATAGGGGACAATTAAGCCACCTGCTGAAACCCTAGTCCCAAGGCTCATCTAGGGTTACTTCCTTCAGGAACAAACAGCCGCGGGTCTAAGGAAGGCTGTCTAGATGTGCGACACGTGTGCTTGGGCAGAAGAAGGAAAATGCACTTCAAAATGGGCTGGATTGAAAAGCCGACCTTGGGTCTGAGGATGCCCCGGCGTCTGAGAAACGCTGCTGCTGCCCGGTGGCCTCGGGGATGATTTCTTAAGCCTCTAGGATGCCTGGATGTTTTAAAAAGACGTGGTTCGGCTTGGCCTCCTTGCTGAGCTTCTCTTCCTTTCTGCTCATCATCATTGCTCTGGCAATCCCCAAGTGGCTCAGTGGGAAGATCCTCTGTCAGACTGGAGTGGATCTGGTCAACGCCACCGATCCAGAGCTTGTGAAATTCATTGGAGACATTTACTATGGACTCTTCCGGGGCTGCAAAGTGCGCCAGTGTGGGCTGGGGAGCCGGCATTCCCAGTTCGCCAGTGAGTATCATATATATGCTTCTCTGCGTGCCATGAAAACTGGTTCCTTTTTAGAACTTTTAAACTAGTAAGTTTCATTAAATGGAGCATTTGCTTGTCTCCCTAAGGGAAGAAAAGTTTATGGAGAGGGCACCCAGTGGGCAGCCAACTGTATACAAAGAAAATAAATTGGAAATAATCAAGAGAAGAAAGGTATTACCATTAAGGAGGATGGGGGAAAGAATGGGACACCGTGGATTGAGAATCAGTCCTAGAAATGGGAGATCTTGGATTCAAATCTAGACTCAAACACTTCCCAGCTGTGTGATCCTGGGCAAGTCACTTAACCCCCACTGCCTAAAGTTTACCACTCTTTTGCCTTGGTACCAATACTTAGTATTGATTCTAAGACAGAAGGTAAGGGTTTAAAAAAGTCAGGAAAAGTGTCTCATGGAAGATGGAATTTTAGCTGGGATTTTAAGGAAGCCATTTAAAAAAAAAAAAACAAGAAGAAAAGATGAGAAAGGAGATTATTCCATGCATGGGAAACAACCATTGAAAATCCCCATTGCCCTCCATGAGAGTAAATGAATGTATTAAACTATAATAATGACTCAAAGAGGTATAAATAATTATCATTAATGTTATTTTTGGTGGGAAGGATACTGGACTGTGAGTCAGATCACCAATCGTTGTATGGCTTTCAACAAGTGAGTTCAACTAGTTAAGCCTAAGTTTCCTCACCTTTAAAATGGGGATAATAATACTAGATCTATCTACCTCACAAGGACTGTTGTAAAGAAAGTGCTTTGTAGGAGTGACTCAGTGGATTGATAGCCAGGTCTAGAGATGAGTGGTCCTAGGTTCAAATCTAGCCTCAGCCACTTCCTAGCTGTGTGACCCTGGGCAAGTCACTTGACCCCCATTGCCACTCTTCTGCCTTAGAAACAACACTTCTAAGACAGAAGGTAAGGGTTGTTTTGTTTTTTTTAAGTGCTTTGTAAATTATAGTGGCAAAAACATGGGCTATTGTTATTTAAGAGCTTACACTTTGAGTTGATAGAGATTTTTAAAAACTGACACATGGGTAAGTTTCTGTGATTACATTTAATGATAGTGAAGATAAACCCTTATGGTTCTGAAAAGTAACCTTCCAGAGATATATGTGTGTGAGAAGAGCATATCTCTCTCTCACACTCTCATGCACAAAGTGAGAGACAAGCTGATTCAATGAAAAGAGGACAGAGGACCCAAGTCTGAACCCTGCCTTTGTTTACTAATTATATAGTACCTGCCTAACCCTTTAGCAGCTTTGCAGAGGATGGATGTGGGTGACTTCAATTCCTTGTGCAAATTTGAATAAGTCTCTTCTGAGGCCTCACTTTACTCCTCTGTGAAAGAAAAAGAGGTATGGCCTTAGGGGATAATAGAGTGCTGGTCTTAAAATCAGGAATACATATGTTCATATCCTACCTGGAACATTGTCTGGCAGCATGACCCCTGACAAGTCACTTAACATCTATTTGCTTTATATAATCAATCAATCAAAAATAACTTATTAAGCACCTACTATATGCCAGGCACTTACTCGGCTAGTTGCAAGGGTTATATATAAAAAATAAAGTGAAATAGTGTTTACTCTCAAGATGATTACATTCTACTGGGGGATGAGAGTTCAGAGAAATAATATGTACATATATAAGTTGATATATAAGGTAAATACAAAGGAATTTCATTGGCTAGGCACTGCCAACTGGAAAGATCAAAGAGGGCTTCATTTATGAAGTAACATGTAAGCTAAGCTTTGAAAGAATCTAGGCATTCTAAGAGGCAGAGGTATGGCTTGGGAGACAGAGTAGGCAAAAACCTAGAAAAGGGGAATGGAATGCCACATGTAAGAGAAATTCATTTTGACTGGAAATAAGATATATGAAGAGGAATCATGTATAATAAACCTGGAGAGGTAGGCTGCAACCAGGTTATAATGGGCTTTAAATGCCAAACAAAAGAGTTCCTAAAGGCAATATGAAGGGGAAAGAAGGGGAAAGAAATGGTCACTGGCATGACATGGTCAGACCTATTTTGGGAGTTTTGCAGAGAATAAATTAGAGAGGGAAGAGAATTGACACACAAATCTGCTAGGAAGCTATTGACATAAACTAGGAAAGAGATGAGAGCCTGGACTGGGGTGGTGGTCACACGAATGGAAGAAAGGAATGAATGGATGGATGCAAAAGATGTGGCAGAGGTAAGATTAGCCAGACTTGGCAACTTGTTAGAAAGGCAGGCGTGTAGAAGCGAGAAGATAAAGAATGTGGCTCCACCAGAAATAGAAAGTTAGGAATAGGGTTGGGTTTGGGGAAAAGACAATTAATTATTTCAGACACTTTGAATTCAAGATGACTCTGGGCCATCCATTTTGAACCTCCCCACAGGCAGTTGGAGATAGAAACCAGAGCTCATGAAGGAGACCGGTTTTGGGTACACATTATGAATTGGGAATCATCCAAATCAAGAGGATAATTGAACCCTTGGTAGCTAATGCAGTCTACAAGAGAGTATTTAGAAAAAAAGAGGTCCCTGGACAAAGCCTTGGGGGCTATCCATAACAACTCCTTAAGACTTATCTACTAAGTCAGTGATGGCAAACCTTTTAGAGATGGAGTGCTGGGCCCCACCTCTACCCCACCCTCCAGACCAAGTGCTATGCCTGTCCCCCTGCCCAGAGACTGAATGCTCCAGCCCCCTTCCCTTACCCAAGATAGGGGATAGAGGAAGCTCTCCCATTGGGCTGCTGAGTAGAGGGGAAGATAATGAGAGGCAAGTGTGGAGAATGGGAGGAGAGTAGCCCAAGCACTCCACTCCACACTAGCTCTCTGCTCCTCTATAGCTATGTGCCACACTGTGAGCTGCTCCCCTCAAACCTACCTCCTCTCCAACCCCACCACAGGAATCACCTTCACCACAGACTCAACAGGCTACCATCTGCGCCACATCCTCATATAGAATATGAGCCACTCCCCATTTCCTTACCCCAGACAGAAGTGGGAGGAAGTGCTCCCATTGGGCTGCTGGGAAGAGGGGCTGGTAAGTGAGGAATGTCCTCAAGGGCATGGGGGGGGGAGGGTCATCTCTGCCCCAAATCCCTCTGACTTTCTAGTAATGAACTCCAATGGGCGGCTGCAAGTATTCCCACAGAGAGAGCCCTGCATGCCATCTTTGGCACATGTCATAGGTTTGCCATCACTGTATTAAGTCATAGTCAGAACCTAATCACCAATCTTTCCTATTTGAGTAAAACAAATATCTTAGGCTAAATCAGTGGTTCCTATTAAGTGGTCCATTTACTAGTTCCCATTGTTCGCTAATCTCTTAGATGGATAATGGTCCAAGGGATTCACACTAAAAATCTTTAATGGAGTCTTATGTAGAAAATAATTACAGAATATTATGATTAGTATACTAAATTACCTTGAGAATTTACAATACATATTCTTTTGCTTTAAGATAAGGTTTACAGAATAAAAAATGTAGAGAACCACTGGGCTTAATGACCTATAAGCCCTGTCTAGTTCTAAATCTTGTTCAGTTCAGTTCAATAAACATTCATTTCCTACAGTGTGCCAGGCATAGTGTCCCAGTGATTGACACTATGGATACAAAACCAAAAGCAAAACATCCTCTGTTTTCTAAAAGAAAAACATTACACTAGGATGGTGATGGTGAACTTTTTAGAGATGGAGTGCTGGACCCCTGCCCAACCTCACCCCCCAGACCAAGCACTGTGCCCCCTCCCAGGCAGAGTGCTCTGCCCCTTCCCCCAACAAGTGCCAGGAGTGCTGCCCCAACCCCTTTATACCACACAGGGGAGGGAGAAAGCGCTCCCATTGGACTGTTGGGCAGAGGGGTAGGTGAAGTGAGGAATGTCCTTAGCAAGTATAGAGGGGGAGGCGAGTAGCCTGAGCACTCTGCTCTTCTCCAGCTCTTCCTTGTGAGCTGCTCACCTCACCCACTCTGTGCTATTGGGCTAAGGCAGAGGGGTAGAGGTTGTGAAAAAAATGTCATTAGGCATGGTGAAGAAGGGGAAGAGAACAGTTTCCCCCAAGTCCCTCTGCCTTTCTAGTAACAAACTCCAGGGGCAGGGAAAGCAGCTGAGTGCCCACAGAGAGTGCTTTGTGTGCCACCTTTGTGTGCCACCATGGTGATGCTCTAAGCATTTAGAATAGAAAGTTCTGGGAATGAAACCATCACCAGATTGGAGGACAGGTAACTGCAGGCTAACAACAACAACAACAACAATTTATATAGTACCTTAAGGTTTGCATAGTACTTTGGGTTCATTATCTCATTTGAGCCTCACAATGCCCCTGGTCACAGGGGATACAAGTAAACAAGAGGTAAGTAAGTATATGTGCACAGAAGGAAACATTATGAAAGAATTCAATTTTGAACTGGACTCAGTTTCTACCCATACTTAACCACTCTGTCTCTCAGTTTCTTCTCCTCACCTATAAAGTGAGGAGTTGGATTAAATTAATTCTATGATCCCTTCTAGCTTGAAAACCATTATGATCCTAAAGATTCAGATAGGACAACACACCCAGGTATAAAATTATTCCTTCTGTCTAAAGATTCCTGCCCCTTCTGTTCTCTATAGAAAAGTTATTCACCTTCTACACATTGGTGATGAAAGGGTTAGACAAGGCAGGGCTGGCTGGGTAAATGTGTAGCGGGACTTTCAGAATGATTGATTGCATCTCTATAAGTAGCATCTGTCTATTTTTAAGATGCAAGTTAAAGATAACTAAAATCGAAATAGAAACCTAAAGGAACTAACATAAGAATCAGAAGGGCAATCAATCTTTATACTGCAGTGTGGCAGTCTTAAAATAATTAGATTAATGAGGGAAAAAAGAATGACCTGAAGGAACCACCAACAGACATGTTTTTAATGCTTAAAACTTCTCTTGGCTGATTCTGGGTAAATCTGATTTTCAGATTTATAACAATTCTTAAAATTATTTTTTTCTAGATTTAGAATCCACTGACCATAAAATCATATAAATAAACGCAATTTTAAGAGACTAAAATGAAACAAACTCCACTTGCAAATAATTATTATAACATCAATAATCCCTTCTTATTTCTTTGTCTTTTGTGTATTTTTTTCTGATTTTGTTGCAATGATTTTTTTTAAACAAAGGATCAACACAGATTTAGAACTGGAAAGATCCTTAAAGGGCTTTTAGCCTAACCCTCGTTTTAATTCATTCACTGAAAAGTATTTCTTAAGTTAATACTATGCTCCAGGCACAAAGAAGAAAAAAAAGGAATAAATTTATTTTACTGAGAAACTTGAGGCTCCAGAACAGCTTAAATAACTTGGACTTAAATGTATTTAAATAACTTGTCAACACAGGACCTCTGGACATCTACTCCCCTGTGGGGTCCCTCCCCCCCATAATCAGTATTTTTAAGGAGGAATCTCTGATACAATGAAAAAAGAATTGGCTCTACAGTCAAAGTGTCTCAATTCAACCCCCACCTTTGATGCTTACCACCTGTGATCTTAGGAAATCACTTAAACTCCTAGGCCTCAATTTTCCCAAGTGAAAAATAAAGAAATTAAACTGAATGGTATCTGAGATTCCTTCCAACTAAATCTGTAATCCTAGAATAATCCTAAAGTGGTTCTGATTTGGCCACCTTCCTTCTACATGATTTCACAGAAGTGTTTCCACACTTCTTATAGCCTTCGTATTTGTCGTTTCCAATAATGTAATGCTCCTCAGAAAAAAACTTTTAAAATGTGTAACAAGACTAATAATTTTAGCATAAACAAAATGAATGTCAATGAATGTCAACAGTTCACTTACTACCATGAAAGGAAAAAATGTATTATTTGTGTTTCAAATGGAAATTCTTGACTTCTCACAGGAAATCCACCAATCTGTACTATTCATTTTCTATTGAACATAAAGAAAAGTTTAGGAAAAGCAGTTGCAATTTGAGGCCAACAGAGTGTAGAGTTGGAGGTTGGAAGTGGTGCTCCACCAAATACATGGGCTTCATGCCTCCATTTTGCCACTGTAGAACTAACATGGATATTCTGTGAGTCTCCTTGCTAACAGAGAGTAAAGATACCATCCCTCTCTGGGTTAGGAATACTCTACAAAGAAAGCATGCACTATGTATTTGTCTCAAAGGAAGACCAATGAAAAAGAATAATCATCCTCTCCCAACCAGAGTGAATAATAGTAGCCTTGAGTGGGTTGTTAGTAAGGAATTATTTGATTACCTCCTTGTCTGGAGAAATTTCAGAATGAGCCAGATACCCATCTCTTCAGGGTGTTTTAGATACAACTCCATTTGGAAGCCCTGGGCAGTTTCTTTCCTTTGTTGGCTGCCTTTGGGTTGCAGAGTGACAGCCAGCTATGCAACAGGGTTCACAGACTTTCTTGAGCCAAGGGTAGTTCTTCACTTCTGCCTCTTGGAATTCCTGACTCCCTTCAAGAATCAACTCAAGGAACACCTCCTAAGAGGTTTTCCCTGATTTTTACCCCGACCCTACTCCATCACAGTTGTTCCCCACCCCTTCCAAATCTGGTTTGTATTTGCATAGCTTAGATTTTGTATTTACTTATCTGAATGGCTGTTGTTTTCCCCCAGTGGAATGTGGACAAGGAACATTTTTTTTCCATTTGAATAAGTTTATTTAGTCAATTTAGAATATTATTCCTTGGTTACAATAATCACATTATTACCCTCCTTCCCCTCCACGCACTCTTCCTGCAGCCAACATGCAATTTCATTGGGTATTACTTACATCCTTTATCAGAACCCATTTCCATGTTGTTGTTTACACAAGGATGTTCATTTAGAGTCTACATCCCCAACAATATGCCTTCAACCCATGTATTCAAGCAGTTGTTTTTCTTTGGTGTTTTTACTCCCAAAGTATTTCCTCTGGGGATAGTGGTTTTTCTCATAGGTTCCTCTGAATTGTTCAGGATCACTGCATTGCCACTAATGGAGAAGACCATTACATTCGATTGTACCACAGTGTATCTGTCTCTGTGTATAATGTTCTCCTGGTTCTGCTTCTTTCACTCTGCATCAATTCCTGGAGGTTGTTCCAGACTCCATGGAATTCCTACAGTTCATTATTCCTTCGAGTACAATAGTATTCCATCACCAACATATACCACAATTTGTTCAGCCATTCCCCAATTGAAGGGCATCCCCTCATTTTCCAATTTTTTGCCTCCACAAAGAGCACAGCTATGAATATTCTTGTATAAGTCTTTTCCCTTATTATCTCTTTGGGGTACAAACCCAGCAGTGCTATAGCTGTATCAAAGGGCAGACAGTCTTTTAGCACCCTTTGGGCATAGTTCCAAATTGCCCTCCAGAATGCTTGGATCAATTCACAACTCCACCAGCAATGAATTAATGTCCCCACTTTGCCACATCCCCTCCAACATTCATTACTTTCTTTTGCTGTCATGTTAGCCAATCTGCTAGGTGTGAGGTGATACCTCAGAGTTGTTTTGATTTGCATCTCTCTGATTATAAGAGATTTAGAACACTTTTTCATGTGCTTATTAATAGTTTTGATTTCTTTAACTGAAAATTGCCTATTCATGTCCCTGGACAAGGACTATTTCATTTTTGTCTTTATTCCTTCAGGACCTAGCATAATGCTTGGGATATAATGAGCCCTTAATAAATACTGGTTGATGAATTGATTTGGTAATTCCAAGATCATGTCTTTAAAATGATGTAGTCACCATGGAACAAGTTTGGCTGGAAATTTGGTCTTGTTTACTTTTTCCTCCCCACATCATTTCAATAATAAAAGAACAAACTCTCCCTGCCCCCCACCCCCAGCAGCCAAGGATATCATATAGAAAAGGATCTTACCTAATTGGGAATAAGAAGGGATTCAAAAATAGAACTAAGGACAAACTTTTACTGAATAGTGAGTAACTTACATGTAGCCATTGACTGTCTTGATTGGCATAGCTAGCTTATTTTGGGAAGGTATAGAAAGAGGGAGAGGAAGTTCCCATGGATTTAATTATTATCTCTCTGAAGATGTCTCTGAGATCTATAAATACAGTTCTACTCTTTTTTTTTTTTTTTGGACTCCTGTCTTGCATCACCAAGGATTTGTTAGTCATCTCTATATTATGTATAGGCATCTCAAACTCAACATATTGAAAAGAAAGACATTCTTATCATCTCCCCCAGTTCCACCCTTTATTTTTTAAAAAACCTCTTTTTTTCATCTTACAATCAGTACTGTGTATTGATTCCAAGGCAAAAGAGTATTAAAGGTTGGCAATGGGGGTTAAGTGACTTGCCCAGGATCACATAGTTAGAAAATGGTCTGAGACCATATTTGAACCCATGAGTCTCTAGGTCTGGCTCTCAATCCACTGAGCCACTTAGCTCCCCTCACTCCTAGTTCTACCCTTTATTTAAGCTTCCTATTTCTATTGAGGGAACCACAATGCCCTTCGAATAACCAATTTGACAAATTCATCCTTTTCTCTCCCTTCTCTTCCCCATAACCAAGTTGCCAGATTCTCAAACTTGTCAATTCTACTCCATATGTTTGGCCCCTTAATCTCCCAACTAGTTCAGGCCCTCATCACCTCTCAGCTGGACTATTATCTCTTAACTTTTTTCAGCTTTGGTTTTCTCATCTATAAAATGTGGATAATAGTAGTATGGTTATTATGAGAATCAAATGATATTATGAATAGCACTTTGGAAATCTTAAACTGCCATTTAAATGCTAGCTGTTATTATAATTGTACTTCAGTGAAGACTCCAGCAGGACTCTGTTCCTTGTTTAATCCAGTCTGAATAGCTGCCAAAGTCAGGTCTGACCATGTATTTCTTTGCTCCAGAAACTTCAATGGCTTTATATTGCCTCTAGGATAAAACACAAATGTGATATTTGAAGTCCTCCAAAATTTGACTCCAACTTCCTTTCCCAGGTTTATTATACAATATCCCCCTTTAAGCCCTCTTTCTTTCAGCCCTGATCTCCTAAAATATTTGGAATTCCCCAAACATCATTCCATCTCCTTGTGTCTTTGCACAAGTCACCCTCATGCCTGTCATGCCTAGAAGGTACTCCCTCCTCCCCTCTATCCAATCTCTAGCTTCCTTCAAACTTTATTTAGCTCACTTCCTCTTGTCCAGGTGTCATCTGGAATTGTAAGTAAATCTCCATGTAAGTGGAGATGTCCTAGAGATTCTGGCAAGTATTTTCTGTTTTCCTTAAGTGTTAATGGAACCCCTCTTCAAGTTATTCCATATATGCTCATTTGTTCATTCTTTGTAACTTACTCAGCTTTGTTCTTACCAGCAAATCCATTGTTGTTGTTTTTAAAATTTTATTTAATTAGTCAATTAGAACATTTCCCCCTGGTTATAAGAATCATGTTCCTTCCCTCCCCTCTCCCATCCCCTCCCATAGCTGACTCGCAATTCCACTGGGTTTTACATGAGTCCTTGATCAAAACCTATTTCCATGTTGTTGATGTTTGCATTAAGATGTTCATTCAGAGTCTACATCCCCAGCCATATCCCCATAGACCCATGTGAACAAGCAGTTGTTTTTCTTCTCTGTTTCTACTCCCACAGTTTTTCCTCTGAATGTGGATAGTGTTCTTTCTCATAAGTTTCTCTGGATCATTCTGGATCATTGCATTGCTGCTAGTAGAGGAATCCATTACATTCGATTGTGCCACAGTGTATCAGTCTCTGTGTACAATGTTCTCCTGGTTCTGTTCCTTTCACTCTGTATCAATTCCTAGAGGTCATTCCAGTTCACATGGAATTCCTCCAGTTCATTATTTCTTTGAGCACAATAGTATTCCATCACCAACATATGCCACAATTTGTTCAGCCATTCCCCAATCAAAGGGTCTCCCCTCATTGTTTTTTTTTAACTGTACCACAGATCTAGTGCCTACAACATACCCCACTTCTGTAATACCAGCCTCAAGACAAGTCTTGACTTTCCTAGATAACTGTGGGCACTCATGAGCCCTTGAAGCCTCTCAACACAGTTGTTAGCCTTTTGCCAGTATTCTCAAACTCAAATACCTTGACAGGGAGGCAGTCTCTGGAGTATAATGTAAACATTCAGTTTGGAAGATTTGGAGTTGGAGGACTTAAGTTTGAATTAAATAGTCAATCATGTGTGTAGTAGGTATGGTATCTCTTGCCTTCTCAATAGGTGGGGGAGAGAGAATTGGGAATTAAAAAGATAGACAGACAGATAGATAGATAGATAGATAGATAGATAGATAGATAGATAGATAGATAGATAGATAGATAGATGATAAAATTGTTAATAAAGCCTATAAGCCCTTTGTGGGAGGATATGAATAAAAGTTTTTTGATGAAGATTATCCTAGCAGTTGTGTTACAGGCCAAGTAAGTATACCAGAAAGAATATGGACTTTGGATCCAGGTTGTTGCTCATCCATCATTTTCTAAGAGGTCAAAGACATCATAGGGTGAGATCTTGACTTGTGCATGATATGGATTTGAATCACATAGATGTTTCTGGAACCTTGAATAAATGACCCGAGTTTCCTCATCAGTAAAATAAGCAAATTGTACTGGATAATGTCTAAGGTTCCTTCCATCTTCATATCCTCTGATCTTATATTATGGATGGCCAACCATGATTGATTGAGTCAGGGTCAACATCACACTCAAGTACCTTGCCATTGGATTCATTTAAGAAATGTTTGGTGATTACTGGGGGCAGCTGGGTGGCTCCGTGGATTGAGAGTCAAGCCCAGAGATGGGAGGTCCTGAGTTCAAATCTGGACTCAGACACTTCCCAGCTGTGTGATCCTGGACAAGTCACTTAACCCCCATTGACTAGCCCTTACTACTCTTCTGGCTTAGAACCCCCAGAATTGATTCCAAGACAGAAGGTAAGGGTTTAAAAACAAAAAAGAAATGTTTGGTGAAATAAATTTAATTGAAAAGAGGATGATTAACTGAATAAGGCATAGTAGTTGAGGAAATTAACAGCAAAGATAAACTAAAAGATAGTACAAAGAAATAAGAACAAAAGAGGAGAGGCAATGGCTCCCAAACTGAGAACAACTGCAAGGGAAAAACTGGGAAAGGATGACTGAAGGGAAAGAAAGCATTTTCCAGTGTTAAATTTCAGGTGTCATCTGGGAATTGTAAGTAAATCTCCTTGTAAGTGGAGATGTCCTAGAGATAACTGGAAATATAGGGCTCAAAAGAAAACAAGGTCAGTACTTCATATATAGACGAGGGAGTCATCTACATAGAGATGGTTGAAAACACAAAAAGGATGGGTTCAATTAAAGAAAGATGTAAAGTGAGACAAACATAGGATTTAGGAGTGAGCTGTGGGGCCCTCTGATATTTAGTCCACAAGGGGAAAATTAGTCCAGAAAGGAAATAGGGAGAGAATTATCAGAAAGATAACAGATTCAAGATTACATAGTATCATGGAATGCAAGAATGGAAAAAAAGAGGGTTAGGTTTGCAGTGTCAATGAAGCTGAGACATGTAGAAGGAAGAGTACAAAGAAGAGACCACTGGTTTTAACCAAGGAAAGGTCAGTGATAACCTAAGAGAAATTGCCACAGGTATCAAAGTCTGTTATATAATGAAAGTAGAAAGGAATTATAATAATAATAATTTTTTCATCTGTGCAAAAGTTTTTAGAACTTTGAATAAAAGGAATAATAAGTAGGGTAGTAACTTTTCCCATAAATGTTTCTATCTGAACCCTATAAAGAAGACAAGAACAAGAAAACAATAACAATAAAAATGAAAGACTTCTATGTAGCTCTTCAGTTTCATATTGTTTCCTACAAATTTATACTTCCTATAAAAACTTTTGGTGAAGACAGTGACTTATATTCAGGTGTATCCTGGCTTTAGACCTCTATTTTCTAAAACTGTATAGGCCAAAATAGTTCTAAAACATATGAAGAAAAAAATGAAACTGTTACAAAATTTGACTCATTTAAAAATATTTCTTATATTTGTAGCTACATTAGTAGTTTGCTGGATTTCAGTCAACAGAAACAGAGTTATATGTACCTCAAAACTTACCACAGGCTTTGTTAATGGCATAGAAATCATTAATGGTACAGAAAATGAATGGATACCAGCCAAGCATCCTACGCTTTCTCTTCATTGCTATTGTTGGATTCCGGTATTGTTCTTGTTAAGAGAAATCCAAGAAATTAGAACTGTCTAAAACTATAGATGCATTCAGTGGTCTAAAGAGGTTAGGGTCTATGGGAGATCTCATATTGAAGTAGATAAAAGAAAGCACTAATCCAGAGTGAAAAGAGTACCCCAGGTAACTCTTAAAAACATGAATCATAAATAGGTCAATATTGAATAAACTCTGGGGTTGACAGAATTCCTTTGATGACAAGGACTACACCCATGGATACATTAGTCATTTTAGCTGTTTTCTGTCTACCCATTGGGCTCAGTAATAAAGCCTTGTCTATCCTGGTCCAGGTAAGGACCAAGAAGCATTTGGTAATACCCTACCTGCTGGAGTAACATGGGGCTGTCATATTGGAAAATGCACTGGGTTGGGAATTAAAAGGCCTACTTCATGTAAGTCCCAAGTCTATTCCATTCTACCTGTGTGGTCCCCATACAAGTCAGATTACCTGGCTAGGAATCTGTTTCCTCATTTACAAAATGAGAGGCTTGGCCTAGATGATGTCCCAAGTCTCTCTTTAAATCCTATGATACTTATATTTCTGGTTTCTCAGTACCCATAAACACTACCCTTCGTGCCAGCCCTCCTTTAAAAAGGAAGAATAATAATAAATAGTAAATTGGAGAAAGGAGTGGTATGAATCAGAATTCTGGGAAGATCATTTGGTCAAAAGATCAAATCAGTTTAGATTGTCACCAGTGATATTTGTTTTTTAGCTCTTTGTGTGCAATATTAATGCCTAAAGATCATAGTTTAAAGGTTATGGTCTCCCAATGAGCAATAAATCCTTGTATCAAGAACAGGAAAAGATGCATATTTTTCCCAGAAAGCTACCTGCTTCTTTGGCCCTTCCCCATTTTGTTAGAGCATTCATAATCAGTGCCACTTGTGCTTTACAAAGAAATAACCAAAATACCATACAGTCCTAGTATAGTACTTTAATAGCCATAAATAAAATACAACAATGATTGCTTCTTTCTCCCCAGTCTTTCCTCACATGGTGAAACAGCTGAACACTGGTCTTCATGTCATGATTTTAATCTTCCTTTTTGTGGCCATGGCCTTGGCTCTGGTCAGTATGGGGTTTGCAGTCCTCAATATGATAACGGTCCCGTACCGTGCAATAAATGGTCCTGCTGGTGTATGCCTGTGGAATGTACTTGCAGGTAAGGCACTTTGCTTCAGGTCTGTGTCACTGTCAAATAGCGCTAAAAATATATAGTTAAATTCACTATAGGCATTCATTAAAATGCCTTGTCATTTCTTCATTTTTCTCTCATTTTATTTTTTCAAATTTTGCTTTCTTTTCCTCCTCTTTATCCCTCCTTCTCCCCCATCCTGCTCCCCTCCTCTGTGTTGAGAAAGCAAGAAAAATAAAACGCTTGTTTAAAATATATAGTTAAACAAAACAAATTGTTACATTGGTCCACTATTTTATGCACATACATATCTATGTATATATGTATGTGTATACATGTGTGCATATGTGTCATTGATGCCACACATGCACACATACATGTATATCTCAATCTGCATTCTGATTCTGAGTCTAGCTCTTCTCTATCAGGAGGTGGGAAGCACGTTTCATCACAATCCTCTAGAATCATGGTTGATTATTTCATTGTGTTCCTAAGTCTTTCAAATTTGTATATCTTTACAGAATTTTTGGTACTGTATACATTTTTTCATCATTTCCTTAAAATTAGTTTCTGCCTATTTTTGTGGCTGTAGATCACTCAAGCAATTTTTAAATAACCCTTCTATTTTTGTCTGCCTACAAAATATAAACATGATGATTTAGGTACATGAGTGATTCAGGGCATGAGACAAAAGGGATAGTAAGAAAAGAAGCTAAAAGAAAATGATGCTGAAAGAGCTAGGACTAAAAAGAGAGGAAATGGGGAAAGAGATGATATAGACTGGAGGAATGATGAAGGAGCTGTGGATGGAGATTAGGATTGAAGGATCAGTAGCAACATCTAACAAAGATAAAAAGAGAAAGGGAGAGTTCTTCCCCACTAGAAGGTAAGCCCCTTGAGTAGGGATTATTTCATTCTTTGCTAGCTGGTATCCCCTGTGCCTTCCACAGTGCCTGGCACAATTGATTAAGTGATGGTAGTAAGAGCACTGACCACCAAAGATCAAGTCCATTTGAGAGAAAAGGGGAAAATACTCATTACTGAACTGAAAATCTTAGAGGGATTTCCAGTAAGCATGTAACATACCATGAAATTGATTCTACAGAATATGGCGTATCACCAGCCTCCACTTTCTCTCCAATAGGTCCACCCACTGCATCTTTCCATCATCCCAACCTAAACCTTTTTTTTTAAACCCTTACCGTCTGTTTTAGAATGGACAGTATATATTGGCTCCCATTTTTGACCAGCTCATAGTGACCAACCTAACTTCATCCCTTACTCTAAGGCTTGCCAGTCATACCCATGAGGAATCAAAATCAAATGGGTACCTGATGTCAGAGGTGAAAAACAGAGTGAGCAGAAGCTGCCTGATGGAGTAGAAAGAGAATGGGATTTGACCGTAGAGGTCAGCAGTAAGTGTCCTAGCTTCCCATCTCCATTGTCGAATCCTGATTTTTTTTTCTCATCTATAAAATGATGGGGTAAGGTCTCTAAGGTATCTTCCAGCTTGTGATAAGATCCTAAGGTCTAAACTACAGCTGTGAGGTAGCCAGAGGAAGGGAGGTATATGGATCTCTCTTCTTTCCTTTCTCCTCCAGCTCATTTTCAACTTGTATCTTCTCTACTAACCCTTTATCTATGGAAAAGCTAATCAAGGCTAAATAAGGGAAATGAATAGCCAAGTGCCAAAGAAATTAGTGGAAATGCAGGCTGAAAAGAACTTCAGAGATGAAGCAAAAGGAGCCACAAATACAATTGGAAACTATTTGGACCCTACCTCTCTTTTGTGAGGGTCACAGGGACATCCTCAGGTGTTTAAGGGATTTGTAATTTCTTTTTTTCAGTTACTTTTTTAAATTGTTTTTGTTTTTAAACCCTTACCGTCTGTCTTAGTCATAAAAATATCTGAGGCCAGTTTTGAACCCAGTTCCTACCATCTCCAAGCCTGACTCTCAATCCACCTAACTGCCTATCATTTAAGTTTTTAATAATTTAAGTTTTCTCATAACACAGAACAGTAGGAAGGATGCTGAATTTGGAATTAGAGGGCATGGGTTCAAATCTTGTCTCAGCCTCTTACTCCCTGTGTACTTCAGGGCAAGTCACTTCACTTGAACCTCAGGATCCTCATGTGTAAATAAGGGTAACTTCTATATAGCTGTTAAGGGCTCCTCCAACTCTAAGTCTAACCCTATAAATAGGCATATAATATTAAAGGTTCCCTCTGGTGGCATGTAAGGGGAAAGGGAAAGGCCATGTCATTAATCCTTACTTGTAAATCACCAAAGAAATACCAAAATTCACTCATACCTATTTATACCCTTATTTCCCTGTTAAAGTCTAAGTTCCTGAAGCTCCAGGACTGCATCTAACCTTATAAAATGATTTATGGTCTGTGGTGGGTAAACTGTGTCTGAGCTTCAATTCTTCCAGCTCTTTATTATTTGTATTTTCTCTAGCACAGTTCCTTGATCATAAAAGATACTTGATAATTATTTATTGCACTGAACTGGATTCCATGAATTTGGAATTTATGCTATTTCAGAAAGGTCAGGATTAAAATTCCAGTAGGCAAGGAGGTGGCTCAGTGGGTTGAGAATCAGTGTGAGAGAGGAGAGGTTCTGGATTCAAATTTGACTTCAGACACTTCCTAGCTTTGTGACCCTGGGCAAGTCACTTAACCCCCCATTGCCTAGCCCTTACCACTCTTCTGCCTTGGAACCAATGCATAGTATTGACTCTAAGATGGAAGGTAAGAGTATAAAAAAGTTTAATTCCAATGAATAATGTAATTAAAAATGCAAGGAGACGGGGGCAGCTGGGTAGCTTAGTGGATTGAGAGCTAGCCCTAGAGATGGGAGGTTCTAGGTTCAAATCTGGCCTCAGACACTTCCCAGCTGTGTGACCCTGGGCAAGTCACTTGACCCCCATTGCCTAGCCCTTACCACTCTTCTGCCTTGGAGCCAATACACAGTATTGACTCCAAGACAGAAGGTAAGGGTTTAAAAAAAAACAAAAAAAATGCAAGGAGACAGTAAATATATTGATAAAAAACGAGCCATATTCTAATACGTTGCAAGCAACAATTTCAAACAATTAACAAGTTATCTATAGCCAATTCTTATTTGTTTAATAGAGTAGATTCAATATGAATTCTACTTCATAGTGCTTTGTTAACCTAGTTCACCTTGCTACAGGTATTTCAAAATAATAAAACTGTATTTCTTTTTTTTAATTCTCTAATTCAGATTGGACACCCTCCTGCTTAGCCTGAGTCAGGCTTTGCTTCATGGTTTTGCTTCATGAGTCTTTCATAGATTGAAAATAGATAGTAAATAATCTTGGGTTTTCAGAGGTTTGATTCAGTCTATATAAAGTCTGTCTCAGTCCTTATCAAGAAGGTGATAGTTTAAATAAGGTACCACGAAGTTTTTAATTGTTATCATATAATCTGAATGAATTTTGAATCTCCCTTTGGTTCTAGGTGGTATCATTGCTTTGGCCATTGGGAGCTTCATGGCGGCTGTGAAATTCCATGACCTCACAGACAGAATTGCCAATTTTCAGGAAAAGATCTTTCAGTTTGTGGTCGTGGAGGAACAGTACGAAGAATCTTTCTGGATCTGTGTGGCAAGTGCTACTGTTCATGCAGCAAATTTGCTGGTGGTAGCCATAAGTCAAATTCCCATTCCTGAGATAAAAAACAAAATAGAAGAGGCAACTGTGACAGCAGAAGATATCTTGTATTAATAACCTCCCTTAACTGAACCCACTTCCTAAAAAAGGTTCTGTGAAATGACCTGAGGCATAATTTTTGGGTTCTTCCACTTCTGATTTGGATGAAGATCTTTCTTCATTAATGGTTTGGTCATTAATTAATAGGCAATGATTTCATAGATTCCATGGAGGTCAATGGAAACTGTCAGTAATTATAACTGGGATTATAAATTATATACTGCCTAGACCTCGTTGCCTGAAAAAAAGAATTAATGATATAATCAAATATGTACAATAATGACATTTTCTCTAGAGACTTTAAGCCTAGGAGATTTATGGACCTGAGAAAGTCAAGATTTCCTTAGACTCTGATTTATTCTGTATTCTTTTAAGGGGAACAGAAAAGAGCATGGTGGTGAATAAAGTGGGATTCTATTGGTTAATGAATGGCTGTTAAGTGAAATAGATTCATCCCTGTTGTGTGATTAGGCCTATAAATTGAATTATTCACCGTAGGAATTCTGAAAAGAGTTGTTTGCAAAATGAAGCATCCTCTCAGATCTATTGGGTAGGCACAGATGGTTGTAGGAGTTTTCCTAAATTGTGCACACCTGGATTCCTTAGCCCAGGTGTGAAGAATGATTCTCCAGATTTTTGTCTTCATGCCAAATAAAATAAAACACTGCCCTCCCCTCAACCATAATCAAGCTCATAAATTATATCTTTTTTAAAAAATCTAACCCTGTGTTCAACAGGGTAGGAAAAAACCCCAGGAGGAAGTTCATTGTCCACAGTGTAGACCAGCAACTCATCTATAACTTATACCCCAACCTTAGCAGCCTGAGTGTACTAAGGAATTCAATAATTTTTCCAAGGTCACACAACTGATGTGTCCAAAATTGAACCCAGGTCTTCCTGATCCTAAGGACTGCTATCTGTCTATAACATGACTCTGAAAAATGGTAGTTGGTTTGGGCTTAATGCTATCCCTCAATATAACTGTACAGGTTTCCCTCTGCTCTAGTTATTTCATAGGAAAAAGCCCTGGATTCAGTGTTAGGAAGCCTGAGTTCAAGTTCTGACTCTGCCTCTAATTGGCCATGTGACCATTTAAATAATTTCTCCAAGCCTCGGTTTCTCTATCTGTAAAATGAGAATGAGAATGTGCTACCTATTTCCTGGGTTTGATGTGACCATCAAATGAGAAACTGCAAATGAAGGGGCTTTGTTGCTTTAAGCACAGTTCAAACCAAGCTGCTGCTATTTTTCCCTCCCCATAGATGTCTCCTAGAAAGTATAACTTCAGGGCTCAGAAGTTGGATATATTTCAGTGAACCTGTCTGTGGCTCAGAGATCACTGATAAAATCACACGTCATATTTGTAGTTTGTCCAGCTCGTCTAATCAATTTTAGGCTGCCTGCGATTGTAAGGAACATTACCGTGGATCATTCAGAACAATAATAAAGTCTCACAATGCTTCTGTTTTTTAAAAGCAGATTTGGCTTTTCAATCCTGCTTTTCTTAGGTCAATATTAAAATTAATTTACATTCTCAGTGTACAAAACAGCCTCCCAGGCATTTGACATTTCAGTGTGTACAAAGACCTTCTCACAATATCCTTGTGAGATCATCTGTGCAAGTATTATTATGCCCATTTTGCAGGTAAGGATACTAAAGTTCAGAGTGACAAAATGACTTCTCTATAGCATTTATCTAATTCATTTTTCTAGTGACCTCTACCTAGATATTGTTTGTGTTTTAGGGGGTGGGGGAGTAGTTAGGGCTATTACACTGGACGTTGAAACCTGGCTTGGTTCCTTATTATTTATGTGACCTTGGGCAAGTCTTTTGTTGATCTGCAAAATGTGAGGGTTGTACTAGATGATCTCTAAGATTCTTCCAGTTCTAAATTTTCAAAAAGAGTTTTAAAAAATCTCTGATATTGGGGAGGGAGGAAGAAGTTGAGGGGTAAAATATTTGAGTATGGTTTCCAGATATTAAGTGATGGTTTATATCTTTAAAATGGAGCCACGGGGGCAACTGGGTAGCTCAGTGTATTGAGAGCCAGGCCTAGAGACAGGAGGTCCTAGGTTCAAATTTGGTCTCAGACACTTCCCAGCTGTGTGACCCTGGGCAAGTCACTTAACCCCCATTGCCTAGCCCTTACCACTCTTCTGCCTTGGAGCCAATACACAGTATTGATTCCAAGATGGAAGGGAAGGGTTTAAAAAAAAATAAAATGGAGCCACATGTAATCTAAATGGATGAGGAAAACTCCCATCCACATGATTCCAGGAACATAAATTATTCTGGCTATCTTATGAACAAATTTTTGGTGATAAAAGCCTTTTAGAATTGGACAAAATTAATGTCTTTTCTCTTTCATCATCTTCAAATGAAAAAATTGGCCTAAGAAGAAAACACTAATCATATTCCCATTTTCTGATTGATATGGTCATGATAATGTTAATATTTGTTTTAAGGTTGTTAACATATAAGTTGTTATTGCCAACATGAACTGCACTGAATTGTACCAAAGCTAAAGAGATTTAGCATAATATTATTTTTTTTAAATATAATATTAGCAAAATTGATTCTTCATATAGGTCTATGTTAGTGAAAATAATAAACTGTTTTAGTTCATGAAAATGTGTGTAATAAAAGGAAGATTAATTGCCAAGATGATTTTATTGGTAACAAGCCCTCTTAATGACAAACTGGAATAGTCAGGATTTTACAAATATATACATGTTCTCTATTCTCAGAAAAAAAAATCAGAACTTTTGAGAATGAGATCCCTTAATTCTTTGTGGCTTTTTAAAGCAGTAAATGAAAATACAAGAGTTTTAAGAAATTAAAATCCCTTCCAGTTGTTTCATTTGGTTGAAGGATGGGATCTAGACCTGCAATTTCACTGATACGCAATGTTGGACTCCTGATGTAGAAATTCCCCTCACTATTATAAAGCACCTGTAATTTACAACTAATGATGAAAAATATAAAAACAAAGTTTATCAATAAAATTTCCCATAAAATACCTAACATATAATTCTGGATGAATTGATACCCTCAAAGAAAATGAGGATGAGAACTTTAAAAATTAATAAAGACTGAATTGTGTAATAGTAAGCTGTTAACGAAGCAACAGCATCCCCACTTTGTTGAAAATATTTCTAACATTTCAACCAGATTATTTATTTTTTGTTATTTTAAAAAATACATCCAAGACCCAAATGGATTAATAAAGCAAAAGTCTATCTCTGTTAACTCCAAATATTTCCCTGGTGATCCTCTATGATTATGAATTGTGGAGTTTAATGCAATTTACTCCACTTCACATTTATTAAATGCCTACTGTATGCAAAGCTCTGTGCTAGGCTTCTGGAAGAAAGTGGAGCTTTAGCTGAAATTTGAAGAAAGTCAGGAAGCAAAAATTAAGAGCTCAAGGCAGGGAGAACAACCAGTGAAAATGCCCAGAGTCTGGGATGGAGTATCTTATGCAAGAAGCAGCAATGAGCCCAGCATCACTGGATCAACAATCTCTTTGGCCAATCCCTTGTAAACACACACACATACACACACACACACACACACACACACACACACACACACACACACACACAAACTCAGAAACTAAAAGGATGGCCATCAAGTGGAAAATGTGAAAGTAATATGTTATTGGACCATAAGAAGTAAAGAAAGAGACAATGACTTGTAAAAACTTATGAACCTGGAAAGACTTGTAAGAACTGATGTAAAGTAAATAGAACCAAGAAAATAATTTATAGAGTGACTACAGCATTGTAAGAAAAAAAAATTATGAAAGACTTCAGAGCTCTGATCCATGCATTGAACAACCATGATTCCTGAGAACCAAGGATGAAATTCTTCTGATCTCCTGACAAAGAGGTGATATTTCCAAGGCACAGAATAAGATATGTTTTTTTTTTCTGAAACAAAGTATGGATTTGTCTTGCTTGACTATACCAACATATTAAAAGGGAGGGAGGAATTAGAAGAGAGAGGGATAGTAATAACAATGCCAAAATAAGAAGAAAATGAGTAACAATGAAGCATTTTAAAATGCACAGAGGAGGCACCTATATGGCACAGTGGATAGAGAGCCAGACTTGGGAAATGGGAGATCCTGGATCCAAATTTGGTCTCAGGTACTTCCTAGTTGTGTGACCCTAGGCAAGTCATTTAACTTCAATTGTCTAGCCCTATATTTAGTATAGGTTCTATATAAGGCAAGAGTTTTAAATAATTTTTAAAATGTTTTAATTCTAAAAGTGCACAGAGAATTAATCCAACCATTCTGGAAGGTAATTTGGAATTATGCCCAAAGAGTTTTAAAAGAATGCAGGCCCTTTGATCCAGCAATACCACTACAAGGTTTGTACCCTGAAGAGAAAATAATGAAAAAAATACTTATACAAAAATATTCATAGCCATGCTTTTTGTGGTGGCAAAAAATTGGAAAATGAGGGGGTGTTCCTCAATTGAGGAATGGCTGAATAAATTATGGTATATGTTGGTGATGGAATACTATTATGCTCAAAGGAATAATGAACTGGAGGAATTCCATGTGAACTGGAATGATCTCCAGGAACTGATGCAGAGTGAAGGGAGCAGAACCAGGAGAACATTGTACACAGAGAAGGATACACTGTGGTACAATCATATATAAACAGCTTTGCTTCTGATAATAGTGCAGTGATCCAGGACAATCCTGAGGGACTTATGAGAAGGAATGCTATCTTCATCAAGAGGAAGAACCATGGGAGTAGAAATACAGAAAACATTTGATTTTTTCACTTGTTTATATGGCTATTGGATGTTGAGTTTGGGTTTTTTTAAGATTAGTACAAAAATGAATAATATGGAAATAGGTATTGAGTGATACCAGCTCTTTCATGTCAACATGACAGGAGAAGTCCTATCTGGTGGAGAGACTTCTGATCGCTTCAACATCTCCAGTGGTGTGAAACAAGGCTGTGTCCTTGCTCCAGTACTATTCAACCTATTCTTCACCCAAGTATTACGACATGCTGTGATGGATCTAAATCTGGGTGTCTACATCAAATACCGACTGGATGGCTCACTATTTGACCTTCGCCGCTTGACCACAAAAACAAAGACAACAGAGAGACTCATCCTGGAAGCTCTCTTCGCAGATGACTGTGCTCTCATGGCCCACCAAGAAAATCATCTTCAAACCATTGTGGACAGGTTCTCCACCGCAACAAAACTGTTTGGCCTGACTATCAGCCTCAGCAAAACAGAGGTGCTGTTCCAACCTGCACCAGGGAGGCCAATGAACCAGCCGTGCATTACAATCAACGGCACGCAGCTTTCTAACGTCAACACTTTCAAGTACCTGGGCAGCACCATTGCCAACGACGGGTCCCTAGACCACGAGATTAATGCCAGGATCCAAAAGGCCAGCCAGGCATTCAGGCGGCTATGCTCCAAAGTCCTCCAACACAGAGGTGTAAGCACTGTGACGAAGCTCAAAGTGTATAACGCAGTGGTCCTCAGCTCGCTCCTGTACGGTTGCGAGACATGGACACTGTACCAGAAGCACATGAAGCAGCTGGAGCAATTCCACCAAAGCTCCCTCCAGTCAATCATGAGGATCCAATGGCAGGACCGAATCACCAACCAGGAAGTCCTCGACAGAGCCAACTCCACCAGCATCGAAGTCATGGTCCTCAGAACCCAGCTACGATAGTCTGGACACGTCATCCGCATGGACCCACAGCGAATACCAAGACAGGTATTCTATGGTGAACTGTCAGCTGGACTCAGGAAACAAGGCCGACCAAAGAAAAGATTCAAGGATCAGCTAAAGTCCAACTTGAAGTGGGCTGGCATTACACCGAAGCAACTAGAACTCGCTGCCTCTGACAGAAGCCGCTGGTGAACCCACATTAACCATGCCGCCACCACCTTTGAAGATGAGCGACGTTGACGCGTGAACGCCGACACCAGGCCACACCCGCACCTCCCATAACAACTGGCGTCCCAGGCCCCATGTGCCACAAACTGTGCGCCTCAGCCTTTGGACTCCAAAGCCACATGAGGGTACACGTAGATGAAACTGCACAAAGACAACTGTCATTCTCAGTCACCGAGAGACTACCACTGTAATCCAGTGGAACTGCTTGTTGGCTCTGGGAAGGGGGAGGGAAAACAGGAGGGAAAGAACAAGAATCATGTAACCATGAAAAAATACTTCAATTTCTAAAAAAGTGCATAGAAGATAATAGAAGACAATTCGTAGGGAGACATAGACAAGCAGGACAGCTCTGACATCAACATTTATTTATTTATGAATTTATCATCTACTTTAGTGTATGAAATAGATATTTGCAGTTTCATATATGTATATACATATACATAATAGTTTTCTGTCCCTTATACATTGAAATGTTCGTTTTGTTGGTGTTTGTCAGGTTCAGAATAACAAAGAAAGAAAAGCAGTTCCTACATAGTACACTAAATGCAAATGTCTGTTTTCTTCCCAGTTCAAAGTTGCCTGCTTCACAAATTTGAAGAACATAGACATTGTGACAGGTACACAGACTGTGTGCAGTCACCCAATATAAGACATCCATGTATCATATGTGTTATATACCTAAAGTACACTGGAATTGGAGCCAAAGGATGTGGGTTCTAATTATGACATTTCTGTTTACTTCTTGTGTGATCTCAAGGCAAATCACCTAACCTCTCTGGGTCTCAGTTTCCTCACCTGTAAAATGAAGGCGTTAGAACTAAATTACTTCAAAGGCCCATTCTGGTTCTAATAGAGCAATATACAGTTGGTCTTACCTAAATTCTAATTGCTAATTTCATGTAGTACCTTAAGGTTTACAAAATAACTTTTTTTCAGCTTAGTATAGTTCCTAGCACATAATGAACAGTTAATAAATACATGTTTACTGAGGGAATGAATGAATGACACTTTATGAATATCATCTCATTTGAACCTGATAACAACTGTATAAAGTTGTTATCTTCATTTGTAAAATGAAGAAACTGAGGATGGGATTTGGGATTATGTGATTTGTTCAGGTTCACTAAGAAATATCTAAGGCAATATTTGAGCTTGAATCTGACTCCAAATTCAGTTTTCTGCCACTATAACTATCTAGTTTTATGTAAAATTATTATTTTTATAAATTGTAGTTGCTGAAAATCATACCTAGAGCACATTTCATGTCTAGCCAGATATCAAAGGATTCCTTTCTATATTAGTGGACATCCACTTCACCTCACTCTTAAAAACAACCATAATTGTCTATCAGTTATACTATTTGACTGACAGCCTATCCATCTGGACCAAATCCCAGTCTCTGTATCAGGTTGATGGCTGAAGGAGTCTTTCCCTGCCCCCCCCTCCATTTTGTCTCCTTCACTTGTGGTTCCAGAAAGATGTAGCATGCCAGCAACTACACTCCAGAAAAACCTTCTTGGCAGACAGGCTAAACCAGGTGGAAGGTAACTAACAGTTATCCTGGTCCGGGAGTTAGAAGATGTCTATCCCAAGCATACAAGGCTTCTCATAGTGAAATGGGCAGATGATAACAATTTATTCCTATTGCCATGAAGGCATCTGAAGCAGGTACTGTGGAGTGCTTGGAACTTGGTCAGATATTGAAGACACCAAGGTCATCCTGGTCCATCATCAGTTATTCTGACTTTTCTCTTGCCACTGGACTTCAATGACTGAAAGAGAGAGGGAGGCTGACAATTTTGTGCAACTCTGCCTCATTTAAATCCAATTCATGCACAAGTTAAGATATCACCCCATGATATCATTGGTCCCCTTTAAAAACAAAGGACAAACAGCTACATGCCAGGCACTATGCTAAGTGTTGGGGATACACAGAGACAAAAGCAGTCCCTGCCTTCAAGGAGCTTACAATCCAATGAGAGAGGCAACAAACAAATAATTATGTATAAATAAACTATGTTCTCTAAGAGATGTAAAGGGGAAGGCGAAAAGCAAGTCCTCAAGAGCTAATTCCTTCTGCTATAGTGTCTTGCAGCAAAAACATATGACACCAAGAAACATAAGGTTGCAAACAATCTGAGAGGGCAATTCAAGGATACAAATATTCTGCGTAGAGAAAAAGAAGTTCTGAATTCCTTAGGCAACATGATCCTAGAGGTCTTTTGGAAGAAAAAAGAGATTTCCAGGGCAGCACCAGTTTTTTGAGTTGTCTCATCCATAACTCCAAGGTAAAGAGTTACTGAGTTGGAGGGTCCAAGGCATTGGATCTTCTGAAGAGAGACATTGTTTCATTTTGCTCCTTAAAAGAGGGAAAAGACAGCTCACATATTTTCTGAGCAGCATCCTACTTAGTAAGCAAAGACACTGAAGATCTCAAGTGAGCAAGAAAGTAAAGATGGTGGGAACTTTCTTTCTTTCTTTCTTTCTTTCTTTCTTTCTTTCTTTCTTTCTTTCTTTCTTTCTTTCTTTCTTTCTTTCTTTCTTTCTTTCTTTCTTTCTTTCTTTCTTTCTTTCTTTCTTCTTTCCTTCCTTCCTTCCTTCATTTCTTTCTTTCTTTCTATCTTTCTTTCTTTCTTTCTTTCTGTCTTTCTTTCTGTCTTTCTTTCTGTCTGTCTTTCTCTTCCTTCCTTCCTTCCTTCCTTCCTTCCTTCCTTCCTTCCTTCCTTCCTTCCTTCCTTTCTTTCTTTCTTTCTTTCTTTCTTTCTTTCTTTCTTTCTTTCTTTCTTTCTTTCTTTCTTTCTTTCTTTCTTTCTTTCTTTCTTTCTTTCTTTCTTTCTTTCTTTCTTTCTTTCTTTCTTTCTTTCTTCTTTCCTTCCTTCCTTCATTTCTTTCTTTCTTTCTTTCTTTCTTCTTTCCTTCCTTCCTTCATTTCTTTCTTTCTTTCTTTCTTTCTTTCTTTCTTTCTTTCTTTCTTTCTTTCTTTCTTTCTTTCTTTCTTTCTTTCTTTCTTTTTTCTTTCCTTCCTTCCTTCCTTCCTTCCTTCCTTCCTTCCTTCCTTCCTTGCTTCCTTCCTTCCTTCCTTCCTTCCTTCCTTCCTTCCTTCCTTCCTTCCTTCCTTCCTTCTTCCTTTCTTTCTTTCTTTCTTTCTTTCTTTCTTTCTTTCTTTCTTTCTTTCTTTCTTTCTTTCTTTCTTTCTTTTCATTTGTCTATCTACCTATACTCTACCCAGCAGAGCAGCATCTGGTAGACACTACAAGACTAAGGACAGTAAGAAACTATTCAAGAATCTCAGTAGTCATGCAGTATTAGATGACTGAGTTGTCTATCTTCATGTGTATGCTGGTCATATATTCCTTTTGTGTATACCTCTCTACTTGTGGCCTCCAGATATACCCACTCTCCTTCTTGATTATAACTGTACATAAGTATCTATCATGTTAATGGGAAAGAAATTTCATTGCTACTCTTTCTGCTATACCAGTTCAGTAGCATCTTTTGCTTTGAAATAATATCTTCTGGTTAACTAAGGAAAGCAACACATTGGTCAGGGAGGACTCATGAGCTACAGTTTTGAGTATTGGTGGCATTATAAAAGAGCTAAGTAATATAGCCCTCAGGGCTATCAAGCTAAAGAATTACCAGATCCTTTCCAAAGAGGCTACATAACAACTAAAGCCCAAAAAATTGGCAGCAGAACACATGGCACAGAGAACCTTAGCTCAGTGAAGAAAATACCTTGGTTGTATTAAAGGTATAAGTAGCCTTGAAAACACATGTACCTTGGCCATATGTGGACTTCACACAGGCTACCTTCTTAAAACTTGTAAGGGCTTTGGGACATAAAACATAGTATATCAGCTCTAGAAAGGGCCTTGGGACATAGAATATAGAATATCAGCTAGAAGTAACATCAGAGATAATTTTGTCTAGCAGTTCTTAACCATGAACTCTAGGAGGAAGATAAATTTCAAGGGAGTCCCTGAACTTGAATTATGGGTTTATTTTTACTTCATTGGAAAAAATATGTCTTTATTTTCAAACCCTATTGATTAAAATTTAGTATTTAAAAATTAGCATTTCTTTCAGTTATGATTTTTTTTAAGTATTATTCTAGAAATCAGGGTTGCCAGTAGCAGAAGAAGTAGCGTCTGGGGCCTAGGCTTAGGTACTGTCAGCAAACTCAATCCCTGCCCTGGAATAGTGGTGAGAAGGATCCCATGGAGTTGGCCCTTGGCACACCTGAGGAAGCCATATTGTAGAGCCCAGAGGAGGAAGTATACCTCTTCCAAACCATGCTGAGCCACAAGCCTTTCAGTGTAAAGTAGCACTTCTACACAATCTACATCAGGGACAAGTTCAGTCAGAACATAGGGAGGCAGATTTCTATTATCTGGAGACCATTTAGGCACCATGCATGATATACAACCTTTGCATGAATCTGTGATCCTTCCATTCCCTAATTCTGGGAAGAACTATATCCTCCCAGAAGAAAGTATTCAAGAAGTCAAAAAAGAAAAGGTAATAATTAAAGATGAGGTGAAGGAAGAAATAAAGGAAGAAGTAGATCTATACACTGATATTGAAGATGTTTTTACATCTTCAGGAAATGAGATGAAAAGTCCGGTGGGAAAGAGAAAGAAAAGAGCTCATCAAACTCTGGGTCTAAACAAGGTGCAGACAGGAGGAAATACAACTGGGTCTCAGAAAAGGTCCCTCTAGTTCAAATGCAACCAAACATGAGAGATCATAGACATTATATTATTAAATTATGTTATGGATATTATTAATAACTTAGAGAAGAATAAAAAGGAAACAAAAAAGTTGATAATGTTTAGTGGGAGGAATTTTTTTTACCTTTTTAGTTTTATTTTTATTGTCATGCAAAACACGCTTCCATGTTAGTCACTATTGTAAGAGCATATCCATATGTAACCAAAATCCCAAAATAAAATCATAAATACATTCATGTGAAAGATGATTCCAACAGTTCTCTCTCTGGAGGTGGACAGCAGTCCTCATCATAAGTCTTTCAGGATTGTCTTAAATCATTGCATTGCTGAGAGTAGCCAAGTTTTCACAGCTGATCATCATGTAATATTGATGTTACTGTGTATAATATTTTTCCGGTTCTGCTTATTTCACTTTGCTTCAGTTCCTGAGATCTTTCCAGCTTTTTCTGAAATCATCTTGTTTATCATTTCTTATAGCACAATAGTATTCCATCACCAACATGTACCACACTTTGTTCAGCCATTCCCCAATTGATGGACATCCCCTCAATGAACAATTCTTTGACACCACAAAAAGAGCTGCTATAAATATTTTTGTACAAATAGGTCCTTTTCTCTTTAAGGGGAGGAATTTTTGACAAGTTTTTATTAAGTGACAACTTATGTGGTATGTACATTTTATTATGTTTGCTAATCTTGGGAAGAGAACATGAATAGATTAACATGAAGGAAGAGGCTGAGAAGGGTATCCTATACTTGCTAGAAATATGGTTTGAATATGGAAGTGTATAGTTTATCTTGGTGGCAGTAAAATATTTGTTGAACATCTCTGGCTGAGTTCTCAGATCTCCCAAGGTAAAATAGTACCTTTGCAAGTATGTAATTAAGGAGTCTTGTGATGATATGCATATATATAGAAAGATTATTTATGGATTCTTTGTGTTTTTTGAAGTCAAAACCCATTTCTTAGAGGTATGTGGAAACTTCAGATTCTTCTTAGTTTTCCTTGATTTGGAAACCAGTTGTAGGATCAAATAATTTTTTTTTTTACCATAGCAAAGTAAATGCCAGAGTAAACTAGGGAGACATTTCAAAGTAGACCTCTTTCAAATGGGCAACATTAAGCAAAACAATACTCTCAAATACCTCTGAGCTAGGAGCAATAAATGTAAAAAAAAAATCATTGGCTGTTGTATCAGGAATAAAAGGTTTTATCTTTCTATCCACTGAAGTAAACATAAGATCTCTTCTTGAAGACTTCAATCCAATCTATCCACTAGAAATCAAGTGTGGAGCTTTAAGCATTTTCTCATTGAGTGCTTAGTCAGGGATCTTGATGCTTTCTAGTGTCTCAAAATGTAATAGAACTTCTCTTCTTACCACCAAAGAGGCAAAGGCCTGGATGTTTTTGCCTCATTCATGTGTATTGGAAAGAATTGGTTTGATGTTTTGTTATTTAATCTTTAAACTAAACAGTTGATTAGTGTTTTATATGAAAAAATGTTTATACATGTTCCCTGGGTTGTACTTTTTCTGAGAGGTTTGTTTTAAGGTCATGATTATTTTGAAATACTTGTTTCTCTATATGTTGGACTATTTGAACATTTGTAGCAGTTTTTATTTATCATTCAGATGATTGTAGACAGACCAAAGGCACAAAAGTTTTGTGGGAAGAAATCTAAGTCTGTTGAACTGATGTTGGCAATGGCACAAAATATTCACCTAAAATATATTTTTATTTGACTGCTGAATTAAAAGTATAAAAATCTCTTTAAAAAAAAGCAAGAAGGAACCAATGAAGTTTGAATGCAGATTGAAACATACTATTTTTCATTTTATTTCATTTATGAGGTTTTTTCTTATATAAGTGACATATTCTTTTGTTACATGATGAACATGAAATATGCATTGCATGATAAAACATGTATAATCTATATCATATTTCCTGTCATCTGGGGCAGGGAGAAGAGGAAGGAGAGAACATGGATCAAGAAATGTCAGGAAATTATTAAAATTTCAACCTATATGAAATCTGGGGGAAAATTTTTAGCACTATTCTGAGAAGGGGCACTTCACCATACTTTCAAAGGGGCCACTTACACACACAAAAAAAAGGTTAGAACTCTGATTTAGCCCAAGCCTTCGCTTTATTTTCTAAATTTAAATTAATTTATTTAATCAATTTATAACCTTATTCCTTGGTTACAAGAATCATATTATTTCCCTCCCTCCCCTACCTCACCCTTCCCATAGCTGATGTGCAATTTCACTGGGTATTACATGTGTCCTTGATCAAAACCTATTTCCATGTTGTTAGTGTTTGCATTAGGAGGTTCATTTAGAGTCTACATCCCCAACAATATGCCTTCAACCCATGTATTCAAGCAGTTGTTTTTTCTTCTGTGTTTCTACTCTCACAGTTTTTCCTCTGAATGTGTAAAGTGTTTTTTCTTGTAGTTCCCTCCAAGTTGTTCAGGACCACAGCATTGCCACTAATGGAGAAGTCCATTACATTTGATTGTTCCACAGTGTATCAGTCTCTGTGTACAATGTTCTCTTGGTTCTGCTCCTTTCACTGCATCAATTCCTGGAGGTCATTCCAGTTCACATGGAATTCCTCCACTTTATTATTCCTTTGAGCACAATAGTATTCCATCACCAACAGATACCACAATTTGTTCAGCTATTCCCCAATTGGAGGGAATCCCCTCATTTTCCATTTTTTTTTTGCCACCACAAAGAGCGCAGCTATGGATATTTTTGTACATGTCTTTTTCCTTATTATCTCTTTGGGGTAATGCTATGGCTGGATCAAAGCCAATGCCTTCACTTTAAAGATGAGCAAAATGAACCTTTGACCAGTTTCATACACCCAACATAAAAAGTAAAAGACAAGGCAGCAATTGTCAGCTGTAGTACTTCATGGAAATCTAAATTGACTGATGATTATTAGACATTTACTAAGATCATAGACTATCAGAGCTAGAAAAATCCTCAAAGCAAAGGTCATAGGATGTTAGAGTAAGGAAGAGATCATTCAATTCTTCCCCATCTTTTCCAGATAAGGAAACTAACCTTTGATTTGGTTCTTGCAGAAACATTCACCATACCTCTTTTTTTTATTGCTTTCAACTTGTAATTTACCAGAAATATGTTCTCTTGTATGCATTCTGGAAGCAAGTATTGTCTTTGATTCATGTGACGTTAACTCCAAACCAACAGAACAAGTTCTACTGCACAACATTACAGAAGCTGATAGCCCTTCTGGTTCCTTTAAACACCCACCCATCCAATCTACCATTTTAAGACCAAAGCTATTCACATTACTGGAAGTGAGCCCAGCAAACTATGCTTTAAAAACAATTGCCCTATATCTAAATTCTTCTCTTGGTACAGTTGAATGAACACACTATCATCTGTAACCTATGAAGTCATCACGTTGGCTCATAGATTCCTGGGGGATGAAATTGTCCTTTGGGCTCATCATTAGAACTGCCTGGATCCATTGTTCCTCTCTACCTTTGTTCCTCACAAAGAAATACTGTGACAAAATGTCAAGCTAACAAGCTTTACTTCAGCAAGGACAGTAAGCAACAATAGGCACTTAATTCTTGGATTAGCTCTGCTTTCATATAGCATTTTCTTTGGAAGTGAATCATGGCTTCTGAGAACCAATCTACTTCTTTGGACAGTTCTTCTGAGTATTTCTAGCTGTTCTTCACTATGTCAAATCCACCTTCATCCATTCTGGCTTTATGGTCTGCTGTAGGTTTTCTCACAAACTAAAACATGACAAAAGCCTACCAAGAAAGATAAATATGTGCCTCTAACCAAAGAGTCTCCATTGATATGGGGAAAGAGGCACAACAAAACAAAGTTAATTATTCCCTTATTAATGACAGAGGGACTCAAGAATAGTAGCTGGACATTTGAAGTGACTGTAAGTTATTCAACAATAATTCAATTTAAGCACCATCAGTTCAGTGCTGGCATGTCCAAAATTAAAATGTATCTGCCGTCTGAGAGTTTATGCTTTTTCATTTGTTATATTGGAATATGGGTAGGATAGACTGTAACGGGTACAAGAGAGAAATGAATACAGGAAAATTTGAGACAGTGCCAACAGACACTTTATAAGTTAAGGTAAGATGATAAATCATTTCATCTTAAACTACTAATAAGGCATAAGAAAAACATGTTGTTGTTTGTTTGTTTGTTTTTTAAGGCATTAACTATGGATTAAGGAGATCCTGGGTGTGAATCCTGACTAGGTCACAATATTTTCATGAATTTGGGCAAATCACCTTACCTTTCTAGGGCTCAGTTTCCTCAACTCTAAAATTGGGTAGCTGAACTAGATGATCTTTAAATTGCCTCACCAGCTCCAAAATCTTGTGGTCCTAAATGAAGAAATGATGAAACTATAACTTTAGGTGTAATTTCATTACATGTTTCGTGATCACAATGACTCAGGCATAATCTTATATGAAAATAACAAGTCATTGGTCATACTAATCACATGCAATGGTCACATCTTTGAAAAGAACATTATACAACGCAAGTCTAGTATTAAAGAATAGATTTAAAAAAAACAAATTACCACAGGGTTACATTTCACCACTAGAGGGAAGCAATTCACAGACAATAAACGTTCATAAACTAATAGAAAGCCACGTGTGTGAATAGCAACCTAGAATTTTAATCAAGTGAAGTATTTCTTTTCCTAGCAACTGTAGTCCTTGTTTATGGACATCACGTCTCAAATTGCTGGCATGAAACACTAGGAGACAGAACCTGATTTAGCTATTTATAGTACTATACAGATTTGTATTCTGGAGAGACACAAAAGTAAAAGCTTCGTAATTTGGGCACTTTGGTTAGGAAAGCTGTTCAAATTTTGAAATTTAGAGCTTTTAAAAATTTCGAAGAACATATGGGTATGACCCCACTGTCAAGGACTCCAGAAAGGAAGCCAGCTCAAAAAGACGCTGTTGCCCCCAAATGACATTTATCCATTTCATTTTCATCATATTGTCATATAACTGCAAATGATTCTGATGAAAAAGAAAAAAGGGCATATCTAATAAAGAGGTCAATGTGGTTACCCGTGGAATTCTCCAAGGACTCAGACTTCAGCCTGAATACAAACAATGGAAGGAAAAATAGGAGTGGCATCATCCTGTAAAAACAGTCTCCAACTAAATAGGACAAAGAACATTATGAAAATGAAATGGATAATTTTGAATACATTAAATTAAAAGGTTTCTGTTCATATAAAGCCAATGCCACTAAGATTAGAAGGGAAACAACAAATGGGGGTGCAATAGAACATGTGTCTATGACAAAGGCCTCATTTCTCTAGTATATAGAGATCTGAACCAAATTTACAAGAATACAAAACCCCCAATTGATAAATGGTCAAAGGATACAAACAGGAAGTTAACAACAACAACAACAAAAAAAAAAGAAAGTAAAACTATCTATGGTCACGTGAGAAAATGTTCCAAACCACTATTAATTAGAGCAGGGCAAATTAAAATAATTCTGAGATACTACTTCATACTTACCAGTTTGGCTAATATGACCAAAAAAGAAAATGATAAATGTTGGAGAGAGGATGTGGGAAAATTGGGTTACTAGTGCACTGCTGGTAGAACTATGAACTGATACAGCCTTTCTGGAGAGCAAAATAGAACCAGGCTCAAAGGGCTATAAAAGTATGTTCACTCTTTGACCCAGGATTACCACTACAGGGTCTGTATTCTAAAAAGATCAGAGGCAAGGCAAAAGGACCTACTTATACAAAAATATTTTAGCAGTTCTTTTTGTAGTGGCAAAAAGGTAAAAACTGAAGGAGTGTCCATCAATTAGAGAACTACTGAACAAGCTGTAGTATATGGTTGTAATAGAAAACTATTATACCATAAGAAATGATGAACAGGATGAGTTTAGGAAAACCTGGAAAGACTTACATGAACTGATGCAAAGTGAAGTGAGTAGAACCAGGAGAATAGTGTGTACAGTAGTAGAAATATTGTATGATGATCAATTGTGAAGGACTAAACTATTATTAGTAAAACAAAGTTCCAAGATAACTCCAAAGGACTCATGATTTATTTTTTTTTAATGTAATCCACAGCCCAAGAAGGACTGCTTAGAATCTGATTGCAGATCAAAGTATGTCATCTTTCACTTTATTTCCTTTATGAGTGTTTGATTATATATGTGATATGTGTCTTTAATCACAAAATGGGGAATATAGAAATACATATTGCATGGAAGCACTGATATAACCTATATTGGACTTTTTATCACCTGGGGAGAGGAGGAAGAGAGATAGGAAAGGAGAAAATATAAATCACAAAATGTCAGAAAAAATTGCCAAAAATTGTTTTTACATATAATTGAAAAAAATTGTTTTAATAGTTTCAAAAAATCTAAAGCAAAGAACAAGCTGTAGCTTGTCAAAAATGCTAATAACAATAAATGAGATTTTAAAGTAATTACTAGAGAAGGAACAATAACAAGAAAAGAATATGTATCCTTCACTTCAGACAAATGGTATTACTCAGACTAAAGAGAATTACTGATGCCCTATTTTACTTCTTCATTTTTGTCAAGGTGAATAGTCTTCATACTGAAACAACAAATATGAACAAATAAACCCTATGGCATATGAGAAGAGCATTGAGCTCATCTAAATGAGCTACATTAACTCAGATAACTTACATCCTATAGTACTGAAAAAACTTGCAAATTTGAGCAATAATCAATCGGCATTACTTTCTCCCAACTCTATGATACAATGACTGATTAATTTTTTTTTATTCTTGCTGATTTGTTCCCTATGATATGTTATCAGTTTAAAAAGGATTAGAGTGCTGAAAGAACTGATTTCATTGACACAGAGAATTCTTGGCTTGTGAATTCTCTGCAAGGAAGTGGAATCAACCACCATACTTCTTACCTGGAGCTTTTATGATTAAATAACAACCTACAGCTAGGAGAGTCAGAGGCATGATTTTTATTCAAGTTCTACAAGCTCTACTACCAGCATTGTAGTTATCATGGCTAGGTTAAAATAGCTGTACAATCTATGTACTTTGCTTTGTGAAGTATTTCAATATAATCACAAAATTTTCTAGGCAATAATTTCATCTTATAACAACATATCAATAAAGTTCAATGTTGTATACCCAAATTACTCTAAAAATACATAGATACATGGAAAATATTAAGAATTTTTAAAAATCTTTGATCAGAAAGTCTGTGAAGCCATTAAAGTGCCTTACAAACATCATCATTACACTGTAAATATACAATGTATATAAAATTGAGAGACATTTTTCTGACATTTAGCATATCCAGAATGTTCTTATTTTTAATCTTGCCAGTTTCAGCTTGTTCATTTATCTTCTCACATGTTTCCTTAAAAAAGGGGGGGGGGGGATATTCAATTGTGTAACTCCTTAGAAGGACAAGAATGTTTTTCTGCAAGCTGAAAGATTAAATCAAAAGCTAACTCAGTAAATGTTTAACAATTTTTTTTGTTTAATCTGTACTTTTAAGTTTGATCAGTATTTTTTAAAATTAAAAACCCTTGCCTTTCATCTTGGAATCAATACTATGTATTGGTTCCAAGGCAGAAGAGTGGTAAGGGCTAGGCAATGGGGGTCAAGTGACTTGCCCAGGTCATATAGCTGGAAAGTTTCTGAGGCCAAATTTGAACCTAGGACCTCCCATCTCTAGGCCTGGCTCTCTATCTACTGAGCTACCCAGCTCCCTCCTTGATCAGTATTTTAAATATTTGCTCCATTAATTTCTTAAGTTTAAACAATAAAAATAAATAAATAAGCTAACTCAGTCTTATCCAAGGCTTCTTCATCATTAATTATCTTTATAGATATTTTTTAATGTTATACTTCATCAGTAACAGTACCCATCCCTTCCATTTCTGTGAGTCAACTCATTCTTCTACCTTCCCCCCCCAAAAAATGTATTGACTGGGTTTTTAAAAGTAGTAGCCTCCATTTTGTCAAGAATTTGTGCTAAGTTTTCATGCTAAGTTTTCTAAATAGTCAAGTATTACCTCTAAAAAAAAATCCTTTTATTATCCCCATGTGTTAAGCTTTCTACTTCCTGAAGTTTTGTATATATTGACTGTATCAAAAGTCTTAGTGTAGTTTTCAGGGAGTAAAACTTCACTAAGACTTTTGGGACACCCTGTTTTTATACTCATTATGAGTGTTGTATCAAGGAAATGTAGCAATTGCAAATGATTGGCAGGACTTAGAATCCCATGAGCCTACTGAGTCAAGGTTCCAAGCAGTTGAGAGGGGTGGGGTTCCCAACTGCCATTCTCTCTCAGGGAGGAGCAGGAGAAGGAGTAAGGTGTATGGCTAAAAAGATCCTGATCATCCATCAACAACTGGCCTTTGAGGATTTCAGTTGGGATGAGAGAGTATATCTGATCAGCCTGCTAGACAGGCTGACTGGAGAAAGACCTCAACACTGCTGGGAGCATCTGTGAACATCAATTAGGATTCCTGGTTCATCAAGGACTCTTATGTGTGAGATTCCGTTACCCTGTTGGACTTAACTTTAAGAAGCTTAGTTATTTAGATTTTAGGATAGGTATTAGAGGCTTTAATATCTGGAATAAGTGTTAACAGTTACCTTTCCCTTCCTTCTATTCCCAAACCCTTTATTCCTTTTCCTATTAATAAAATCAATATTTTTATATGTTTCCCTCTGACAACACAAACACAAGATATTCAAACTCAAGGCAAAACCCACTCTAATTTTGTCTTGGAAATTTTATGCCCAAGTTTGTATAATTCAATCAAAAGAATCTTGCTATCTCTTAAACACACAGATGGCGATGCTAGGAGAATATTATCAAAAATGTACTATTTTACTCTCTTTGAATATTATAGTTTTAAGGTCTCTATTTGAAATTTGTCAGAACTGGCTTAGGGACTCAGTGAATCCCTGTGGAAGACAAGTCCACGTCCACTGAGTTTTCTCCCAGGTAAAAGCAAAGATCTTTTGAGAATCCACTTCAATCAGCATTGAGAAAAACACTGAGCATAAATCTACCACAGTGAAATATCTTGCTTGACTTGGAATGGAAGAGATGATAGCAGCTTGACTTGGTACAATAGGATGCTTCTTTACCACATGATCATGTACAGTATGTATTGTATACTGCCAGGAGAATTCAAGATCTTTGGGGACTGGGATTGTTTTTCATTTTATCCTTTAGTCCCAGGACCTAACATAGAACCTTTCACTGGTAATCACTTTTTTAAACGCTTATTGAATTCTTAGGAGCTATCAAATTCAGCTTCCTCAGATGCCAGGTCAATAAACAAAACAAACACAACATGGAACCATATTTTTATTTATGTTGTCCTTTATGTTTCGCATTGGAAAGGATTCACAGGATAAGATTCTATTATGATATTGTGGGATTCCTCAACCCAAGATCCTAAAATCCTGCTGGAGCATTCCTCCCACCATGGTTTGTTTGACTTGAGGACAATTAATTCAAGAGATAAAGCTAGAAGATAAAAAAGTTAAATTCAAATCAGCTGAGAGTTGCTAGGAAGAGAGTTGCCAGAGGGACAAAAGAAGAAACACAGATAAAATAAATAGGGTTTTACCCAGCCTTACTAAGAGCAAAAGGAGCCTGTCACAGAAAGCTGCTCTGGATTCTCCTTATTTGTGAGGCTGAGCAATAGAGACAGGTTGTCAGATGATTTGGAGGAGAATATCCTAACCTTAGAATCTCAGGAGTTGCCACTGATGAGTTTTACTCTAGTGGAGATGTTTTCTCTGTAGTTAATTTCATCAGAATACCCAACTAGGGACAGGACATCTCTAATACATTAGAGACCTATTCCAGATAAAATCTGTAGGCATGTCTTTTTGCTGAATAAAACAGACTAAGTATCAGTCTCTAAATACCCCTGTAGTAGCTATGTTTCTTTGACCTTTAAAGTTACTTTTCCTGGGGAGATGTTTCCCCCAAATTTATAATATATAAACATTTTATCCATTTCTTCTACAATGACATAATGAGGGTAAAAAGTCTTAATAAGTAGCTTTATCAATGACCATATTTCTCCCCAAAGTTCTCATGTTCAGGACTATGCCATAATCCATAGGTTGAATCCATGAAAAAGCACAGGAAGACTGGGACAAATTTCCCAGAGACTAACACTGTTTATTCAGGAAGGTAAGAGTATTCTATGAAATTCTAGAAAAATTGCTAGATGCTATAATTGTCTAGCAAAAAAAAAAAAGCTTTGGGAATTCAGATAAAATTTAGAATTTATATTTTCATTAGATATAGAAAACTGTGAAAATCTTGTCATTTGAAAAATAACTTTGTCCATCTAGCTTTAAAAAGAAGCTATTATTGGTATAGATTGCTTACTTCTCCATGCTGATGTAACTGCCCTTTTCACAGATCCTGGAGGAATAAAGGCAAGTGGCTCTCAATGTCTATCCACCTCCAAGAGTTTTGGTCTGAGATACTCAGAGAGCAAGCTCAGCATAAGCCACCAAGTACTGTGTCTTACCATGGGCTACTAGCTTCAGACCTCTTCACACGTATGGCTCTATGTTGGTCTACCTGGGACAGGAAGTGAGATTCCAGCATTTCTCTGGCTTCCTTGTGGTTTGATCTAGGTTTTAAAATGTAAACACAATCATTATACCATATTTATAATATGATCCTTTTCATTCTGCCCTGCAGACCCCCTTCTGCACATTGGAAAGTTTGTCCTAGAATTTCTACTTTGACGAAAGTTCCAAACTAGTCATCCTTTACTCTCCCACCTTTAGAGTTTTCTTTTATGTGTTGCCTTCCCCTATTAGAATTTAACCTTCTTAAGAATATGGATTAGCATTGTCTTTGCTTAAATTTGTATTCTCCATGCTTAACACAGTGTTTGGCACATAAAAGTACTTAATATAAATTCTTGTTGACATGACTTAAATACATTTAACAAAATTAACTCATGCTCCCATTTCCCATTAAGAATCTGTTCTCAAATAAAATTAATACATTGAGGATAAGGAATGAAGCAGTGGAATGGGGGGAAATAGTTCTTATTACATTTCTTAGAAAGAGATAGCCAAGATAATGAGAACAATTAATAGCAATGTATAGCACCAAAAGCCATTTCCCAACAGATAAATGATCAAAGGATATGAATAAACAGTTCTCAAAAGAACTGCAAACCTTTAATTAACAATGATTTGAAAGAATACCACAAATCACTAATAATAAAAGAAATGCAAACCCTAAGATTTTACCTTATATCCAGAAAACTGGCAAAAGTGACAAAAAATAAGAATAATTGATGTTAGAGGAATTGTGGAAAGATAGGCACATGAATGAACAGTTAGTAGAGCTTCAAAATAGTATAACAATTCAGGAAAGCAGTTTGGAATTATTCGTATAAAGCAGCTAAAATGTATATATTCTTTATATAATTCTTGTAACCAAGAAATAATGTTCTAAATTGACCAAATAAGATTCTCAAAAAATAAAAATTAAAAAAAAATGCTGGTAAAATGTATACATTCTTTGACCAAGAAATTCCTCTGCTAAAATATTGTAATAAAGGGGTTTTATGTGGGGAGAGAGGAGAGAGAGAGAATGGAGTTTTCCCTCAAGGCAGGAACAAAGGGAGGAGGAGTTGATGTTGGTTTTGGACCAAGAGGTAGAAGGAAGGTGAGTCTGTTCTTCCCCCCTTTCAGTCATGTCTAGATATGGCCCCTCACTAAGCCTGCCTGTTCACTCCCTACAATCAGGCTCTTTATTCTGGGCAGAGAGATCACTTCTCTCCACCCTCAGTTGTAACTGCTCTTTACTCAGTCTTGAGTCATTTAAAATTTGGTAACAAGTTTATTCTAAACAACAAGGATGAAGGATAAGGTTGGACTGGCTGGTTGATTGGGGTCAGGAGGGAAGAGGGAAAAGGGATCCCTAGCTAGTTAAACACTTCCCCCCAAAGTTAGGTAACCCAGGCTTGGTGGCCTCAATCCCTGAGAGGTTCAGAGTATTTAACCCTGATTTTTGGCCCCACACAGCAGGTGTCCCCAAGTTCAGGGTAAAGGGAGATTGTGATAAGTCTTCTTGTGGACTCCTTTTCTCTCCAAGTCTCTGTCCACTCACTGATTTGGGAGGATGGTGATCAGGTTCAGGGAAGGAAAGATTTCTTACATTGGGATCCAGTCAGATATTGACCTTCTTCTCAGGAGTCTCAAGTCAAGAGAGAAGACCAACTGACTCCTTCTAGGTTGTTCCCTTTCCCAAGGTTCCAAAACTTCTCAGCCCATCCCTCTTGCTGCTGATGGAATTTTTGCAGTTTCTCCAGGCTTTTCCATTTCCAAAAGTCTCTGGATTTGTCTCTCTCACAATATATATATATCCCAAGTATATGATTAATAAGAAAGATCTTATATGCACCAAACTATTACAACAGTAATTTTTATGGTAACAGAATAGGATCCCATTGTTTGGGGAATGGCTATACAAATTATGGTACATATATATAATGGAATATTACTTTGCAGTAAAAAAACAAGTATGACAGATACAGGAAAGCATCAAAGACTTATGTGAATTAATAAGTTTACTGACTGACTGATGTCAGCTAAAGTAAACAGAGCCAAGAAATCAACATATGCACTAACTATAACAATATAAATAGAAAGAATAATTACAAAACAGTTGAAAATCAATGTTGCAAAATGCTGCTCCCATACTTTGGTTAACGCTATGGAAAGTATCCACTTGTCTATTCCCAGTCTTCTTGGCTCCCCTGACTGACTCTCTAGGGATCACATTCCTGTGTTCCACTCTCAAAATCAATGTTGGAAAGAGGTGAAAAACTTCCCCCACCACCCATTGGCTCCTAATGTTTAAATAAGCACTACTATCAAAGAAGGCAACCGCAGAAATGGTTTTTATTTTCTAAATTGAGGCTCAGCATTCCTCCATGTGTTAAGATTAAGATTCTCTGGCTATTGTATATTAATTTATAATTATTTGTTAAATAGTGAAAGCAGGTTGGACAGAGAAAAGGCACATTATCACATAGCCAGTTACCTAGCTAACCTGAGCTTGTATCCTCCATTCCTGCTGCTTCCTAGCAAAGAGAAAGCAAACTTCTCTTATCCATAACCTATCCCATCGACATCAGCTTTTTGGGGTCTCCCTAGTTGGACAGACTTGACCTCAGTCCAGGTCAGAGGTCAGTCTTCTAGACATCAAGAGCCATGTGAGACAAGAGGCACGTGTCTTCTGAAATTCCAGGGACCCATGAGGTGTCTTCCTTATACAGATAAGCCTCAGGCCTTGTTCTTAACCCAGTCAAAGTTGTGAGCCTGAGACTGAAATGGATTTTTAAAACTTGAAAACTGAGATGGGGCAGGTATTGTCATGTGTCTTAGATTCAGGATGCTACAGCCTCTGCTACTTGCATATCCAAAAAAGAGGGGCTGTTCCCACCTAGTTAAAGTATCATAGCTAAAATGGGGTGGGGGGTCATTGGCCTAGTAGAAAAAATTTTCTTAGAGCAATTGTGCCAAAGTGGATTAGGCTGCATCTGAGCATAATAAATTTCCTGTTGCAGCAGGTCTTCAGCCCCTCCTCAAAGATGCTGTAGAGGAAATTCCCACTTCCATAGAAGTGAAGCCAGATGATCTTTGAAGAGTTTTAAGTTCCTAAAATACTACTCTCCAGTGAGAGTTTGAATTATGTAAAGAACCTAGAGCCATTTGTTGCATTCAAACAGGAATTTCTGTCAGTTTGGGGTGAAGTGCCAGAAGATCTTTGGGCTTTTAAGCTTAAGTAGGACATGCAGGCTGGTTCTGTTCTGCCCCCTTGATCTCCCTGACCAAGCTGGCAGAAGGCCAAAATGAAGGTGCCTCTCCTCCTTATTCTATTGAAGGAGGTCAGCTCTCCAAGGACCTTCCAGGAACTAGAGTCAGTCAGGTCTCTTGACTTCTGCTCTAGTACACTTCGCACTCCAGTATGCTGCCTTCTCTTAAAATAGGACTCTGGCCAGGATTGTGAAATTTGTCAAGAGGAGGAGCATGCTCAACAAGCCAGCTTCTAATAAGTTAGAGCATTTTTTTGCTGCTTCCCAGTTGGCTCACCTTTCTCCTCTCCCTTTTCCCCTAATGCTGGAGAGAAGTTTAAGCCACTTCACCAGAAAGTGTACACTGTTCAGGTACTGTACTCATAAAAACGTCCTGCCTTTTCAAATACACATAGTCCCCTGGATTGGACAAAGACATCATCTACTTGCTTTGTCAAACACAGTCATCCATAACACAGTCAAAGTGTCCTCATTTAATCATTTGGTTTTCTGACTATTAGACCCAGAAATTGGAAAGCAGAGTTTCTGAGCTTTGATGCTCTAATATCCAGAGAGACAGAGTATTTTAATTTGGTTATGGCATTGCTACTTCACATTCCACCTGTATAATTATCTTTTTGCCTATTATACAAAGCAGCTTTCCTCCCTTCCTAATTTAAAAAAAATTCTTTATTTCACTAATGTGGAAACTCTCTTCATTGATATTTTTAGCTTATTTTTATTTTTCAAGTAGCATGCATTTTTTTTTTAGTAATCTGTCCTTCCTATCATCCTCTCTCCAATTGAGCAATTTTTTAAATAAAAAAGAAATAAATCTCTCAGCATATACCTACATAAGTCTGGAAAAACAAATTCCCATATAAGCTATGTACAAAAAACATGTGTATTTCTGCATTTTGAGTTTGCCAATTCTCTGTCAGGAGGAAAGTAATGTGTTTGTGGTTTATCATTGTGCTGATTAGAATTCTAAAGTCTTTCAAAGCTGTTTTACAATCATTGTTCAGGGTGTCCCAAAAGTCTTAATAAATTGCACTAAGACTTTTAGGACACGGTATATACCATTTTCCTAGTTCTACTCACTTTACTCTATATCTGTTCATAAAAATATTTCTAGTTTCCTCTGATTTTTGTCTATTTTATTATTTCTTATGGCTCCTTTTCAATTACTCCATTTCTCATAATGATATTTATATTTTTCTAACTCTGAAATCTTGGAATCATCCAACATAGAATCATAGATTTAGTAATTAGAAGGAGGGGAGTGAGATGGGAACAAGCATTTTTGTTGGTTGTACGTTGACTTAGAAAACTACATATTAGCATTATTTACATTCTATTGTTTTTTATTTTTTTTAAATCTTTCTCAATTACATTTTCATCTGGTTCAGGCCACATTTGAGAATCCATGTCTTTATATTATTTATTGCATACATACCATCACTGATAATATGCTGCAATCAGTTTACAGCTATCATATCTTTCCACTGATCTATAACTTACTTGTAATTTTGATTTTCTGAAATGATCTGATTCATGGCCATAGAATATCTTGTGTGTGTGTTAATATATTTTTTGAAAATTTTATTTAGTCAATTTAGAACATTATTCCTCAGTTCCAAGAACCTAATTCTTTCACTCCCTCCCCTCCTTCACCCCTTCCCATAGCCTACCCGTAATTCCAGTGGGTTTTACATGTGTCCTTGATCAGAACCTATTTCCATGTTGTTGATGTTTGCACTACAATGTTCATTTAGAGTCTACATCCTCACTCATACCTCCCTCGACCCATGTAATCAAGCAATTGTTTTTCTTCTGTGTTTCTACTCCCACAGTTTTTCCTCTGAATGTGGATAGTGGTTTTTCTCATAGATCATTGTTCAGATCACTGCAGTGCCACTAATGGAGAAGTCCATTACATTCGACTGTACCACAGTGTATCAGTCTCTGTGTACAGTGTTCTCCTGGTTCTGCTCCTTTCACTCTGCATCACTTCCTGGAGGTTGTTCCAGTCCCCATGGAATTCCTCCACTTTATTCTTCCTTTGAGCACAATAGTATTCCATCATCAACAGATACCACAATTTGTTCAACCATTTCCCCAATTGAAGGGCATCCCCTCATTTTCCAATTTTCTGCCACCACAAAATGCACAGCTATGAATATTCTTGTACAAGTCTTTTTCTTTATGTCTCTTTGGGGTTCAACCCCAGCAGTGCTATGGCTGGATCAAAGGGCAGACAGTCTTTTAGCGCCCTTTGGGCATAGTTCCAAACTGCCCTCCAGAATGGTTGTGTCAATTCACAACCCCACCAGCAATGAATTAATGTCCCCACTTTTCCACATCCCCTCCAGCATTCATTACTTTCCATAGCTGTCATGTTAGCCAATCTGCTAGGTGTGAGGTGATATCTCAGAGTTGTTTTGATTTGCATCTCTCTGATTATAAGAGATTTAGAAAACTTTTTCATGTACTTATTAATAGTTTTGATTTCTTTATCTGAAAATTGCTTACTCGTGTCCCTTACCCATTTATCAATTGGAAATTGCAAAGAATATCTTAACTTTAAACACTGGAGTTCTAAAATACTAATCTTGCTACAGTAAACAGTATTTTGTCACCAAAAGTATGTAATGTACAAATGAGACCCAGACCAAACTCTTCCTATTCAGCTCTGAGCCTAGCACATGGTCCATCTGTAGTAAGAATTCAAGTTATATACTAATGGGCTTGTTATGCTGCCCATCCAATTGTATATAATAATCTTAGCAATATGCATTTTATCCTCTCTTTTTCCAATGTAGATGATTAAGCTGATCCTTAACAATTAAATTTAACTGGTCAGTCTTTATAGATTTCCAGGCTTCGGTGAAGTTCAGAAAAACAATGATTATGCAGGTCACCTTTACTACTTGGACTCTGTTTAGGACTTTATGATATTGTCAACCACTTTATGTGAACATATATCTCTTTGTTTTATAATCACTTAATACTGAGATCCTTTGGTTTGTTAAACAAAATTATCTCCATTATTGAGGGTTACAGACTCTTGTATAATTTTAACATACATAGGAGACATTTTCTTTGAGAAGAAACTTTAAGGATGCATTTGGCTGTATAAGGTCAAGTTCTTTTTTAAAAAATTTTCCATGCATCCCAAACATTTATGTGACTAAAAAGATATAATCAATTATAAAAATCTTGCCTTAAGCAAAAGAAAATAATAAATGTTGGAGGGGGTATGGCAAAGTTGGGACACTAATACATTGCTGGTGGAATTGTGAATTGGTCCAACCATTCTGGAGGGCAATTTGGAATTTTGTGCAAAGGGCTTTAAAATAAGGCCTGCCCTATTCATCCAGCCATAGCACTGCTGGGTTTGTACCCCAAAGAGATAATAGGGAAAATTACTTGTACAAAAATATAAAAATATTTATAGCCGCATTCTTAGTGGTGGCAAAAAAAATTGGAAAATGAGGGGGTGTCCATCGATTAGAGAATGGCTGAACAAATTGTGGTATCTGTTGATGATGGAATACTATTGTGCTCAAAGGAATAATGAACTGGAGGATTTGTCTCTGTGAACTGGAAAGACATCCAGGAATTGATGCAGAGTGAAAGGAGCAGAACCAGAAGAACATTGTACACAAAGACCAATACACTATGGTACAATTGAATGTAATGGACTTTTCTACTAGCAGCAATGCAATGACCCAGGACAATTCAGAAGAACTTGTGAGAAAGAATGCTGTCCACATCCAGAGAAAGAACTGTGGAAACGGAAATGCAGATATGAATAACACAGAAATAGGTTTTGAACAATGATACATGTATAACCCAGTGTAACTGCTTGTGGGATTCGGGAGGGGGGAAAGAGGGAGGATCATAAATCATGTAACTGTGGGAAAATATTTTAAATTTTAAAAATCTTGTTTTATCCTTTCCTGTTATTTTAAAGATCATTATCAAACATGAATAGAAATAATACTGATTTTAGAAATGAGGAAAAAGACATAATGGTACATAGTTGTTGATGTCTTTTTGCTCAGTTTAAAAAAATATCAGTGATTCCCTCTGTGTCACTGGAATCTTCCCATCTGAGAAATTAAAAAAACTCAACCCCCAAAGTGTCTTTAAAATTGCATCACCTTGTAGAATCTAAATGATCACTCTAGTGCAAATATCAATAATATGGAAATAGGTCTTGATCAATGACACATGTAAAACCCAGTCATATTGAGCATTGGCTATAGGAGGTGGGAGGGAAAGAACATGAATCATATAACCAAGGAAAAATTTTCTTAATCAATTAAATAACATTTTAAAAATAAAATTTAATTGAGAAATACTTGACAAAATAAAAATAAAATAAAATTGCATCACCCAAAACATGGATTTATCTTCCCATTTTACCTGTCATCTTCTTACATGTCATTCTTCTTCTTCCTGTAGTTCATTGGATACTAAGATGATAAAGTCCAAATTTGCAAGTTCCTCAGTGATCACTGATGAAAATATTCTATTCTAGAAATGCTTGCAAATCTATTCCATTTAACATCTATCTTTCCTCCTTCCAAGTTTTTTCTAGAAATGTTCTTGGAGCAAATTTGGTTTAGCTGGGTCTCACACCAAACTCTTTGGTGAGAGTATGTCTCCCAGTTTTATGGAGGCTTGTTTTCCCAGATGAATTTTTATTCCTGAGTTCTTTTCCTCCTTTTTTTGGAGGGGTGGCTTTGGGGTTGACTTAGTAATACTATTATTAGGTCCAAAGTTCTCTTTTGGACATAGTTCTAAATTACTTTCCAGAATGGCAAGACCAATTTGTAGTTCCACCAATAGTAAATTATTAATTGTTCCTACTGGCCTTCCAGCAGCAGTCATTTTTTTGTTGACCTTGCCAATTTGATAGGAGTGATGTAGAATCTCAAAGTTGCATTAATTTGTCTCTTTTCTGAATCAATAGCAAATGGCAACATTTTTGCCCAAATGAACATTGATAACTTCAATTTGTTTCTGTTAAAATTGCCTGTTTATAAGCTTTGACCATTTTATCAATTGGATGACTCTTATTGTAGATTTGAATCAGTCCTTTACATATCTTGGAAATGAGACCCTTATCAAAGAAACTTGCAAATATTTTCTCCAGTTGTGGTTCCTTTCTAATTTTAGCTGCTGGAGTGTGTGTTGTGGAGGAGAGAAATTACAAGGCATGCAGCAAGACAGAAGCTGGAAATGATCAGCTGTCAGTCAAATGAAGATTCCATTTGGAATGTGACCGGGAGACAGTTGAAGTCAAGAGCCAACTGATGACTTTTTTTGTGGGCTTGTCCTGGGCAGATTGAGACTGGTCTTGTCTGATTTCAAGGTGTCTTTGAATCAAGGACTTGGCTGAAGGCTTTTGGACTGATGGTGGTGACATCGGAAGGAAGAAGCTGGGTTTATCTCTGGTACTTGGGATAATCAAATTGGAGGTGGCCTGGCTGATTTGAAGACAGAAGAAGGACAATAGTCCATATATCTCTCTCTGACTTGCTTTGTTTCATGCTGGTGACTGAATTGCCATTTCTCTCAATATCCTCCAATCTAAGACTCACTGTAGACAATAGGGAAACCTCCAACCCTTTTACCTCCATCCTCCATCTTGTCCTTTCCCCCCAATAAACCCTTACTGAGATAAAGAGAAAAGAGTATTTCCTCTGAAACATCATAGTTCACCCCGAGTGACTTAGAAGGAGGCTGAAGAAGAAGGGAAAGGGGAAACTGAAAGGAAGAAGAGGGGAGGAAGGGAGAATGGAAGAGGCTAGAAGTGAGTTATAAAAGGGAGGAGGGTAGGCAAAGGAAGATAACTACCTGATCCATTAGTTATCATTTTATCCATCAAATATGCCCTCCAATAATTATCTATTACAATGTGTGTGCACGCACGTGTGCGTGCAAAACCTTTTTAATTTCATGTAACCAAAAACGTCCATCTTATCTTTTGTGGTCTTTTATGCTTTTGGGGAGGTGGTCATAAAACTTATCTCTATTTATAGCTGCTAAAAGTAATTTCTTCCTTTCTCCTCTAAATTGTTATGATGTTATTAACCCATGTCTACGTCGTGTATCTATTTAGAGCTTCTTTTAATATACAATGCAGTCTTGTTCTATACCCTGTTTCTTTGAGACTGTTTTCCAATTTTCCCAGCAGTTTTTGTTGAATAGTGAGTTTTTATCCCAGTGGCCAGTGTTTGGTTTTTTTTTTTTTTTAAACCCTTATCTTCTGTCTTCGAGTCAATACTGTGTATTGGCTCCAAGGCAGAAGAGTGGTAAGGGCTAGGCAATGGGGGTCAAGTGACTTGCCCAGGGTCACACAGCTGGGAAGTGTCTGAGACCAGATTTGAACCTAGGATCTCCTGTCTCTAGGCCTGACTCTCAATCCACCGAGCTACCCAGCTACCCCCTCAGTGTTTGGTTTATCAAACATAATGCTACTATGTTCATTTGTTTCTATGAAGCTTATGCCTAATCTGTTCCACTGATTGGCCTCTGTTTCTTAATCAGTTGTCAAATCATTTTGATTACTTCTTTAGAGTCTAGTTTGACATCTGGTACTGGTAAATTACCTTCTCCACCTTCTTCTATTATTTTCCCTAATATTCTTAATCCTTTGTTCATACAGATGAATTTTATTATTTTCTAGCTCTGTGAAATAATATTTTGATAGCTTCACATACAACTGAATAAGACCTGTACTATAAGTCAATTTAGGTAGTATTATTTATTCTATATTGGCTTAGTTTCCCAATGAGCAATATTTCTCTAATTACTAGGTCTATTTCTGTAAACAATATTTTATAGTTGTTTTAATATAGTTTCTGGCAGGTAGTCTCCCAAGTATTGTATATAATCTTTAGTTATTTTTAATGTAATGTCTTTTCTACTCAGTTTTGTTAGTAATATGCAGAAATGCTGATTATTTATGCAGATTTATTTTATGTCCTACTTTACTAGTTATTTTTTCCCAGTTCATTTTAGCTGACTCTCCAGGGTTCTCTAAGTGTGTGTCATGTGTCATGTGTCATGTGTCAATGTATCAAACCATGTGTCAATATGCAAAAAGTATTCATTTTGTTTCCTTTTTGACAGTGCTTATTCCCTAAATTTTGTTTTACTCTGATAAACAAAACTTTGAGTTTCTAGTAGTTTCAAATAATAGTAGGAATAATGGACTTCATTGCTTTATCCTTATCTTATTGGAAAATCCTCATTTATCTCAATTAAATATAATATTGTCTCTTGTTTTTAGTTGTCATTATTTATTAAGGAAAGGCCTGTTTGTTTCTATGATTTCTAGTATAGTTTTTTAAATGGATTAATTTTTTAAATGAATGAAATCTCATCAAAAAACTTTTAGACATCTATTGATATCATTTTTGTTGTTATTGTTATTAATATGGTCTATTAAGTTGAAAAATTTCCAATTGTTTAGTAAATTACCTATGCTAACAGCCTTAATACTTAGTAGTAAAAATAATAGCTCATGCAATTCTTTTATTCATTTGTAGCATCTGGAAGTACCCTTCTTCCCCACCTTGCACACTGGGCCACCTGACAATGCTACCTTAGGTTCAAATCCTCTACAAATCCACATCATCTCCAAACTGATATTCAAAAAGTAAAATCCACTTCCCTTCTCAAGAAGCTGCAGTGGCTCCAATAGGTCTCTAGATTAAAATGGTTGTTTTCATTTGCTTCTTGAGTATACACTCTCACAACTTGGCCCCCTTATCTACCTTTCCAGGCTCACTGCACATTACTCTTTTTTATATACTTTGTCTGTTGGTCAAATCGGCCTCCTTGCTATTCCTCATCCACGAGAGAATGGAGTGAAAGATAAAGCAAAGTGCAATGAATGCAGGGTGAAAATAGAGGATCTTGGCTGGAGTGCAAGCTGAAAGAATGAAATCTGAGAGAGGGGGACTACTAGGAAGATAACTGCCAATCTGGGGAGAAGTTTGGGAGCAGTGAGAGAGTGTCACAGCTTCTGGACTTTGGTCTCTCAGATCCTGCTTGTGATTTCCCTGTGGACTCCTGTATTTGTTTCCTGTGATCCTGAGATATTCCTCCCAGCCATTTCCTGATCTCATTGAAGTCTCTATGTGATACTTTGAAGAGAGAAACACAACTTTTCTGACCGGAACTGTTGTTAATTGACCTCCACAGGCGCTAGCCTGCACCTTTGGTGATCAGGTCATTTTGGTCACCAACACTGATTCAGCCAACGTGATCTGCCACCTTTACAAAAATTGTTTTGGAGAGTCTATAGACTAGGAAGGCTAGAATAGGATTTTGGGGGGGGGGGTCTTAACACAGTCAGGAAGGTTGTTAGATAGCATTAAGCAAAAGAAGAGAGATTTGTGAAAGTCTCTTAGAGGTGGGTTAAGCATAGTTTTATTAGCCTAGGGACTTCCTTGGCCCTCTACCCTAATCCAGTCCTTGTTTACTTCATTAAACCTGTTTTCAACATTATAAATCAGTCAGATTGCGTTTTTGAGAGCTCCAGTCCTGAGGGTAGCCATCTTGCCTTCAGAGCCTGAGAAGAACAGAGACAACAGACTTTTGATTTTACCAACTTTTTAAGTGCTTATTTCAGTTGGTTATTTCACCCATGAGATTCCATTGTCCATCTCCATGCCTTTACACAGGCTGAACCCCAAGGAATGAACTTTTCTTCCTTCTAATTCCACAGAATCCCTGGCTTCCTTCAAGGCTTAACTAGAGGGCTGCCTATGGTTCTGTTCTACTTTCTCCCACCAATTCCATTTGTTACTTTGTATGGACTTTGTGCTTACTTGTTTTTGTTTCTCTTTTCCTCTTTGAGGATATTGTTTCATTTTTATCTTTGTTTCTCTCTGTATCTAAGAAAGTGAAAAGTTGCTATTTCTCCCATAATTGGCCTAGAGTATATTCTTACACAAGTAGGAAGGATGAACACATATAGGTAATATGTGTGTTCCTTTGTATGTGTGCCAGGAAACACTATGGAGAGACATAAACAAAGGAAATACCTATGGTTTGGACATACTTTTAAAAAAGCACATGAGCAAATGGGTAATAAGTTCCTGTAGCTAATATGTTGTTGTTATTATTGGCTCTTAGTGAGCACATTTGGGTTTGTTTGGGGATATTTTTTGGAAAAGATACTGAAATGGTTTGCCATTTCCTTCTCCATCTTATTTTATAGATAAGGAAACTGAGGCTAATAGGGATAAGTGACTCACCTAAGGTCACACAACTAGTAACTGAGGCTAGATTTGTGTGTGTGTGTGTGTGTGTAAAGGCTCATCCTAAGGGGCACCAATGTTTTCTGGTGATATCATTATACTGTTTCTGTTGGTCTCTACTGGGTGCCTAGTCTACACTAAGTTTTATACAAAATTTGAGCCAGATAGTCTTTCCCTGTCTGACTCTTTTACTGAAAACATGGTCTCTGTTGGCCACTCTTCACATGTGTTTGGAGTTTCTTTTTTACTTCGTGCTTCTACAATACTTCTTCCTCCTCATGGGAAGAGTGGCATGTCTTTTTAGTCCAAATAACTAAAAATTTCTCAAAAAAAACAGAAACAATCTGACCAGGAATTGGGGGGGGGTGCTGTCTTAGCATTTTCCCCCCTCAGGAAGCAATCTGTTTTATTTTGGGGGCATCTTGGCTAGAACAAGTTTTTAATCCTGTAAGGGAGAATGAAGGAAAGTAGGATTTTGAAAAAGTGGTCAAAGGCAAGGGTTTGCAACAGAGGGTCTGATCTGAAAGAGCTGTTCCAGAATCTGGGGAAGGGATCAAACTGGACACATGAGGCAGTTGGATATCCATTTTTTCCTGTCCTGCCAGGGAAGCAGAGAGGTAACTTCCTGTTGGGTGATTCTGTCTAAGCCTGAAGGAGATGACTTACCTATACCCTGGGAGCCAGAGGTTCCTGTGTTCCAGCTATCCAGAGATTCCTAAGATCCTTTCTATCCCTGTCTCCATCTCCCTGTGATCCTGTAAGCTCCTGTGTCCCTGAGAGTTACTGACTGTGAGAGAGAGCTGCCAGTATCCAGTGAAACCTGTCAGTGAGAACAGCCCAGTCATCTTGGCCTTTGGCCTACAAGGGTGAGTGTCAAGAGTTCAGGCTATCTTATCTGAATGTACTTTTAACTTGTCTATCAATTTGAGAATCAGTTAGCTCAGATTAGATAGTCAGGTTTTGTTATAGTGAGCCAGTGCAGAGACAGTGCAGCTGGAAGATCTATGAAGACTCTGTGAGGAGCCCGTAGAGGTATTTGGGTGGAGAATCTAGATTTTTAAGCTTAGGGACTCCTTTTCCCTGGTCTTCCTCCGTCCTCTTTACATGGACATAAATAAATCTAAGTTACTATTTTTTACAAAAGAGTCAGATAGTGTTTGAATTTACAAGCTGCTTCTCAGGCTTACATAGGCCTGAAGGCCTAGTCTTTGAATGATATACCAAACTGTGAAACATCAAGTTTCCCTTCCATCTATATTATCAACATTTATTTCGATCCTCAGCAAAAGACTCTTTGCCTCAGGCACTAAGCTCTTTGGTATATAAAATAGATTGACTTCAAGTCTACCTTTTAGGCTTGAATTCAAAACTTTCTGATCCAAGTAGCACCAGTCTATCCCCTATGGGCTTCATTTTAGCTTAGGGTGGACTTCCTTATGCCTCCCTATTTTTCTCCCAGCCTTAAACTATATTTAATCAATCTTTGCCTTGGAGGCTCTTCTCCTAACAAATTGCCTGAGCATTTGTGGTCTGGGAGCTCAGTTTTTCAGTCCTAAAACCTCTTCTTTCCATTCTCACTAGCAGATATGGAATGAAATTAGAAAAAGATATAAAACAAAGCTTGTGGACAAGGTCATTTCTGACCCTATCCACTTCATACATAGTTGAGGTGCATTTGTCAGCCATACCATACAAATGTTGCTTCTTGATGCCTTCTCATTTCATTGACAGCAAAACTGTCAAGGTGTACATGGTTCACCTTCACTAATTATATGTGAATGGTATAGAATTGAGTGTGTAATTCTCAAAGTAAAACACCCAACCTATACCCCACCCCCAACTAGAAATAAAATATGTAAGTCAGTCTGTTTTCAGCTTCAAGAATGTCTAGTTATTTTAGGACCAGACTTTATATATCACTTCAAGGGCATTGTCAAGGCTCAAGAAACAAGGAACTACCCCAATGCAGCTGCACCCCCTTATCTCACCCTGCTCTTAAAAATTTAGGGTGATACTCTTACCTCCTCCCATGCGATGAGCTCATGTATCCTTTTATTTTGGGGATAGACTCTGTGCCTAGATTGTGAGTCCTGGCCCCATGCTAGGTGACCGCACAGAGGAGGGAGGGAAGATCTCCTGTCAGGAACCTATATAACTCTATTTACACCCAGGTAATTTGCAAATGGCCACCAGGGTATTTTGCCTTCCTCAGTAGGAAAAGAAGTAAACTTCTGTCTTTTTCACTCTCATTTTCTAACTAGAGGTTTATAATTGTAATTTGGGTGGGTGGTCATTTTTATCCCACTCATATGTTTACATTTTTAAAAATTATTTTGTTATTTTTTATTGTTGTTGCATTATTTCTTTTTTATTATTATATACTTAGTAACCACCACTGACAAAAAATATTTAGCTAGACCAATGCATTAAGAAAATTATATGCAAGGGGCAGCTGGAGTAGCTCAGTGGATTGAGAGCCAGGCCTAGAGACAGGAGGTCCTAGGTTCAAATTTGACCTCAGATACTTCCTAGCTATGTGACCCTGGGCAAGTCATTTATTGCCTAGCCCTTACCACTCTTCTGCCTTGGAACCAATACACAGTATTGATTCTAAGATGGAAGGTAAGGGTTTAAAAAAAAATTATATGCAGATCCACAAACTTCACACTTTTTACAATTTGTTTAAAATATGTAAATTACATGCATATGCTAATATAATAATAATAATAATAACCCTCTATTTTGAGTTCGCTTTGGATTTGTTTTATTTGAATCCTTTTTTCTCTTGATTTTGTGACTTTTTAAAGATGTAATCATGGTATATATTATTCTTATTCTCTTTTCATCTCTTCATATATTTCCTTTATATTAGAAATATCTGTCATTTTTAATAACATAATCCATTACATTCAAATATCCAAATTTAGCTAGAATGGTGTTTAGGCAGTAGACACAATGTGTTGCTAGGACCATATTCTTTCTAAAAAACAAGTCTTTCCGGCTTGATCTTATCTAGTGCATCTTTCATTCCAGTGCTGCAACCCCTCAAGAATGCAAGATTGCCTCCATAGTATGAAAAGTGTTAACGTGGGGCTTTCCAGAGTATTTACACTCTCTAATCTATCATTTTCCCACCAGATACTATGTCTGGATTATGTGTATGCTCAGGTTTAGGTTAACTACTAAAAACCTCCTGCCCCCAGGAGGTCTGTGTGGGCTCTTCAGAAAGTTATCTTACTTACCTATTGTTCTATTCAACTCCTTAAATTCTTTTTTATTATTTTTGGTTAGGTGTATCTGGTTTTGAGAGAAGAAAAATTAAAGTCTTACTATTACTATTTTGTTATCTATTTCCACCTATATCTCATTTAGTTTCTCCTTTAAAAATCTGGGTATTATTATACTTGGTGCACATAGGTCCAATATTGAAAATGCTTCATTATCCATAGTAACCCTTTCCCTAAAAATAAGTTACCCTGTTTATCCCTTCCAATTATATCCATGTTAGCCCCAAATTCTGCCAAAGATCATGACCACTACCCCTACCTTCTTTGAATCAGCTGAAGCATAGTATATTTCGCTCCAGCCCCTCACCTTCACTCTATGTGTGTCTTTCAATTTTGGTGTTTATTGTAAACAACACAGTATCAGGTCCTGGGTTTTGATCCTTTCAGCTATTTTCTTTCCATGTGTGGATCACTAGTTATATTACAATTTAGTAGTTATAAGGCAAATATTAAACATGAAAGAGAGCATCAATTCTGCCAATGTGACTATGGAAGCAAAAGAGGCCCACTCAATACAGAGGGTTGATTTGTATTTTTATCTGTTTAATAAACTGTCACAGCCAAACTAATTAATTAACTAATTACTTCATGGTCAACCTTCTGTTGATAATAAACCTTTATTCTTAGCTTGGCTGGTTTTCAGAAAGCAGTTTGTTGCCAGTCTTTCCAGTTTAAATCATCCCATATTATAGCTAGGAAGGTCTTTCTTTTAGAAATTATCTAATAGAAGGGCATCTAGGTGGCTCAGTGGATTGAAAGCTAGGTCCAGAGACAGGAGGGCCTGGGTTCAAATATGACCTTGGACACTTCCTAGCTGAGTGGCCACAGGTAAGTGACTTAACCCCCTTTGCCTGCTCCTTACCACTCTTCTGCCTTGAATCTAATTGATTCAAGATTGATTGTAAGATGGAAGATAAGCATTTTTTTAAATCATGTAATAGAGCACAGATATAGTGAGATCATGGCTAGCCTGAATACAGTGAGAGAAAACATAGAAGCTATCTGAGATTTCAATAATACTGAATATTGGCTTGGACATGGAACTCTATTTGCACACACTTATTTGCACACATGTGAGATGTCACAATTGAGTCTTCAGCCTGTGCTAAAAGGGTGCCCAAAATGACAAGCAGAGTTCATAGAAGGATCTTTTGAGATGAGATGAATTCAAAATGGGGAAGATTTGACATTTGCATGCTAGTCAAAAGTATGGAATGAAATTATTTTTTGTAGGAGTGTAGAATTATAAAACTGAAACTTTAAACAGAGCAAAATATCTTATTGAATTATTATTATATTACTGTTTATACTGTTTATTTCAAGGTTTCCCTTTTTTAGTTCTTATAATTTAGAATTATTATACTATTTATGTTTCTTTACTTATAATAACTTTCTCCCCATCTTAAATTTGTTAATTTGATTTTGTGAATTTTAGATTTACTCCACCCTGCTTAGTCTAGCAATCAGTAATGTATATACACCCCTACTTAAGGATTAAGTGTTGAGGAGGATGACCTATGACAAATATATGCTAGCAAGTGACAAATAAGAAATAGATGACAGACCCCCTGGGCTTAAGCTACCATTGGTACATGTGAGACGCAGGAAGTGATATAAAAAACAGTATATATATATTTCACATCACTTCCTCTCTCCGGTGACTCTGACTCTCTCGCAGAGACGTGGCTCTCACTCTCATTCTCACTCGTGGAGATATTGGACTTTGTTGGCAGCATGGGGAGTGCTGGGTGGTGTTTGGAGTCTTGGGGGTTGGCATTTGTGGTTTGCCGGTAAGAGACTGGAGAAGCTCGGGAGTGTGGGTTAGGTGAGGCATCTTCTCTAAGCGACCTGGGTGAGTGATTTAGACTGATTCCTTTTTCCTTTACTTTCTAAAAGCACTATCCTCTTAGGAGGCCCCTCATCTTGGAGTAGACCTTGTGGCTGGAAGCCAAGCTAGTTTTAATCTTCTGAGGAGGCCTCCTGGCTGAGTTCTCTGAACTTCCCTTGGCTTAGGCTAGGCCGGAGAAATCTTATACCCTTTTCTCTCTCTTTTTCTTCTTAGTTTCTTCCCTCTATTGTAATTAAACCACCATAAAATTCCCAAACTGACTTGAGTATTTTTATTGGGACTGAATTAATCCCTAGCGACCACTAGTAGAATATATTCAGTCAATAACCCCTATATTTACACCTTACAATTTTTGTTATATTTGATTTCATCAAACATGAACATTACTTATAATAATGTTAATGATTTAATCTTAATAAACTATTAAATGTTTCACATTTGTAGTACCTAGTTAAAACTATGATGCAAACCACTAATATTGGCATATTAGTTATGCAAATTTCCATTAAAAAGTCTAGTTTTTGCTTGATCATATGGGTTGATGGGGATATGATTGGTGATGTAGACTCTAAAGGATCACTCCATTGCAAATATTAATAATATGGAAATAGATCCTGATTAGGGACGCATGTAAAACCCAGTGGAATTCTCATTGGCTACAGTAGGGGGGTGGGAAGAAGGGAGAGAAAGAACATGAATCATGTAACCATGGGAAAAAATTCTAAATTAATTAAATAAAATTTTTCAAAAAATAAAAAATACAACTGCAAACTTTGAAAAAAAAAGTCTAGTTTTGAATTGTTGATGCATGCTACCTTTATAGTTTTGGTTTCCATAGGATTAGAAATTGAAGAAATTTCAGAAGCCCTTTGAAAATATGAATTTTGCTTAAATTCATTGTATATCAAAATTTTGGTTTGTACAAGTACATATTAAACATTTCTTAATATCTATTATTATTATTAAAAGAAAATTTTGATGTGAATAATGTGAATTAGGTCACTTTTTGTTAAAGATAAAACTTTTAGAAATAGCTTTTAAAAATAACTAAGAATCTATCTGCCGAGACAAACACAGGAACTATATGAACACAACTACAAAACACTTTCCACACAACTAAAACTAGATTTTACCAACTGGAAAAGCATTAACTGCTCATGGGTAGGATGAGCTAATATAATAAAAATGACCATCCTACCCAAACTTATCTATCTATATAATGCTATACCCATTGAACTTCCAAAAAACTTTTTTACTGAACTAGAAAAAACCATAACAAAGTTTATTTGGAAGAACAAAAGAGCAAGGATATCCAGGTAAATAATGAAAAAAATACAAAGGAAGGTGGCCTTGCAGTTCCAGATCTCAAACTATATTATAAAGCAGTGGTCATCAAAACAATTTAGTACTGGCTAAGAGACAGAAAAGAGGATCAGTGGAATAGACTTGGGGTAAATGACCTCAGCAGACAGTCTATGACAATCCCAAAGACCCCAGCTTTTGGGACAAAAATCCACTATTTGATAAAAACTGCTGGGAAAGCTGGAAGACAGTGTGGGAGAGATTAGGTTTGGATCAACACCTCACACCCTACACCAAGATAAACTCAGAATGGGTGAATAACTTGAACATAAAGAAGGAAACAATAAGTAAATTATGTGAATACAGAATAGTATACATGTCAGATCTTGGGGAAGGGAAAGATTTTAAAACAAAACATGACTTAGAAAGAGCCACAAAATGTAAAATAAATAATTTTGACTACATCAAATTAAAAAGTTTTTGTACAAACAAAACCAATGTAACCAAAATCAGAAGGAAAACAACAAATTGGGAAGCAATCTTCATAACAAAAACCTCAAAGGTTTCATTACTCAAATTTACAAAGAGCTAAATCAATTGTACAAAAAAAAATCAAGCCATTCTCCAAATGAAAAATGGGCAAGGGACATAAATAGGCAGTTTTCAGTTAAAGAAATCAAAACTATTAATAAGCACATGAAAAAGTGTTCTAAATATCTTATAATCAGAGAGATGCAAATCAAAACAACTCTGAGGTACCACCTCACACCTAGTAGATTGGCTAACATGACAGCTATGGAAAGTAATGAATGCTGGAGGGGATGTGGAAAAGTTGGGATATCAATTCATTGCTGGTGGAGTTGTGAATTGATCCAACCATTCTGGAGGGCAGTTTGGATCTATGTCCAAAGGGTGCTAAAAGACTGTCTGCCCTTTGATCCAGCCATAGCACTGCTGAGGTTGTACCCCAAAAATAATAAGGAAAAAGACTTGTACAAGAATATTCATAGCTGTGCTCTTTGTGGTGGCAAAAAACTGGAAAATGAGGGGATGTCCTTCAATTGAGAAATGGCTGAACAAATTGTGGTATATGTTGGTGATGGAATACTATTATGCTCAAAGGAAGAATAAAGTGGAGGAATTCCATGGGGACTGGAACAACCTCCAGGAAGTGATGCAGAGCGAAAGGAACAGAACCAGGAAAACATTGTACACAGAGACCGATACACTGTGGTACAATCGAACGTAATGGACTTCCCCATTAGTGTCAATGCAATGTCCCTGAACAACCTGTAGGGACCTATGAGAAAAAACACTATCCACAAACAGAGGACAAACTATGGGAACAAAAACACCAAAGAATGGCAACTGCTTGACTACAGGGGCCAAGGGGATATGATTGGGGATGTAGACTCTAAATGAACATCCTAGTGCAAATACCAACAACATGGAAATGGGTTCAGATCAAGGACACATGATACCCAGTGGAATCACACATCAGCTATGGGAGGGGAGGGAGGAAAAGAAAATGATTTTTGAATTCAATGAATAATGCTTGAAATTGACCAAATAAAAATAATGTTTAAAATTAAAAAAATAACTAAGGAATATATATTTTTAGTTGCTATTTGAAAAATCTAAAGCTAATGAGAGTATTTTAGCTGATTTGCCTTATATTTATACTCTATCATTTGAAGACCATAATAATGATATATTAATAATAAACTAATGTGACTAATTTGCAAAATCCCTTTCATATTACTAAGTAAAAATAATTCATTTGCTGAATGAAAAGTTATCAAATGAGGGGGCAGCTGGATAGCTCAGTGGATTGAGAGCCAGGCCTACAGATCTCCAGTCCTAGGTTCAAATCTGGCCTCAGACACTTCCCTGGGCAATTCCTTTAACCCCCATCGCCTAGCCCTTAACACTGCCTTGGAACCAATACAGAGTATTGATTCCAAGATGGAAGGTAAGGGTTTTATTTTTTTTCAAGTTATCAAATGAATCTTTATCTGACAGACAGAAATTCTTTCAAAGTTTATATTGTTAACATTTTAAACAAAAAAGGAATGTCTTTCAAGTCACTAAGCTGACTAAATAAAATGGGCCAAATATATTTTTTATAATCACTATTGTGATATTATCTACTCTGATGGTTGTTTTGTCTCTCAAAAGTTTATTACAGAATGTTTTTGAGAAAAGCAGAATAAAGAAATAATGTTATTATCTTACTTTGTATCATTACTTATTTTTATGGTACACTGATGAGATTTTTTTAAAAGGCTCCTACTTCTTTCCATTATTCCTTTTCAAGACACTATCAGGATTGTTAAACATTATTTTATCATTTAGACATGTGAAATTCGCTAAAAACTCTTTACATATAAGGGCAGCCACAGCTGTCTATAGTTTCTATAATCGTACAAAGATCAGGGATAGAGGTTTGGGAATAATAATCTGAAATGTCCAAAAAATTATAAAAATTGTATATTCATATTTATAAATAAAAATTTGTATCTAGCTTAGTCCTAAAAGTAGAAATTAAGAGCATTCATCTTAATTTTTTCTTGTTAATAGCACATTTAATTTATAAGTTAGTCATAATTATGGAAAAAAGCACAAAAATGTGATGAGAAGAGATTTATAATTATAGAGGGCTTTCTAAACATGGCTTCTGAAACAAATCGATCTTTTTAATGCATACTAATAATATTTCAAAGTAAGTTTAAAGAAATTAAATAAATAAAACTAAATTATGTTTGTATATATTATCATTGTCAAAATAAAAATGAATAACCCTCAAAGGTTAAAATAAAAGTCGGATAAAATAACTTCTTATTTTACTAGATGAGGAAATAAAATCCCTAATGTTGCCATTCTGGCATTGGCCCCATAACTTCATGCTAGGAATGTCATCCAAGCTTGTCTTCTTTCTGCTTGGAAAATGAGGGGGTTGTACTGAATAATATCTAAGGTTCTTTCAACTCTAAGCTTCATGTTATATTGCTTTCTGCCACTAACACTAATCACTGATGAGTCACTCAAGGCTTTAGTCACTCAAAGCCTCAGTTTCCTCAAGAGGATTGGACTAGGTGATCTCTAAGTTCTCTTTTAGTTCTAAATCTTATTAACTATTCTCCTCATCCCTGTGGTATAGTGACATGCAGTCAAGAACCCTGGCTCTTTTACTCACTAGCTATATGATAGGAAAGATGCACTAAAATCCTGAATGTACTCCAGTACATTCTCTCACTAACTCACAGTATAGTTGAGGAGGTAAGCCCATTATAACTTTTTATGTACAATAAAAGTATGAGTTTCTTTTCATTACTAGTCCTCAGCCACAGATATTGGTTTCCTGTTTTCTATTTGCCGTCCTCGAGCAAAACATTTTCCATTATGTTGAAAACTCAGGCATGGGCAACTTCCGTCTATTATTAACAAAACCCTTATTGAAGGCAAAGTAATGTAAGGGAAAGAACCCTGTTTCTGTTTCTGTTTTCTTAATATGTGCAGGATTCTGGTAAAGTCAGTTTTGGTTCTCTGGAATGCAGTTTCACTTTTACAGTGAGAGAAGTTGGAAAATATGATCATCTCAAATTCCTTTCAACCTGGAATCTTATTATTCTACTAGCTCAGATTTCTAGAACTCACTCTGCTTTACCAACCCAGACTAAATAGTGTAAAATCCTATTTAAGAAATCAAATAAAGTCATATGATGAACAAGATGGCAGACTAAATATTTTCTCAGAATGTTACATTTATGAAAGTAACATCTTCCTGAACTCTCAAATCTCCCAATATAAAGGAATTATGTGCAAAAGGTAATGACAACCATTTCCACATACAGAGATAAGCAAGAACCCAAAAGAGGTAACACCTGATGAATTAACAGCCAAAAAGTCTAATCCCTAATTCCTAATCAGTTCACTAAGCATTGCTTTCCCGTAGCCCTCCACCCTCTAACAAGGCAATATGACACAACCCATTTGCTTATATGCTGGGAGTCACATGGCAATTTTGCATTTTCTTTTTTGCTGCTATTGTCTCTGTCAGTACAACATGGCTCCTCCTATGGAAGTGATGGCAAACCTATGGCACAGATGCCAAAGATGGCATGCAGGGTGCTTTCTGTGGGAACACGTGCCACCCTTCCTCCCATCCCCCTCCCAGTTGTTACTAGAAAGGCAGGGAGACTCAGGTGGAGGTACTCCCTTCCCTTTCACTGCACCTCCCACCCTTCTGCCCAGCAGCCCAATTAGAATGCTTTCTCCCTCCCCTATGTGGGGTAAAGGGTGGGACAGGGCACATCCGGGACTTGGGCATGACACTAGGTCTCTAAAAGGTTCACCATCATTGCTTTATAGCAATAAGCAACAGGACCCAGTGTTCTTCACACTATCTACTGCAGAGGAGATAGAGGTCTGGAAATTAGAAGAGTACTCTGGCTGGGGTGGCAATAAAAGCAACACTCACCCAGAGAATGAAGGGACAGAGGGAATTAAGGGAGGGTACCAGTATGTGTATGGTAATGCATCAGACCCGAAGGAAAGGGGATGGGAATACAGCTAATCTGCTCAGAAATCATTGGGGCAGGGTCTGGAGTTGATAAGAAATGAATATCCCAGTATTGGTAGGAGGCTAAACTAGCTTTGAGTTTTAGTCCTCCAGAGATCTATGATCAAAGAAGAAACAAAAGACAGAACAACTGTTTGGCAATACAAATATATGCTAATGAAGGACAATCTGGGGAAAAAGAAGCAAAAAGCAAAAATGTTATAAGAACACAATCTCTATACAAGCCAAACATATTGATCTCAAAGACAGGATGCATGGAAACAACTCAAATACCATTGGTCTCCCAGAAAAACACAGTAAGTAAAAAAAAAACCAGAACATCATAATATTTTTAAAAAAATACACAAAACTGTTCATAACTTCTGAATACACAAATCAAAATTCCATTCAAAAGAATTCACCAATTGCCTTCAGAAAAATAAAATATAATAGTTAGATTGAATAATTCCAAAGACAAATAACAAATTCTGCAAGTGATCAGGAAAGATTTTTTATTGAAAAGGGAAATATAACATAATACTTTGACACTCAAGAGAAACACAAAAGTAATAGACTAAAGGTTCTAAAACACAAAGGAATTCAAGATGAAACCCAAGGTGATGTAATACCCTGTAAACCTGAAAAATAGAAAGATATCCAATAAAAGGGAGACATTTAAGATCTTTCCCCCTACCCCCCAAAAAAGCAAAGCAAGCAGATTACATGCTTGGTCAACATCTCAAAGAAGAGAAACAGGACAGGTAAATACAGTATCAAGAAAAACGCAATAAGTAAAATAAATTACCTCATATAATAAGAGGATGTGGCAGGGGTGGGGAGAAGAGTGATACCAAATGAGTTTGAAAATAGCAAGAAATAGAGTAGTTATGTGGCTCAGTGGATTGAAAGCCAGACCTAGAGATGGGAGGTCCTGGGTTAAAATCTGACCTCAGACACTTTCTAGTTATGTGATCCTGGGCAAGTCACTTAACGCCCTTTGCCTAGACTTTAGCCTTGGATACATAGAATTGGCTCTAAGATGGGAGGTAAGATTTTTTAAAAAAGAAAATAACATAAGTTTTATATATAGATTTTTCTAAAAATATATAAGATAAAGATGAAAGGAGAATTTATATAGAAGTAGGGGCGAAGGAATGAATCTGAAATGGTATGGACTAAATCTCACAATACCCCACCTACAGGTGAATCAATATTTTGGAGGGGACTAAACTTCAGAATGGGAGAGTAACTAAAACGGAAGAGTAGAGGAAGATGACAGAGGAGATTGTATGCTATTAAGTAAGTTGTGAACAATGAAGAGCAAATAACTCTTACATCCCAGGAAAGGTTATGGAAGAATGGATGTGGTGGCAAAGGAAGATATTGAAACAAGAAAGAAAGAGGGAAATCTGGCTTCAGTAGGGGAACTAGGACCCACTGAAGAATACTCCCATAGAGGAAGAGAGATATTTAGTAATAAGAGGGAGTAATCTTACAGAGACTCTGTGACTTCAAGGACAGTACCCTACAATTTCAGTAGTAGAGGAATTGTTCCTGGGAGCAAAGGTCATCTGGAAGGGTGGGAAGGAATGGACTTTGGATATTTCATAGAAAAATGAAAAAAGAAAATTATCATGAGGAGGGGAAGGCATAGAAAAGAACTGCACAATCAAGGCCAAAGAAAAATTTTTACCATAGGAAAATACTTCTATCCTTTCTGTAATTTCATTAATTGATTCTTCTAAAACTAAGGCAAAACAGAAAAAAGGGGGGAGAGGGCAAAATATGCAAGGCAGTAATAGAAATTATTTAGAAGAGGAAACCTGAAGGTAAAAATAAGTATAAGGAGCATGAATCAAAGTTTAAGAGAGACAGAAACGGTAGAGAATGAAGGGAATTAGGGAAAGACATTTTAAAAAGTACAGAAATATTAACAGAGGAAATTGAAGGGAAGAGAGGAAAGGAGATTTTGCTTAACTTTTTATCTGAGAGAGAAAAGGAGAGAAGAATTGGATAAGTAAATAGAAGAAAAGAGATTAATAAATAAATCTTCAAAACTAGGAAAAGGAATGACAAAGAAGTAAGAGAGGAGAGCTTGAAGGTGAAGGGAAGAGAGTTTGTGGGAATAGGGATGTCTTTGATTTTGTTAATTAAGAAAAAATTAATGTTAAAAGATGTACCAAATCACTAATCATTAGAAAACGCAAATAAACATCTCAGATTCCATCTCACACCTAGCAGATTGGCAAAAATGACAAAGGAGAAGGATAACAGAGGTTGGATGGCTTGTAGGAAAATGGGCACATTAATGAGCTCTTAGAGGAGCTGTGAATTGCTCTAGTCATTCTGGAATATACTTTGGAATTATGCCCCCCAAAGTTGCTAATATATATGTATATATACTTCTATATGCCTTATCACTCATGTACAACAGTTTTAAGCTCATTCTTCCAAAAAAGATAAAAGAAGAAATAAGTGCAAGAATATTTGTAATAGCCCTTTTTGTAGCAGCCAAAAAAATAGAAACTAAGAGGGTACTCATTTATTGGAAGATAGCTAAACAAATTGTGGTATATGAATATAAATATTATTGTGCCATAAAAAATACAAAATGGCCAGTTTCATAGGAAACTTTGAAAAACTCTATAAACTAATGTAAAGTGCAGAGAACTAGAATAATTTATACAATGACAACATTATTTAAAAAACAATCTTGAAAGACTTAAAACTCTGATAAATCAAGACTGAAGTCCTAGAGATAGAATACTCCACCTACATTCTACTTAGAAAAGTGATATCCTTAAGCCAAGTCAAATTTACAAAAAAATCAAGCCATTCCCCAATTGACAAATGCTCAAGCGACATGAATGAGCAATTTTCACATGAAGAAATCAAAACTATCAGTAAGCACATGAAAAACTGTTCTAAATCCCCCCTGTTTAGAGAAATGCAGATAAAAACAACTCTGAAGTACCACCTTACATCTAGTGGACTGGCCAATATGACAGCAAAGGAAAGTGATAAATGTTGGAGGGGATGTGGCAAAATTGGGAAACTAATACATTGCTGGTGGAGTTGTGAATTGGTCCAACCACTCTGGAGGGCAATTTGGAATTTTGTGCAAAGGGGCTTTAAAAGAATACCTGTGTGAATGACTTGAATATAAAGAAGGAAACTATAAGTAAATTAGATGGACATAGAATAGTTTACCTGTCTATAGGAAAGATTTTAAGACCAAGCAAGATTTAGACAATATTACAAAAATATAAAATAAATAATTTTGATTAAATTAAAAAGGTTTTATACAAATAAAACCAATGCAATCAAAATTTTGAAACAATTTTGAAAAAAATCTTTATAACAAAAACCTCTGACAAAGGTCTAATTACTCAGATTTATAATGGGCTAAGTCAATTGTACAAAAAAGCACGCCATTCTCCAATTGATAAATGGGCAAGGGACATGAATAGGCAATTTTCAGATAAAGAAATCAAAACTATCAATAAGCACATGAAAAAGTGTTCTAGATCTCTTATAGAGAAATGCAAATCAAAACAACTCTGAAGTATCACCTCACACCTAGCAGATTGGCTAAAATGGCAGCAAAGGAAAGTAATAAATGTTGGAGGGGATGTGGCAAATTGGGACATTAATGCATTGCTGGTGGAGATGAGAATTGATCCAACATTCTGGAAGGCAATTTGGAACTATGCCCAAAGGGTGCTAAAAGACTGTCTGCCCTTTGATCCAGCCAGAGCACTGATGGATTTATATTATACCCCAAAGAGATAAGGAAAAAGACCTGTACAAAAATATTTATAGCCACGCACTTTGTGGTGGCAAAAAATTGGAAAATGAGGGGATGCCCTCTGATTGGAGAATGTCTGAACAAATTGTGGTATATTTGGTGATGGAATACTATTGTGTTGAAAGGAATAATGAACTGAAAGAATTTCATGTAAACTGGAACAACCTCTGGGACTGATGCAGAGTGAAAGGAGCAGAACTAGGAAAACATTATACACAGAGACGGATACACTGTGGCACAATTGAATGTAATGGATTTCTCTACTAGCAGCAATGCAATATGATCCAGGACTATTCTGAGGGGCTTATGAGAAAGAAGGCTATTCACATCCAGAGAAAGAACTGTGGGAGTAGAAATACAGAAGAAAAACAGCTACTTGACCACATGGTTTGATGGGGATATGATTGGGGATGTAGACTAAAGGATCACTCTAGTGCAAATATTAATAATATGGAAATAGGTCTTGATCAATGACACACATAAAACCCAGTAGAATTGCATGTTGGCTACAGGAGGGGTGGGAGGAGGGAAGGGAAAGAACATGATTCATGTAACAATGGAAAAATATTCAAAATTAATTAATTAAATAATATTTTTCAAATAGAAAAATAATATAAAAGAATGCCTGCCCTTTGATCCAGCCATACCACTGCTCGGTTTGTACCCCAAAGAGATAATAGGGAAAACTTCTTGTACAAAAATATTTATAACCACACTCTGTGGTGGCAAAAAAAATTGGAAAATGAGGGGGTGTCCATCAATTGGGGAATGGCTGAACAAATTTCAGTATTTGATGGTGATGGAATACTATTGTGCTGAAAGGAATGATGAACTGGAAGATTTCTCTGTGAACTGGAAAGATGCCAGGAATTGATGCAGAGCAAAAGGAGCAAAACCAGGAGAATAGAATTTTCTATTAGCAGCTATACAATGATCCAAGACAAATCAGAGTAACTTATGAGAAAGAACACTATCCACATCCAGAGAAAGAACTGTGGGAACAGAAACGCAGAAGAAAAATATATGATCAATCGATCACATACTTCAGTGAGGATATGATTAGGGTTTTGATGTTAAAAGATCACTCTATTACAAATATGAATAACATGAAATAGGTTTTGAACAATGATACATACATACATAACCCAGTGGAATTGCTTGTCAGCTCTGGGAGGGGGGAGATGATAAAGGGGTGGGGAAAAATCATGAATCATGTAACCATAGACAAATATTATAAATAAAAAATAAAATAAAAAGTGATATCCTTTAAAAAAGACTAATAAGACACATATTTTTGGACATGGCCACTCTGGGAATTTGTTTTACTAGACTATGTATATTTGTGATCAGGACTTTTTCTTCTTTTTAATTGTTCAATTGGTGAGGGGAAGGTAGTGGAAGGAAGATATAATAAATAATTCTAAGAAGAAAAAATAAAGAGGAAAAGAAGCTATGTGTACAAAAGTTTTTATAGTCCTTAATAGCAAAAGAAGTAGAATTAGATAATGACAATGAATTGAAAACAACTGGGGAATGATTCAACAAATCATGGTATAATAATCTAATGAAAAAGCATTATGCCTTAAGAAATGAGAAAAGAGAAAGTTTCAGAGAAACTTGGGAAGACTTGTATGAACTTGCAAAGTAAAACGAATAGAATCAGGGGAACTTCTATAACATCATAAAAAACCCCAGTTTTTATATTTTCCCCTAATTACCTGTAAAACAATTTTTTAACATTCATTTTTTAAAGTTTTGAGTTCAAATTTTCTCCCCTCTGATCTTCCCTCCCTGACTCCCCCCCACCCCCAATGATAGTCAATCTGATAAAAATTTTACATTTGCAAACATGTAAAACATTTTTCCATTAGTCATTTTGTGGAACAAATCTCAAACAAAACCACAAAGAAAAGTGAATGAAATGTACTGTCTTTGGTCTGCATTCAGACTCCATTAATTCTTTCTCAGAAAGTAGATGGCATTTTTCATCATGAGTCTCTGAGATAGTCTTGATCACTGCATTGCTGGGAATAACTAGGTCATTCACAGTTGTTCGTCAAAAAATATTACTGCTACTGTGTACAATGTTCTTCTGGTTCTGTTCATTTCACTTTGCAACAGTTCATAGAAGTCTTTCCAAGTTTTCCAAAATAATCCTGCTTGTCATTTCTTATGATACAATAATATTCCCTTACAGTCACAACTCGTTTAGCCATTTCCCAATTTATGGACATTCCTTTAATTTCCAATTCTTTGCTCCCACAAAAGTGCTGCAATAAATATTTTGTACAAATAGATCCTTTTCTCTTTTTTGGATCTTTTTGGGATACAGACCTAATAGTGACATTGCTGGATCATAGGTTATGAAAAGTTGTAGAGTCTTTTGAGTATAGTTCCAAATTGCTCCTTTCATATTTTTGAGGTGAGTTTGTGATCTATGCCATTTAACTTTGATTTCTTGGTGTCTTCAGGAATCATTTATATAAAAACTATAGAAGGATATGATTCACTTTCTCTGGTTTGTTAGCTGTAAGGTCAATATTGATTGTTAAAGACAATACTGTACTAATTCTACCATTATTACTATAGAAAGCAGAAGGGGACCATTTCAAGGCTGAAGGCCATTTAAAATTTTTATGTTTCATGAACTGCCTTGGACAAAAAATTAAAAGTCAAGGGCAGTCTTCTGAAGATGAGTTTCTGCTCTTAGTCATGCTGGTTTTCGGAGAGCAGTCAGTCTAGATCCAGTCTTTCCAGTTTGATTCATTCCATATTAGTACTGGGTCTTTAACTATCAGGTAATATAATCTCATTTTACTATCGAAGGAAACCAAAACCCTAGTATTACCCTTCTGGCATAAACCCCAACTTTTCATGCTAGGATTGGCGTCCAAGCTTGTCTTCTTCCTGCTTGGAAAATGAGGGGGTTGGATGGAACAATATCTAAGATTCTTTCAACTCTAAGCTTCATGTTTTATTACTTTGTAACACTAACTGCCTATATAATCACAGATGAGTCATTCAAGACTTTAGCCACTCAAAGCCTCAGTTTCCTGAAGAGGGTTGGACTAGGTGATCTCAAAGGTCCCTTCCAGTTCTAAATCTTATTAACTCCTCTCTTCTCCTTACCCTTGTGGTATAGTGATCTGCAGTCAAGAACTCTGGCTCTGATACTCACTAGCTTTATGACAGGAGAGCGGCACTAAAATCCTGAATACTCTAGTACATTCTCTCACTAACTCACAGTGTAGTTAGGAGATAAGCCCACTATAACATAACCTTTTATGTACAATAAAAATCTGAGTTACTTTTCATTACAAGAGACTGTTTGTACTTAGCTTTCTATTTGTAGTCTTCAGGCAAAACATTTTCCATTATGTTGAAAACCCAGGCATGTACACAAACTAGTCTATGGGCCAACTTCCCTCTATTATTAACAAAGTTCTTATCAAAAGCAGTGATGTAAGGGAAATAACCCTGTTTCTGTTTCTTACTATGTACAGGATTCCAGGAAAATTGATTTTTGGTTCTCTGGAATGCAGTTTCACTTTTACAGTGAGAGAACTTGGAAGATATGATCATCTCTAAAATATTTTTCAACCTGGGATCTTATGATTCTACTAGGTCAGATTTCTAGAACTCACTTCCCTTTACCAAGTCAGACATAAGAAGCCAAGAGACTCCCAAAACACGATGAAACCAAGCTTCATCTTCCCTTGCAACAGTGTTGCAGTGCAGAGTACAGGCTTCAGAATTAGATGGCAGACTCAGTCAGTCAATAAGCATGAGTTAGGCGCCTCCTGTGTGCCAGACCACGGGCTAAGTGCTGGGGACACACAAAAAAGGTGAGCCAGGCCTGCCCTCAAAGGAGCTCCCTGGGAGGCTGGGGGAGGGAATGGTAATAAAGAACATGGACTCTGGAGGACCTGACTTCAAATACCAGGTCAGACCCAAATACCGAGGAACGTATGTAGACAAAGCCGGCCTCAGCTTCTCCATCTCTAACGGGAAGTGAGAGGGGTCTTTAAGGCCCTTCCGGACCGGAGATTCAAAGATCATGTAACGGGTGAGGTCGGCTCCGGCCTCCAAGACTCGTTACACTCCCCTAGGCAGTCAGCAAGCATAGAGCCGAGCGCAAAGAAAGGCCAAGCACTGTCTAAGACACCAGACAAATGCTGGAGTGGGTGCCCGTTCCAAGGCAGGCTGGCAAAGGGGATCCCATAGTTGTCCCTTCCCTTTGCCTCCCTAGAGCCAGGTCTACCAAGCGACTAGAGACCCTCCCATCCTCAGCGCGTCCGACGCCGCCGCCGGGCGGGGGACTGCGCGCGCCACACACGCTTCGTCCGGCCCGCCCCTTCTGTCCCCACCTCTGCCCCTGCGGGATTCCACCGCCTGCCCCGCCCGCACTACGCGCGCGCCCGAGGGCGGCCCCAACAAAATGCTGCTCTCGCTGCCTCTTCCGGCACTCAGAAGATTCGCGGTCTGCTGCGTAAGAGGGAAGCAGCGTGGGTGCCGGGGCTTTGTCGCTGCATCCCAGCTCAGCCATCGCGAAGCTATGACCAAGGTTGGGAACCCCGGTTCAGGTTTGGGGGTCGGGGTCAACGGGGGGCTCACGGGGCCACGTGTTCTCGCGGGATCGGGCGGCCGGAGCCAGAGCAGCTCCTGGGGCTTCAGGCAGTCAGGTTGGGAGCGGAATGTCCAGTGGGCCAAGGTGGCACCCGGGGGTGGGTAAACCCTGAGCGTCCGACCCCCTCGAATCTACAAAGTCCGAGCCGGCGGGCGCCCGGAGGCCATCTAGATCCGGAGTCCTTTCTGAGGTCTGCAAAGGAGTAGCCGTGCCCTTGGTTGGGAATCGGGGCGTCTTTCCGGCGCCCTCTCCTCAGCCCAAACATGTTATTTACTTCCACTGTTTAAACACTTTGTCTCGGGGAAAGAGTGTGGCGGCCTCGCCAGTTGGCCAGAAGGAGCCGGGACCTAGACAGTCTCAAAGCCCCGGAGTTCTACTGGGGAGGAAACTGAGGACCGCAAAGGAGAGGCCACTTAGCTGAGGGCCACCAGGCAGTCCTCCGGTCCAGAGCTTTCTGCTAGTCCTAACGCAGGCCCACTAGAGTTCCGCCCGGAACCGCCCTCCTAAGACGGAGGTCTCGAGTTGGAAGAAACTTACCGGACTAGCCAGAACATTCCCCCTCTTTTTGCAGAGAAGGGAACAAGCCCAGGGCGGCCGAAGGATTTGGCCTGGGTACCAGAAGAAGGAGTCGACCTGGGATTTGAGTTTTAGGGGTAAGAGGGTTAGCAGTGGAACTGTGTGTGAGCCAGCTAGTGGAAAGAAGCCTCTTCGTGGCCCTGGCCCCAGTTTTGTTCCGCTGCCAAAGAGAAGGGGGAAGCATGAGTTAGGAACCTTCCCAGAGCAGAGTGGACTACATTGCGTGGGAATAGAGGAGAAAGCCCAGAGGCCATCCAATGCAATCTGCCCATTTTACAGATAAGGAAACTATCCCAGAGAAGTTCCAGTGACTCACCCTAGGTCACACAGGTGCTACTTTAAGGGTCAGAGCTGATATTCTAACCAAAGGCCTGAGTGTTCTTATTTTCTGCCTCTCTCAGCATTAAATCTAAAGATATACTATGTAGATATGATTACTCAGTACTAGTATTATAAAATACTTTGTGACTCTTTCACATATGTATGGCTAACCTTTGATAAATCTCTTAGGGACCATAGACTTAGACTGGGAAGAATCTTAAATGACCAGCTAGTTCAACTTTTTTCTTTTCTGAAGACTGGGTTGAAGTCACCGGATAGTAAATTGCAGAGTCAGAATTTGAACCTAGATTCTCAGATTCCACATCCAGTGTTCTTTCTACTTTATAACACATAGCTTCACTGAAGCTGTTTCCTCTGGGGGAAAAAATGTGGATTAGATGGTGGCCATACATGTGCAATGCACTTAAAAGGGTTATTTTGAGGAAAATTGTAAACCTAATAGACTAAATCAATGTGAACTACTTTTCTTCCATGTCTTGGACCTACAAAATGGGGCAGAGAGGTGTGTTGTGGAAACAATGGACATCTGAGATCAGATGGGCCCTTTTTATAGTTTCGTTTAAGATTTTAAACATTTTAAAAATTAAATTAATAGAATCATGTGTAACAGTTGAAGGAACCTTAAAGATTAGTGAGTTAATTTTATCATTTTATAGATGAAGAAACTGGTCCTGAAGAGTTGGAGTACTTTATGACAGGCCACTGAGCTGCTCTGTGGTACATTTTTATTATGTAAATCACTGAACTGTAGGGAATTGGATTCAGCATTCATGACAAGAACTATCCATGGGCTTCCCTAAGATATGTATTACTAAAAGTCATATCATATGGTGGTAGCACTTGATTAAGATTGAAACCAAAATCACATTGTCATATGTTTCTAAAGATAATTCTCAGTTCTTGTTGGAATCATTTTGAAAGAAAAAACATTTCTATTGTGTATTCATGCTAGTCTTTTACATTTGTTTTTAGGGCCTTGTTTTAGGCATTTATGCCAAAGAAAAGGAAGATGATGCCCTTCAGTTTACAAGCGCAGGAGACAATTTTGACAAACTTGTATCTGGAAAGCTTAGAGAATTTTTGACCATGTAAGTTTTCATTCATTAAGGTCTGAAAAAATGATTTTCAATATTTTTAGAGAAAGTAACTGATTACACCATCATTTTGATTATCCCTACTAAAAAAGGAGGAAGACAATCCAAAATAATGTGTTTTTGATTTTAGAATGTGCTTTAGTGCTTCTATTTAAATATAGGTAGGTCTGCTTTTACATGAACTTGTAACCATTAAATAATGAAGCCACATGTGAAAGACTAGTAAGAATTGAAATTTTCCCCAACTTTCTCATTTCTTCCCAGTCTATGCTGGAGAAAAACAGAATCATTCTTCAGACTGATTGATAGAAAGGAAGAAAGCTCCAGCCTAAGTTGCCCTGCTTTTCCTTTTTGATTTGAGAAAGTAATGAAATATTTTGGTATAAAAATCCACTAATGAGAGTAAAATAAATTGATGGTACTGTCAGAAAAAGCTTTGACATCTGCTTAATTAGATCAAGAGTGAATCAGTTGCAGATAACTTTAAAAAAAAAAACTCACCACAATGAAAACTATTTTCAAATAATATGCTTTATTGCAAGTACTTTTCTCATACATTTTTGATACAGATAAAGAAAGTGAGGCTCAGAAGTGTGGAATTATTTGGCAACAGTCAGACAGCTTGTAAATGGCAGAGCTAGGACACAGACTTGGGTTTTTTGACTCCAAGCAAAGAGTCCTGTCTCTATGCCATATTTCTCATTTTAATTTTAATATTTATTTTTAGAATATTCTGGTCTCATTTGGTAGATTTTCAGGTTGATGTTAGATATAGCACTGGCCAAATGTATAAATATAAAATTGTTCATACCCCTACCCAGCATAGTTATCATATTAGGGCACCATCTGCAAGTCTGCTTCTTGGAATAGCCTCTTCTATCACTACCTTGAAAAACACGTTTCAGAACTAACCTAATACAATGCAACACACCTTAGGGTCTCTACCATGTGATTCATAACAGTTGCTGAGCCCTACCTACCTTGGGATAATCTCACATTATCTTCTGTTAGTAAATAGTTTATTATCCTTTTGTGAATAAGAACTTCCAAGTAGAATGTTTACATAGTAGTAATGATGTTTTGGAATGAGCCTCCTGTTAAATAGGCATTCATCTAGCTTTCTCAGTCATCTTGGTCAGTGTGATCCAGACTGAAAAATTCTTGCTGATGTAAACTTGGAATTTATTTGTTCAGTGAACATTTATTGCACATCTGTAATAGGCAAGGCATTTTACTAGGAGCTGGGGGAGGAAGAAGAATGCAAAGATAGTTTATGCCCACGCTGAAATTATATTCAGGAAACATTTATTAAACTCCCACTATTTACAAAGCATGGCACCAGCTTGCCAATGAATGTTGGTATCTAGAACTTCCTATGAAGATCATTGTCTGGCAGTGGGATGATAACATAGTGCCAAAAACTATTTTATGGAATAAATGAACAGAGAAGTACAGAACAAAGTGCTATGTAAATTCTGTGGGTTGTTAGCAATGGAGGGAGTCAAGGAGCCTTCCTGAGGTGCTTTTGAGCTAGACTTTAAACAATGGTAGGGTAGAAATTCATATGGTAAAGAAGGGGAGGAAAGAAGACAATATTGTGAAAAAAAAGGAATAGTGGCAGCAGAATGCAGGGCATGTTTCAGAGGAGAAAAATTGTCCTCTAAAGTAGCGATAATCAAATTCAAATAGAAATATATATGTACTTAGAAAACTACATATTGACATTACATTCTGTTTTTATTTTTGTTAACTGTCTCCTAATTACCAGCTCTGTGTTTTATACTTTTGCTCTAATGGAACAAAGCTAGGGGAAGGGAGGATGCATTGAATAGCCCATGAAAGCTGGAAAAGTTGGAGAGGGTTGAATGTGGGGCACAAGGTGCTGAATTGTATGTAGGAGTCAGTACAGAACTACTGGAACTCTTTGAGCAGAGAAATTATTTGCATGATATTCCTGTAAAAATGGAAGTTAGTCATCGTTTTTATAAACAAAACCATTTTTTCTTTTAGATCTGGGCCTCCACTGAAGGCAGGCAAAACACGTACATTTTATGGCCTTCATCAGGTAGGAATCAACAATATTGATAGTGATGATAATGTTTTACTTATATTAGGCTTTATAATTACATAGTGCTTTCAAATTTGCTAGTTGATTAATTTGCAGAGACACTTTTTGAGAATTCCTATGGCATATCATTCCAGTATTAAATAATCATGATTCTTTTCATATTGACTTTAATTTTTAAGTATACCACATTTTCTCATAGAATGTTGCTTCTTTTAAGTTTTATCTAATTTTTGTTATAAGCCTTTAATTTTTGTCATTTATTTCTCAGTAGATCTCTTGCCCTTCCCCTACCCCAAAATACATCATTGTATTTAAATTTTTAAAATTAAATTTTAAGGAGAAAAATAGTTTGAAAACCAACATACACTGCTTATATCTGAGAATATATGGAGTATTTCACCTCTGGTCATAGGATCACAGGTTTAGAGTTAGAAGGAACTTAAAGGACTCTCACTCAGTCCCACCCCTTCATAAAATAGACTAAGAATATTGAGGCTCAGAGACTGAGGCTTAACTGGCTAATGATGGAGAAGGAAGCACAATTTCCTCTCAATTCCTCAGGGCCAAGCTTAGTACAACTTTCAGTTGCTTTTTTTGGTTCTTTTTATTTACAATGTTATAGTTTTGTATTCACATCCCTTTCTGAATTCTTCATTTTCATTGTTTCTTTTTCATGTTTTTTCAATTGTGAACTTATTCATAGTTCATATTCATAAATATGCCACTGGTTTTTTTAGCCATTTCTCAATTGGTGGACCTCTACTTTTTTCTAGTATGAATATTTTTGTGTACTAGGGAACTTTTTCTTTCTTTGACCCAGTTTGTGTATATACATAGCCATTAAAATATATGGACACCTCAAAATTCCAAATTGCTTTCTAGAATATCCCTACTAACTGTATCTGTTTTTCTGTGATCCTTCTAATATTGACCATTGCCATCTTGGTATAAGGTGAAACAGCAGAGTTGTTTTGATTTGCATTTCTCTTGTCAGTCACTTTTGAAGCAATCTTTCATGTGGTGGTTATTGGTTTGTTATTCTTTCAAGAAACTTTTGTTCATATCCTTGGATTATTTGTCCATTGGAAAATGACCTAAAAGCTCTCTCTACTATACCCTGCTGCTGTTGGAAGACTTCTTTCTGTGGAACTCTCATAGTCAGAAATTTGGGGCTGTATTTCAGTAGCATTATTTCTAATAGGCACATGTAAAATTTTTTATGAGGTACAAGAAGCTAAAAGAAAGAAAAGTTACTATTGATTCTGCCCTATATTGGTCATGAGCAAGTAATAGAAGATGTTGGTGTGATGCATTCTATCTGTTTCCCTGAACATATAGGTTAGTTTGTTGCTTCTTAAAATGAAAGAGTGATGTTAGAAAACTAAAAAAAATAAATTTTGGTTTTTGTGTTTTTCACATAGGATTTCCCCAGTGTTGTTGTAGTTGGTCTAGGTAAAAAGACATCTGGGATAAATGACCTGGAAAATTGGAATGAAGGCAAAGAAAACATCCGAGTTGCTGTTGCAGGTTATTATCCTTTTAAAAAAATTTAATGTTCATAAAAAGTGGTCCTACAGGATCTTGGTGGATTTAGCTTTGGAAACTTCTTTTTCAAAATCTCCAAAAAAAGGATATTGTGAAATATTGTATCTTGGATGTGGGCTTAATGTCATGAATGTTGAAAATGTGGCAATTGAAGATTTAGTTTTAGTAACTTTGTGATGTGATTCTGCTTTTCTTTTATGAAAATAGTAATAGAAGACATATTACTACTATTTTACATATGAAGAAATGGAGACTCAGAAGTGAAACCCTTTGACACTCAGGGTCTTACGTGGCAGAGTCAGGATTTTAGATCTTATGTCCCCAAGGCTTGGTGTACTTTCCATTTTATTATATTTTTTGGAAAATGGGACAATTTTGGTATTTGATTATATGTCTATTTCTTTAACATAGCAGCTTCATTGTTCCACATCCTCTAAATAACATAAATTGAACACATCTGAAAATTAAAGCAATGAGAAGTAAAAATCTTTGAATGTCTATTTGTATATGATAATTATAGGCAAATATATATCAGCACAAGTTACTAGCAGCATAAAAGGAAATTGTGCAGGGAGATGATGGTTAAAAGATGCCACATAAAGTAATTTTAAAGTAGTAAAAAAATGAATGTTTGATCTTTGACATAAGCTGCATCATAAAATGCTTATTAAACTTATTTGCTAAAGCTTATGTTAAGTGAGTGCTTCATGATTTGAGTTCCTCAGGTTTTGCTGACCTGGATATTGAATCTTTGATGATGTGCCATGTTAATAATGGACTTTGCTCAGTTGCTTCATTGTTGCTTTGTGTCATTTCTGTCCAGTGAGCTTGGAGGAAATGTGGGAATTATTTAACTAAAACACTGTAGAGCTTTAGAAATTCCTTGTCTTTGATCTGCATTTAGTGAATGTTTGTCTTTTTAGCTGCATGCAGACAGATCCAGGACCTGGAGATTTCTTCTGTGGAAGTGGATCCCTGTGGAGATGCTCAAGCTGCTGCAGAAGGGGCTGTTCTTGGCCTCTATGAATTTGATGAGCTAAAGCAAAAAAAGAAGACTGTGGTTTCTGCTCAACTGTATGGAAGGTGGTAAAAACAGAACCAAATATGTGACATAGACTAAAAGAACAGTCGAATTTTAGAGTTTAAAAAGAAAAGGACCTTGGAGATTATCTAAAGCAGTAGTTTCAAACTCATTCGACTTAGAAAACCATGAATTAACATTGTCTATGTTGGATTGAAATTTCATTTTATTAAACATGGCCCAATTATGTATTAATCTAGTTCTTGTGCATTTGGGAGATGTTTGAATATAATATCTCTAATCAATGCCCTCTCAGTAAAAATGTCATAGCTGGAAGGAAGCATAGAGAGATCATCTGTTTTATTCCCTTCCTTCTACAGATACCAAAAGTGAGGCCCAGGTCAAACAACTTATTCAAAGTCACATAAGGTTGTAGGAGAGTGAGGGGGATGGGGGTGGATTTGATACAAATAATTTAATTTTTACTTTTCTTCTTTTACATTATTTTATGTGGCTCATTACTAACAATCTAACATGTCATAATTTAGTAGTTACAAAGTACCACAATTTTTATAAGTAATGTCTTCAATACTAGTATATTTTTGCAAAAACCTTACAAATTATTATTATTATTATTATTATTATTATTATTACTGAAAATAGTTGGTGAGACCCCCTCAATCTATTCTCCTGTAAAGACTACTAAGTGAAAAGTTTAGTAAACCGTAATGCTTTAGTTTCTGGCAGCTCAATTCAGAGGCCTATACTGTTTCCCTGTGCCCTTATTCATACCTGTTGAAACTATACTTTTGTGATAAAAGGAGAATGACATGTTAGAGCTGGCGGGCATCAGAAAGATAATCTTATCCAGTCTTCCATCATTTTCAGATGGGAAAATTGAACCATGGAGAGATTAGATGACTTGCCCAAACTCATGTGGCTAGTTTGTGGCATCTTGTTTGTGAATCTTGATAGAACTAGATTAGTTGTCTGACTTGCGCAGTCCAATGTGTTTTCCATTATACCATACTGCCTGTAGTGTGACAAAAGAAAAGTTCATGAAACACACAGTATTTTTTTTAATTCTCTCATTTTAAAATAAGATATGATAGTACAGGCCAAACGTTCTTCCAAATCTGGCTTAAGACCTGAATGTACCTTATAAGGAGTGTTTCATACACATATGTTCATATGATATATAATAATAAATATTAAATAATATGAATTATAAAAGAATATTCACATAATTATAATAATTGTAAGTTATAATACATTATAAATTATAAGTAATAAATATGCTCTATATGTTTAGTAATGCATTACATTTTCTGTCAAAGAGATCTCATTGATAATGTACTGATGGCCTATATAATAAAATGATCAATATTGAAGGAAAGACTTTTTATAATGACATTTTCCACAATTTAATTTAGTGGTAATGATGAAGCTTGGCAGAAAGGAGTTGTGTTTGCTAATGGACAGAACCTAGCCCGACATTTGATGGAAACACCAGCCAACAAAATGACTCCAACTAAATTTGCAGAAACCATTGAGCAGAAGCTCAAAAGTGTGAGCAACAACACCACAGTTCACATAAGGTTTGTTCAGATTTTTTCAGATTGCTATTCAAGTTATCAGTTTACATAATGTTGCCCTCATTTGCAGTGAATCCTTCTTCTGATTTAGCCTTTGAGCACAAATGGAGATAAGTATATAATATGAAATTGAGATTGATTTTGTAACAAGTGCTTGGAGAATATACCAAAATTGGTGGTGGTGGTGGTGATGATGATGATGGTGATGGTGATGGTGATGATGATTTATATAGCACTTTGAAATTGATAAAGAATTTCCCTTAAAGCTGCTTGTTTAAGGGAAATTCTTTATCAATTATTATCATTATTATATCTATTATTATTATTATTTATCTTTTCTAACATAAGTAATATTCCCATTTCACAGAAGAGACTTACCCTGAGCCATATGGAAAGCCATGTTGGGTCTAGGATTCAAATTCATGTCTCTTGACTACAAGTCTAGTACCATCTTCATTGCATCATCCTACTTCATGGTGACAGAACCATTCCCTAATTTCATTGACACTTTTTCTCATAGATTGTAGCCACTTCACCATTTCAGAAATAGGTTTGGCGATCTGTAGGTCTGGCCCCACAGCCTTCTTCAAAGTATCTCATCAACCTTCAGTTTGAAAAAGATTACTGATGAATCTCAGAAGCCCAATGTGTGACCAATTAGTGAGAAAGCTGGAGAAGGGTCAGGAGAAAGACCACCATGGTGGACTTTCTCCATTTTATCCAAAAAGATATGAAGAACTCTTAAATGCCTTGCTGATTTGCTTTTAAGATGCCTCTTTAATTATATGAATCAGTTTGTTACAAAATTCATAAAACAAATGCCTCTAGTATATTTAAGATAAAATTTGATTTATTAATTTTTCTGGGAACATAGCCATTATATAAACTGTAGTATTCCTTTAGGCTAGAATACTCAGTATAATGTCTGGTATGCTTTAATATGTGTTAGTCTTATAAATGGCACCTTGAGCAAAAACATCTTTTTTTCCCCATGAAAAGAAATTAGTTGATATTTTATGAAATGACACTGGATATTGCTCATATGTTTGTATGTGTTTATATGCAAGACTTCTATAAGAGGACAATTTTTAAATGTAGCTGATTGCTATTTTAAACTATAAAACACCCCAATTATTTCCTCTTTAAGTAACTTCTAAACATACCTTCTGCATATGTGTTATATATATGGATTTATATGTACTTATAAAATATATAGTGTATTCTTAAAGATGAAAGGCAATTTCTTCATTAGGCAATAATATTCTATTAGTTTTGTACAATTAGCAGTCAAATACAATGTGTTACTTCTTCTAAATAAGTCAGTCAGTGAAGGTAGAGTAAGTTGATGGAAAGTTTCAGCTGTAGGAATTACTGATATGTATAAGTCTTAACTTTCCCCTTTCTGTTTTAATGTCCTATTCCTGATAATGATCAGAAATTACCAGAATTCAGGCTTAATTTCTACATTGCAATGATAAATTATTATTAATGTTTAGCAAGGGCAGCTAGGGTAGTATGGTAGATAGAGAAAGACCTGAATTCATATGTGGCCTCAGGCATTAGCAGGGTCACCCTGTGCAAATCACAACCCTGTTGGCCTCAGTTTCTTTATCTATAAAATTGAGCTGAAGAAGGAAATAGCAAACTATTCCAGTATCTCTGCCAAGAAAATCCCAAATGGGGTCATGAAAACTCAGAACAATTGAAATGACCAAATGACAACAAATATTTAGCTACATTTGTATACGTAGATGATAGTCACAGGATCCAAGGATCTTAGGATTTAGAACTAGAAGTTACTTTATATTTCATGTAACTCAGCTCTCACATTTTACAGATAAGAAAACTCAGGGGATTTGTTGCCTTTAGCTATAGGGTTGAAACTATGAAAATGTATGCCTTTATTTCCCAAATCTAAAGTAAATCATAGGATTTTGAAAAACCATTTTCTAAAATGAATTAATATTTTAAGTACTGTTACTTAAAGTCTAGGAGTGAATATATTTATACCTTAAGATTTTTAAACTTATTCTGAAAAAAAAGTACATTCTAATTTTTTGTGTTTCTATCTTACAGGCCCCAATCTTGGATTGAGGAACAAGCAATGGGAGCCTTCTTAAGTGTGGCAAAAGGTTCTGATGAACCACCAGTCTTCTTAGAAATCCACTATAGGGGAAGTCCAAATGCAGATGACTCACCCTTGGTGTTTGTTGGGAAAGGAATCACCTTTGATAGGTAAATTTATAGAAATTGTATTTAAGTGAGCAAAGTAAAATGCTTTTTGGATTGGACCTCTGAGTTCATTGTATAGGGTGGAGTTTGAACCTTTACTAGTGCAGGGCCATAAAAATTTTGAATAAGACAAGGCCAAGAACAAGTTGCTGTGGCATACCAGAATGGTCTGGACATTGATTATTCAGACTTTTTGGGGAAAAGTTATTTTTCTACATTTTCTCCAAAAAGATATGATGAGAAAAGATCAAATGCCTTGCTGAAATTGAAATGTACTATAATTAGCACATTCCTCTGATCTCTAATAATTTAGTGACTATCCAAAAAAAGGAATGAGAAGTTGGTTTGGCAAGAACTATATTTAGTGAATCCATACTGGTTCCTAAAAATCACTTCCCTTTTTATTGCTTGTACACCATCTATTTAAAAGAATAAAAAAATCTAGAATTTTTCTGGAGACCAACGTCAAACTTTCATGATACATGATAAGATCTAAACTCATTCAAGATAGCTTGGTATTTTCTTTTGCCATCCTGTGATCTGTCATGCTCTTCATAAAAGTTTTTTTACCCTTTCCATTGTGTAGATCATTCTCCTTTGTTGATAAAGCAAGTGGAAGTTGATCTGATTTCTTTCATCTCTTTCTATCCTAAGCAATAGGCATCCTTTCCTTGTTTTACTTGTTACCTCTGAATGTAGCTAAAAATGTTCTTTTCATTGTTCTTAAATGCTTTGAAGATTGGTTTGTCTGGCCACTTTTTTGTTTGTGGTTCTGTAATCCTTTTAAAATATGAGTTCATTGCAGTTTCACAGATTTTATTAGATGTTTTCTCTTTGGGTAATTTATTCAGAAAACCTTTAGTGCTTGCTGTATAATCATTGTGCCAGTTATTGAAGGAAGTGATGCTAATGTTTAGGTATCTTTGGATTTATACCCTTCTGGAGTTTATAGTCTAGAAAGAAGATTCGACACATAGAAATCTCTGTTGTGCTTTTCTTTTTCATTGGAAACTTTCTTTTAAGAATTTCACTTCTGAGTACTTGCTATCCACTTTTATCTTCTCTTTGAGAAGCTTTTGCTATACCTATATTGTAAACTGGCCCTCCTAAAGTATTGTCATCTGGTTTGATTGGGAGAGTCTCAGCCTCCTCAGAATACAAGTATGCTGAGGCTAAATAATTAACTCAGATTTTTAAGAGCATTAACTCTTTTTATCCTTTTTGCTGCAATGGTTAGGATTAAGTTTTGTACTTTTTATTGCTCATTCCTACTTTAATGCCTCTCCTGTCCTTCTTAGGTGACTTAGAAAATACTCTCATTTTACTGGTTCTTTAGATAACAGAGCAGTCTCTCTTTGGTATCATACTGACTCTTTGATTGAAATAATATGTAAAGTTGAACCTGATAGGGTTTGGGACTTTGAATAGAGTATGGATAGACCCTCTGGGTATTAGCTATAGTAGGCAGAGAGGCCAAATACTGAGACTGTCTCTGCTAGCAGCTGTTCCTTTCTCTATGTGAGTAGTAGTAAAGTCTGTTAAAGCTCTGTGCAGGTGTTCATCCTGAACTCTCCTGTACTACAGATATATGGAGGTATCATCTGACTAGCTTTTGGCTATTAAGATTTCTTTTTTTTAAACCCTTACCTTCCATCTTGGAGTCAATACTGTGTATTGGCTCCAAGGCAGAAGAGTGGTAAGGGCTAGGCAATGGGGGTCAAGTGACTTGCCCAGGGTCACACAGCTGGGAAGTGTCTGAGGCCAGATTTGAACCTAGGACCTCCCATCTCTAGGACTGGCTCTCAATCCACTGAGCTACCCAGCTGCCCCCTTTGGCTATTAAGATTTCTAAGATGATAATAACCACAGTTATTTTGCAAGATTCTCACCACTTCTGCTTTACCAACCAGTTCTTCCTTATTGGTCAGAATGGAATTCTTAGTAATTCTCTTCTTGGTTTTATCTTCTGAGACATAAAATACTCTTCTTTCAGAGAATAATCAGAGCAACTGCTGACATTTATAGAGTCCTTTAAGATTTGCAAAAGTATATGGAAGATTTAATTTGGTCTGCACAATAATCCTTTGAGATAAATACTTCAGGTATAATTATCACCATTTTACAAGATGAGTCCCACAAAGATTGTGGTCACACAACTAGTAGTTAGCAAAAAAACATTTATTAAGTGTCTGTTGGGTGCCAGTACTGAGCTAATAAGCATAATAGTTTGTCATAAGTTAGGATTCAAACACAGATCTCTCCTCACAACAAGCCTACTGTTCTTTCTACTAAATGTATTTCCTCTTGGAAGTTCTTGCCTTCTGGATGTGTTTTTCTTTTCTTTTTCACACACATTTTGTTACTAATCCTTTCAATTTGCTATTTTGGGCATCTACAATTCTAAGAGTAAAAACAGCTTCTTGGCTTCCCAATTCTCAAACTGTACCCATGACATAAATGAAAATGATGAGCTCAGTTTTCCAGCTTAGCAAAGTGGCTAGTCAAAGTAGGAAATTAATGATAGAGTGGCTTGCATAGAACTTAGTTCCTGAACTAGTTGTAATTGTAACTTTCTCTAGTCTTGTCCTCTTATATACCCTTCTTTTTCCTTTCTATTGAGTTAAAATGCTCATTAAGAGATTTTCTAAGAGTAGGTTTGTGATGTGTAGATTCTAATTCCTTAGTCATTGTTATTTGACCACTTGGTAGCATGGTCATTGGTTCTTATACATTAGAATTAGTTTGGGTTGGTAATTTGACATTAAGATGTGTATTTCTCAATTTTAGAGTGTTCTCTTTTGGAAGACTTAATGCACATTGGTGAGGTGTATAAAAGGGAGAAAATTAATATGCTGCTTTCATAGGGGATAGAGACATGAAACCTATTTATTTTGTGTACACAGAGCTTCCAGGCACAATTTTAAGGCTGCTTGACCTCTCAGTTAACTGGATAAGTGGACTACTTCCATAAAACTAGAGGTTAGGATTATGAATAGATGTAAAAATCAGCAGCATAGAAATGATTGAATCCGTGGGACTGATGAGGTCGCCAAGTGCAATAGTTTATTGGGCTAATGAGATAAAAGATAATATTGAGCGGTTGTAGAAATTGTAGACCCCAATCCAATAAACTTTGTCACAGCTCTAAGAGACTTGTCTGCATGGTTCTTGGATGGGATTGGTCCTCCTGTAAATCCCAAGTCCATTCCAATTGCCCCATTCAGCAACCTACGAGCCACAGAGTGTGACATGTTGATTGTGGCAAAATTGAAAACTTATTTGTCTTTTAAGTAAGGATTCTAAATTTTTGTTTTCAGATTTAGTAAGTGACACTGGGCACATCCGTCTATAATTGAGACCGATTTACTATTGATGTTGTTATTCTCTGTTTTTCACTAGTGGTGGCATCTCAATCAAACCTGCTGCAAACATGGATCTCATGAGAGCTGACATGGGAGGGGCAGCAACCATATGTTCAACCATCATAACAGCAGCAACTCTAAAATTACCACTTAATCTTATTGGTAAGTTAGGGGTGAGGAAAAGGAATTGGAGAATATTAGAAATATCTGGCTATCTTGGAGAACTTGGGTGAAATCGTCTGTATTGGGTTTAATTAAATAATGGGTTTAATTTAGTATGTGGACTAATTAGGATCTTAGTAAATAGGAATAGGGTAGAAATAGTGAGGGGTACCTTTAGGAGCCAGCTGGAATCTTGGGGAGAGTTCCTGTGGGGAATTCTGAGGAGCTTTAGGGACTGTTGGTATCCAACTGCTAGGCACTCTTGGAGTGAGGGTTTACTCTTGAGAGGGGGGTTAGATTTTGCTCTCTGGAAAACTGTGGAAAACTGAGTGGCAGTTGAAAGAGGTGAACAGGTTGGAGTTTGGGGAATAAGTTTCTGAAAGAAGACCAACTGAAAAAAGAAAGAAAGACCGTTTTCCTCAGTGTGGCTGCAGAGTGAGGCAGGCCGACTGAGGCCTACCAAAACATAGCAGAATCCTAGCTAGGCCCTGAAAAGAGCTAGCAGTTGGAAGAGTGAGCTGGAAAGAATACAAGGAGACAATAACTGTAAACTGCATATAAGGAGATTATTAATTAGTATAGGTTATTTAGAATAGATACTGGGGATTAGTGATAGTGTAAGGAATTTTAGGAGGCTCGAGTTTCTTGGCAGGAAGACAGTTCTTGAGAACCAGTGGTGTGGGAAAAGTTTTATTTTCCCTTTAGAATAGGGACTATTTATTTATTCCTTTGTTTAACACTCCTTCCCTTCCTTAAACCCTTTGAAGAAATATTAAATAAGTTTGTAAAAGCTATCTCCAGTAAGTTTTACTCAGCCATCTGAGTAGGCCCAAACTGTTTCCAAAAAGCCTTAGCTAGCTGGCTTTCAGACGACAACTAAAGTTAAGAAAAGATACTGTATCCCAATTTCCACCCAAAATTTTGTTATAGAAACAAGTGGAAAAAATAGTGGAAGGTTTCCATTGTGATTCCTAAAAACTACTCAGACTGTACTTTAGAAGATTTGATTTAGCTATTCCCTTATTGTAACAATGGAGATACTTGATCTAACAAGAATCAGGAATATATTGGGAACTTTTAAAATTACTCCACCCTAATTAGACATACTTTAGGGGAAGATAAAGTTGTAAACTCCTGATTGAACAATGAAAGTACTTAACTCATACCTTATAGCGAAGCTAGATCCTTAAGCTAGGACTATTTTTAGCTCTAATACAAAAAGGTGCTAAGTACCTGTAAAGGTTAAATTAATCACCAAAAGGTCAAGTAACTCACAAAAGGCAAGCTTAACAAAGAGGTGTGAAGTACCTCAGAAGATAAAATCTAACCAGAGAAGGTGAGAACTAAAGAGTGATGAGAACTAAGAATGGGAAGTCCTGGAAAAAAGCATATACTGTGATTGGTAGATGTAAAAATTTAGGGGAGGTGAGAGAAAATTTCTTTAAAAGGAAAGGGGTAAAAGGTCAGTTGAAGAAATTCAGTTTGGAGTGGAGATAATTCTGAACACAGTTCAGGAGATTGAGTTCAGTGGAGGACTGGAACCCAGCTTGGAGACGGTCTCGTGGTGAGTGATAAGACTGACTCCCTTACCCTTAGGCTCAGGGAGGCCACTTTGGCTAAGGTCTTTAACTACTGCTTGGCTCGGCCTGAGCCAGAGCAGTTTAAATTAATTAATTTTAAATTAATTAATATTCTCTCTCTCTCTCTCTCTCTCTCTCTCTCTCTCTCTCTCTCTCTCTATATATATATATATATATATATATATATATATATATATATATATATATATATAATTCCCAACTGACTTGGGTATTTTATTATTTGGGAATTTTCCCTGGCGACCAATTACTTATATTTAAGTCAAAACACTAAAATTATCCTTACACCATTGCTGTCTTGGCAACTGTGCATAGATTTTCAGAGAATTCATTGCACTGAGATGAAGGTTGACAAGGGTGGGATCTTAGATCTAGAGCTGGGAAGGACATTAAAAGTCATCTATTTCACACCCTTGCATTTATAAAGAAATGGAGATCCCTAGGAAGGTGAGGCAATTTGCACGAAATTATATCAGTAGCAAATAGCAGAAATGGGATGGACTCTAAATATGAATAGGTTAGTGTCAGTTCAGAAGGAATTTTCTGGTGTAGTAGCCCTAGCAATCCTTGGCAAGCAGTGCTCTTAAGACATTTGTATCAATGTATGCATTAGATGAAAGCTGAAAAATCACACTTTAAATATTTGCAAATGACATGAAACTGGGAGAATGGCTAAAAATGGATGAATTGAAAATTCTAATAATTTTGATGGGCTAGAATGGTGGGTTAAATCAAGGTGAAATTGAAGAGGGATAAATGTAAAGTTATTTGCTTGGATTAAAAGGTTCAACTTTTACAACAATGTATATGGAATGAAAAACCACAAGACAAAAATGAATGCTACAAAATTACAAAAGAACAAGCATGGCCCCAAGGATGAGAGATGAGAAGACGCTCCTTTTATTAACATATGTATATTTTTTCAAACCTTTTCCTAGTATTGATTGATTTGCTGATTTTTCCCTTTCATCTTCCTCTCTCTCTTTTATTTTCATTAATTTTTAAAAAACCTTTTTTTTTAATGTGAGATAACTCTCTCAGAGGGAAGAAGTAAGGAAAACTAGAAGATATTCTGAAGTTATTTGAATAAAATAAAAATTATGTTGAATTTTTAAAAAAGTTTTATTCAAAGTCTAGAATGTGAGAGATTTGGTTAGGTCATTGTAAAAAATATTTAGGTGGCCTTAGTGAATTGCAAACTTATTGTGGACTAACAGGTGGCACATCACTGAAAAATTAATATTGCATTGAGTTTAATGCCCACAATGGAGGAGATATTACTCCTACTGTATTCTGTTTTACTCTTACATATATTGGTTACTCTATACCTGCAATACTACAATTATTTCTTGCTCTGCATTTATTTTACATTGTCCTTGCTTTGGTTAATATATGTTAGGAGTTGTCTCTATTGAGGAATCTGAAGCTTCTCAGATCCAAAAATGTTAGTTTCTGCTTTTTTTTTAATCTCTTTTCCTGCTCCTCTGCCCTACACTACCTACTGTGATATTAATTACTCTCTAGAAGGTTGATAAATGCTATCATTGATTCCAGAAAAGGCTTTTAAAATTCACTAGCATTATTCCTAGGCAAGCAGAATGCTCATTTTTTTATTCCTAAAATAAATTGTATGATATTATACAGATGATTTGATTTAAAGAGCAAGTAGCTTACTTTTGCCAAAACATTGACTTGTCCCAAGTTTTCCAGCTGGAGTTTTCCTTAAAAGAGAATTGTCCGAGGATGGTATAGGAGAGACAGTAATATCTCAGTGATATTATAGGATAATCCTTTACCCCCTCATGAAGGAAAAGGTAGCTAAGTTGTTCTTTGTACAGTTCTGTGCTTTAGTAGTTAGTAAAATGCTTATTGTTCATGTATATGCTTAATTTCCCCTCAGGTTTGGCTCCACTTTGTGAAAATATGCCTAGTGGGAAGGCAAACAAACCAGGAGATGTTGTCACGGCAAAGAATGGGAAGACTATACAGGTATTTACAGATGGTTGCTGTGTATTCTGATTGAGCAATCATGTAATGAATTATCCAGGGATGTGAAAGTGCTTTGGAAGGATGTAAAACATTCTGCAAATCTACCCTGGTGCTGGTCTTTTCAGGATCAGAATTCTCCCATGTCTCCTTCCCAATACCACCTCTCAAGCACACAGTTTAGCATAACTTTGCAAGTAATCTTATAATGGAAAGAACATAAGACTTGGAGAGAGGGGTTGGAGGGATTGAATCCTGTAACACTTTTAAGCAGTGTGCCTATGTTCATTAACCTTTCTAAGCCTTGGTTTCCATGGTTTGCAGATGAGAATAGTCCCACTTGTGCCACTTGCTTCAAACAGTTGTATGAGAAAAGTGTTTTGTAAATCCTAAAGCATTATATTTTGAGTTATGTTTGAAAATGAAATGCTGTTCATTTTAAATGAACCTGGGCCCCAACCAAGGTGTAGTTACTTCAGATTATTATTTTTATTTTAGAATAATATAGACAGATATCCTTGCAGTGTGGATGCTAGCTGGCTGAGACTGGATCACTTTCTTCCCACTCTTATTTTTCTCCTTTTAGAAGAATAGGAACGTAACCGAAAAATGCCTTTAGTTATACATCACTTTTACTGTGAGGAATTAGGTTGGACCTTTGTAGCTTTTGTCCTTACAACATTGTACCTTGACATTTTTGATTGCAGAAAGTATATTCACTTTTTTCTTTTTTTCAAGATATTGGAATGACAGGGTGAATCACTTGCATTCATTCTGCTTCTGAAAAGGTCCTCAGTTGGCAACTATCAAGAGAGTCAGTCACAACAAGCATTAGATTGGCTACAGAAGTGTTTGAGACCATTTTTAAAATTTAAATGCCTCATAGATAATCTAGATCCTGACCAATATCAATGTAAATTGGTTATTTCACTGTCTGTCAGAACATCATTGGCATTACTATTTAGGTAGTGACCATTTCTAATTGACTACATATAATCATGTAATCAAGAACTAATTTGATATAAGCAATTCTCAGGCCAGGTCCTGGATTCCAGTACCAACTCCATCTCTGTGACTCTGGAAAGTCAGTTAACTTCTCTAGCATTGCACCAGAGATTTGGCCCTTGTAGATTACAAAGTCTTACTGTGGTAGTTGTGAGTACATGAGTTTTAGTCCCTTACAAAGCTATAAACTCAGGACATAGACTGCATCTTGTGTAGACTTTTATCCCCCTAGCACCAGGCACATTGCTCTACACACAGTAGATGTTTAATAATGTCTCTTAAATTGAATCTTTGTTTTTTTGTATCTTTCCTTTTTTTGAAGGTTGATAATACAGATGCAGAGGGGAGGCTCATACTAGCTGATGCTCTCTGTTATGCCCACACATTTAACCCAAAGGTTATAATAAATGCTGCAACATTAACAGGTAACAAAATTTTTCTTTTCCTCACTTTCTTTAAGGAGACTTTATTGGCTCTATTGTTTAATGTATGCTTAAAAGGTCACTCTTTATAGAAGAGGCCTTAGCACTTGTGTTTAGAAGGTTTTTCAGCAAGATAATAATCTTTTAAACATTTACATTTTTTAATGTTGTATGTTTTTTGCCTCAAATATCAGAACACAAAAATAATCTGATCAGATTCCTTCATCTGATACCTTATTTGGAAAATGGCCCCAACAGATATTCTGTGGTATGGGACTACTCAAAAAAGGAGAGGTGATGTATTTACCAGAAATTGGGGTTTCAAATTTGGAGTCAGAAAATTTGGATTTATTCCACCTACATTGTTACTTTTTAATTTCTGCAACTATGGAAAATTATTCTTTGAAGCCTCATCTTATAAAAATGGGGATTATACATTATTTAACTCTAAGAAAAATTCCTTGTAGATTTGTAAAAATTAAATTGTCTCTAATAATAAAAATATTATTTTTATGAGGTTTATTAAGGATTATTAGAAATCAAGGATACAAAATAAAACCACATGCCCATGGCTGATTAGCCCATTCAAAGACCCCGAGCTTAGCTTACCACTATACTTCTACATCTTGCAAAGGAAGGGAAGAGACCATGGGAGGCATTACTGCCAGTTAAATACCAATTGTGATCTCACCTAAGTGGAGACTCAGGTGAGATTATTGGGAATTCTGGGAAATACTAAGGACTTCTGGGGACTGACTGAAGTCTAGTGTTCAAAATCTCCATTTATACAGATTTAATGACTTATATAGATCTAATTTACTGTATAACTAGTAATGGCATAAATTTCCCCTTAACAATCACAACGTAGTGATTATCTTTGAATTTATCTAAACCCTTATTGAGCCAATGTACATATTTTTTATCTGTGCTACACTCTCAGAAATGAGTTTGATGTTTAACCACTTTATTAATCCTACTTCAAGCTTCAATGGCTATGCTTTAATTATAACATCCAAAAATTAATGACCAAATATGTTCATTCTGCTCATTAATTGGTTTCTTGAACTTGTTCATCAAATTCCCAAAAACTAAAACTAGGTGTTGTCTTTTGTTTTTTTCAAAACCAGGAAGAAGGTAGAGCATGAATTAAACGGCTAAGTTTCAGTTTGATCCTTCACATAATTCTAGAACTTGAAAAGAGCATGGAGAGGGAAGTGGGACTGAAACCCAATGTAACTTTATCAAAACCAAGTCTTGCCACAAATTCACTAGATCCTTTTTTTTTATTTTTATGAAGTTTCTAGATTATTAGTTGAAAAGATAGCTGTAGGTCTTTTACTTGAATTTTAGCAAAGCATTTGACAAAGGTATTCATACTATCTTCTTTAGTCAAAATGGCTTATGGACTTTTTTAATTTAGATTTTTATATTGGTTCATTGACCAGATACAAAGACTTGAGTTGATGTTCACTTGGAAGAGTTCTCCAGTGGAATGTCCTAGTAGTTGATCTATAGTGACTGCTCTTGAATATTTTTATAACTGACTTAAATGAGGGTATAGATAGGGCATTTATCAAACATGAAGATAGTATGAAGCTGGGAACTGACAGCTAATACATTGGGTATGGATGACAGTCAAGATCCAAAAAAAAAACAACTTAACCTTTTAGAATGATACACCATATTAAAAAAAGATGAAAATTAGATTTGAGTACAGTATGGTGAGAATTTTTGTTAGACTTGCCCACTTCTAAGGATCAGAATTGGAATTCAAATCCTGGTCATCTGAGATTAAGTTATAGCATACTTCTGTGGTTTCCAGTTTATAACATTTATTTTACATTCCTTCATATGCTTAACACTACCTTAATGTAGTAGTACTGTCTTCTTTAGAAAGGAATATGCGCACACATGTACATGGGGGCAACATAAGTAAGGAAACAGAAATTCATGCTCCAAAGTCAAAAGAATCAAAAGATTTGGTTTAAACAACATAAATTGAGAAATATTAAAGATGGCATAATCCAGATCACTGTAAAGACCATTTTTTCTTGGTTGATAAGGTTGGAAGATTCTTTTTCAGTAACAATATTTACAGATGGAGGTCAAGTGCGAATAGAAGGGAGGCATAAATAGATAACCCAAATGACAAAAGTGTGTTACAAAACACATATACTGCTTGTAATTAGTGTTTCCTGTAAGAAGATTTGTATAAGTTCAAATAAAGTTTGATTGTAAGGGCATGTTTTTTAAAATAGCTTGTAACAAAAGCTTGTAGATTATATTTACTTTGTTTTTAACAAGTATCCCTTCAATTAATGATGATAGGTGAAAGTAGTATGATACCAGTCTCACTTAATCTTTCAACTGTTAGAGGTCCATCTGAATTCTACTAATTCTGATCTCTTGACTACTTCTTTTTAAGCTGACTCAAATTTGCCTCCTTGAGAATTATGAATTATCCCCTAGTACTATCTCTATAATTGGATATAAAATAATCACTACTGCTTGAAATATACAGCAGGCTCATTTTGAGTGCCTGGGTTCCTATGAGCTCTCATTATTTATTGATGATAAATGCTCCATTACTTTTAGCACACAGATTACTGTTAATTTGATGCAGGACACTGAAATTTTGTCTCTTATTTCCTCTCTATTACCTTACAACTCTTACTGTGAATCACATTTTTCCTCACAGCTGATTCAGATAAAATCTAATTACACTTTTAGAGTAGTTTTACTGTATACCAATTTGTGCATTTTTTTCTTTTTTCAGAGAGATTTCATTATGGGAGTGAAGCTTTAAAATCGTAATTCAAGTTTGGTTCCATTTTAATTTCTTGAAATAATTATGTAAAACTTTAGTAGGTCTAATAATATCCTCTATTTCAAAAGAATATTTTAAAGATAAATGACAGGGCTCATTAAAGTTAATTTGTTAACACCTTGTAAAAAGTTGATTAATATTGTTAAGATAATTTTGAACCATTACAACCAACTCTGGATTTTTCCATGAACATGTGGGAGGGTATCTAGAAAAAGCTAACATAGCATTTGTTACTCAGAATCATACTGAATTTATTAAAATTAGGCACCAACTGCTACCACATTTATTCTATAAGAACATGTTAACTTAATGTACAGTCCTTAATCATTGTGAAACAGTAGACATACCAGTATGAAAAGGGATTTGGATTTTTCCTGTCTTCATTTTCCTATAAAAGGTCCACAGTGATGAATGACTGCATGATACAGTCACTCGAAGTCAGAAGTATGACTTTTAGTTCTTGATTGACCACTTACTTCCCTTATGATGTTGGCCTGATCTTTTTATAGCTCTGAGATTTCATTTCTTCATCTCTAAAATATGAGGACTATCACCTGCCCTACTTAGCTTACAGAATTGTTCTGAGACCCAAATGAGATGATGAGTTCTCTCCATCTGTAAAGTACTGGACCCTGTAAAAGGTGGTATTATGAAATTACTCCTTTTAAATGGCAGGTATAGATTAATTTTTTCTCCTTTCCTCTGGAGATTTTATTTAAGGGTATAGGAAAAAGGTAAAACAAAAGTGATAACAAGCATTTATGACGTGCTTATTATATGTCAGAAGAAATGAATCTACATACTTCACTAACTAGACAATATGCCAGTAACAAACTGTCCAAAAATTCAAGTATTGTTTTTGTTTTACAAAGGACTTGTTGGGCTATATGTAGTTCCTTAGAAGTTTAAATAACACCTGCAAATATTGTTAATTTATTTAACAACATCCAAGTATATTTCTTTTTTTTTTTTAACCCTCACCATCTGTCTTGGAAGCAATACTATGTATTGGTTCCAAGGCAGAAGAGTGGTAAGGGCTAGGCAATGGGGGCCAAGTGACTTACCCAGGGTCACACAGCTGAGAAGTGTCTGAGGCCAGATTTGAACCTAGGACCTCCCATCTCTAGGCCTGGCTCTCCATCCACTGGGCCACCCAGCTGCCCCCATATATTTCTGATAATTAAATGTAATAGAAAAATATAATTTACACACTATGGTTCTTGAAGAGCCTTAAAAATGCAATATGATTCAATTAAGTACCATTAAAATGTTTTTTCAAAGATTTTTTCCATCTTCATTTTTTAATTCTCAACTTGACACCAAAAAATGTCATTTCCATTTACATATCAGAATACAAAAGAGGATTCTCTAGGAAACTGAATTTTTATACTTCTTGCTTTCTTAAACAGGATCATTTCTATACAGTACTTCAGAAATTGTCCTGCTTAAATGTGCTTCTTTCTAAACTTTATTCTGTTCTCTTCTGTACATTTAAACAAGTTGTAATGACCATTTTCCCTCTCCCTACTGAAAATACAAAGAAAAAAAAGGAATCCTTATAACAGATAAGCTTAGCCAAATAAAAATGCATTTACATAGTGACTGCGTCCAGAAATGTAGGCCTCTTTCCACATATCTTGCGTCTATTGCCTTTCCTGCCAAGAGGCATGTAGCATACTTCTTCATAGATCTGTTGGTCATTGCATTGATCAGAGTTCCTAAATCTTTCAGAGCTATTTTTCTTTACAATGTTGCTCAATATTTTTCCACTATATATACAGCACTTTTTTCTGTGGGAAACAATCTTAAGGAACTTGTTAGATTCTATCTAGTTTCTTGATTTTCTTTACTTCTATATCTTACCCCATTTCAGGATAAATGACTTCATTTTGCTTGTGATTTTCTCTCTAGTATTATTCTTCTTCAAGTCCAAGCATCCATTTTAAAAGACATTATTTTCAAGTTCAGTAATTAAAGCATAAATTTCTGAACAAGATAGTAGCAGGAGAATTATTTTTAAACTATAAATGGCTTCCTCTAAAAGTAGTTCCCTGGCCCTTTTAATGGACTGAAAAAATAACTTTGGATTGTTTTACAGGTGCCATGGATATAGCTTTGGGCTCAGCTGCCACTGGAGTTTTTACCAATTCATCCTGGCTCTGGACTAAACTCTTTGAGGTAGGATGTGTACTATGTTTTATGATCTAAAAAATAAATAAATGGATTGAAATACACTGTTTTAATACTCTGTGGAAGACTTTTCTTTAAGTTGAAATCTTACCAGAACAGACTAAATTATTTTTAATGGAAAAAAAGAGAGAAGAAACAACTTTGTTTCTTCACTATGACTTAGAGGCTCAGTTTTCATAAGTGTGGCTGATCTAGTGAAATATAAACTGGCAGGTTCTACCAAGATACAAGGGATTCATGTCCAGGCTTGGAAGTGAACTATATTTCTGCACTGTGAGGATTAGCCTGGCTAAGTTTGGAACAATTCATCAGCATACTGACTTACTTAATTTTTAAAAAAATTTAATTAAAAATTTTCTCCAATTACATATAAAAACAATTTCTAACATTTTTCAGAGAATATTGAGTCTTGAATTCTCTCCTTCCTTTCCCCTCAAACTTCCCACTCCCTTGAGATGGCAAGTAGTCTCATAAGTTAAAGTTTTACATGTGAAATCATGTAAAAGATTTTTCCATATTAACCCTTTTGTGAAAGAAAACTCAAATAGAAAAAAAATTTTTAAAGTGAAAAAAATTTACTTTGGTCTGGATTCAGATTCAGTTCTTTTTTCACTGGAAGTAGATGACATATTTTATCATGTCCTGTAGAATAGTTTGGTTCATTATATTGCTGGAATTATTCACAGCAGTTCATTTTAAAGTATTCTTGTCACTGTACAATGTTCCCCAGGTTCTACTTATTTCACTCTGTTTTAGTTCATGGAAGTCTTCCCAGGTTTTTCTAGCTCCTGCTTGTCATTTCTTACAGCATAATATTCTATTACAATCATATAACTCTCTCAGCCATTCCTCAATTAATGGGTATTCCCCCATTTTCCAAATCTTTGCCCTCCCTAAAAAGAATTGCTTTAAACATTTTTATATATATAGGTCCTTTCCCTTTTTTTTTTATCTCTTTGGGATGCAAATCTAGTAATTATATTGCTGGGTCAAAGGGTATATGTACTATTTTTTAGCCCTTTGGGCAAAGGTGCAAATTGCTCTCTAGAATAATTGAATTAGTTCACAACTTCCTGGACAATGCATTTGGGTCCCAGCTTTCCCATATCCCTTCCAAGTTTTGTCATTTTCCTTTTTTATTATAATAGCCAATCTCCTAGGTGTGGGGTGGTACCTCAGACTTGTTTTAATTTGCAGTTCTCTAGTTAATAATGATTTAGAGTATTTTTGCATGATTAGAGAACTTTAATTACTTTGAGAACTGCCTGTTCATATCCTTTGACTATTCATCAGTTGGATAATGACTTGTATTCTTATATGTTAATGTCTATATATATTTGAGAAATGAGGCCTTTATTAGAAAGGCTTATGAAAAAATTTTCCACCATTATAATGACTATGTATTACTTTTTCCCCCTATTTACCCATTTAGTGTCTGATCTCTACCTTCTCCAATTTGTTCTCTTTTCTATCATATCCACCCCGACTTCTTTTATGTCCTTCCCCTCCTATTTTCCTGTAGAATAAGATAGCTTTCTACATTCAATTGATTGTGTATGTTCTTCCCTCTTTGAGCCAAGTCTAATGTAAGATTCACACGCTCTTCTCTCCTCTTTTCCCATCTTCCTCTTGACTGTGAATGCTCTTTCATGCCTCTTTTATGTGCAATAATTTATCCTATTCTGTTTTTTCAAACTTCCCTCTCTTCTTGATGCATTTTTATTTTTCATGCCTTTATTTTTTTTAGATGTCATTCCATCATATTTAACTCATCCTCACCTTCTGTCTATGTATACTCCTTCTAACTGCCCTAATAATTATAAAAGTCTTTGGTTTTATAAGAATCATCTCCCATGTAGAGATGTACACAATTTAATCTTACTGAATATCTTTTGATTTCTCTTTCCTGTTTACCTTTTATGATTTTCTTGAGTCCTATATTTGAGAGCCAAATTTTCCATTCAGCTCTGGTCTTTTCATCAGGAATGTTTGAAAGTCCTTTATTTCATTGAATGCCCATTTTTTTCCCATGAAGGATTATGCTCAGTTTTGCTGGATAAGTGATTCTTGGTTGAAGTCCTAGCTCTTTTACCCTCTAGAATATCATTATAAACCCTTTGATCCTTTAACGTAGAAGCTACCAAATCTTGTTTTATGCTGACTGTGGCTCCACAATATTTGAATTATTTCTTAATGGTTGCATGCAATATTTTCTTCTTGACTTGGGAGTTTTGGAATTTGGCTATAATATTCTTAGGAGTTACCCTTTTGAGATCTCAGGAAGTGATCAATAGATTCTTTCAATTTTTCTTTTGTCCTCTGCTTTTAGAATATCAAGGTAATTTTCCTGATGATTTTTTGAAAGATAATGTCTAAACTCTTTTTTTTTTTGCTCATAGTTTTCAGGTAATTCTTAAATTATCTCTCCTGGATTTGTTTTCCAGATTGTTTTTCCCATGAGACATTTCATATTTTCTTCTTTTTTTTTTCATTTTTTTGACTTTTTTCTTGATGTCTCATTAGAATATTAGCTTTCACTTGCCATTCTGATTTTTAAGGCATGATTTTCTTGAGTGAGCTTTTGTACTTTCTTTTCCATTTGGCCAATTCAGGTTTTTAAGCAGTTCTCTTCTTTGGATTTTTGTGCCGCTTTTACCAGTTTTCTTCTGAGTTTGAGGCTACCTTGTTACCAAAATAACTATGTTGAATTTCTTGTTTGCTCATTTTCCTGCCTTTTTCTTTTCTTTTAGTTTAAAAAACTGTTGAAGTTGGGCTCTGTAACTGTGGTGAAGGGAGCACTGTTTTAAGCTTTGGGTTCTTTGTGCAGCTGCCTTCAGAGCTGACACTAGAGATCTATCTGCTTTCAGTTCTTCCAAGGTAGTATGATGTAAGGAGAGATGTGTTTTAATAGTCTCTGGGCTGGTGCTCTGATCTGTGAGTAACCTCAAGCACTGTTTTTTTTTTTGAGCTCCTTCATCAATTCTTTTTGGGCTTAAGAGCAAGTAAAGACAATAGTTTAAGGTTTGCTGAACCACTTTACAAATATCTCATTTTACTTTCACAACAATCCTGGAAGATAGGTGCTATTTGTATTCCCATTTTATAGATGAGGAAACTGAGGCAGAAAACTAAGAGTTAAGCAACTTACTCAGCTAAGTGTCTGAGGCCAGAGTTGAACTAAGAGGGTTTGTGATCCTCATCAACAGATTACCCACACTGACAAATTAAATCAGAATTGTAGGAATAATATCCCTTTGTCTTCTCTTTCTACCAGCTTTCAACTATGATGGTTAATGAGGTACAGCTTAAGGCTCCTAAAAAAAGAATGCTTTATATTACTCGCAGCTTGTCAGGATTATTTTCTGAAATGTTGTCAAATAATAAAGTAGTATATAGAATGAAGTCATCTATTAACCAACTATCCCAAGATTGTTTTCTGCTGACAAAGGGATTAATAATAATGATCAGTAATATGGTTCAGTTGTTACTGGGCAAAGTCCTTGGTCTTTGACCTAAAGCCTAAGGGAGCCCATGAATCAACCTCACATAATCCCTGTTGAATTATACTGTACTTAAGTACTTCAAGAAACCCTCTCAGCTAGACTGCTTTTTAGAAGGCAGAAATGACCATTTTGACCCACACACAACCTTTCTAGTTTTGTGGTCTGAGCCAAAACTTTTCTAACCCTAACCAATACAAAGTATTGGTTCTAAGACAGAAGAGTGATAAGGACTAGGCAATGAGAGTTAAGTGACTCGCCCAGGGTCACACAGCCAGGAAGGAACCTGGCACCTTCCATCTCAATACTCTGAGCCACCTAGCTATTCCCTCTCATATGTTATTGAGCCACATAGAAACATAATAGTAGAATTGTCCCAGGAGAACAAACTCATTGTTCACTGAGTATCAGGGGTTATCCACATGGTAAAGATCAACCAGGGCAGCTGACTTAGTCTTTCTCATTCCATTCTGCCCTGTCTCAGCCCCACCTGCTTTCTTTAGCTCTGGAACTGGTTTGATCTACTGGCACCTAGCCCCTAGAAAGCACTAAACTCATTCCTTATCCAACCTGTGGGATTGCAAGATCTTTCTGTACATAGTTTACCTGAAATAAAGTAGGAATTTTTCAAAATTTTGCTTCTCCAATTAATGAAAAACAAATCTGCAAAATAGCTTGGAATTGAATTGTGTTATAGAGTATTTATCCTGACAGACATAAGTTTTTTTAACCAGAGCACCTGACCTCTGCCTTTCTTTAACCTCAAACCTATCTCAGGTGAAACAACAGTAATTCCAGACTTATAATCCAAGTTAGGTTTGGGTTGACATGCCTCCTGCGTTTATTGGGATCTTTAGTCTTTCCCAGAATCTGTTTTACTTTTCACCTCCAATTGTCCTTTCTGGTTCTATGCTGGACCCTTTCAGCTCCTTCTGTATCTGTCCCTATAAATGAGGAAAATGTCTCCTTTGACCCTAGAAATTCCTCCTTGTAAACCTCAGACTATCCTGGAAATTTTGTTATCTTCCCCCAACTTTTTTTTTTACTTGACTGCTTTGCCTGAAGCATGTCAACTAACCAGGCTTTGAGTCTGGTTTTACTTTCCACTGAACTGTGGCTTCTTTACATTTTGTTCTAAGCCAGTCCTGGGACCTGGCCTTGCTAGTAGAAGTGTGGATTAAAGTTTTGACTCCCACATAGAGCAGCTGTAGACCATAGGAAAGTCTTTGCCTCACCAAGTTTCAATTTTGTCAACTGTAAAATGTTCTAATATTTGGAACTACCTCCCTCACAGAGTAGTTGAGAAACAAGTGCTGAGGGACCATAAAAGGGGGGTGATAATTGGAAGGTCACAGGGTTTGGACTTAGAAGCCCTGAGTTCAAGTCCCAAATCTAGTTAGTACCTGTGTGATTTAGGATAAAATACTTTTCTTTAATGGGCCTCAGTTTCCTCCTCTGGAAAATGAGGATTGGATAAGCCACTTTCAATTCTAAATCAGCAGTTCCTATTCTCTTAACACATTTATTAAAAAAATGAATGTCATCATTGAGAAGCAGTATAATATGAATAGAGAATTGGTTTAAGTGGTCTGATTGATATATGTATATATACATGTATTATATATATATATATATATATATATATATATATATATATATATATATATATAATAACCAGGGCCCAGGTAAATCTAGAATTATAGAATATAGATAAGTTGATGATCTGCATCAGTGGAGGGAGTTTCCATGTCATACATTCATACCACTATTGATGACACAAGTCAAAATTCCGTACTCCACACCTCTCCCAGAAAAAGTTAACTATGTGTGGCCTTAGTGGTTGAGGCCATGTTTTCCTGAATGTTGTTTGTATAACACTGCCCTCTGATAGACCAAGTAGACCCCTATCTCTTCCTAATTCAAAGCTCTTGCTCTCTTTAGGCCATCTAGTGTTTTTTGTTTAGTTTTTTTTTTGGAGGGGGGCAGGGTGTTTGGTCTTTATATGAAATACTTTAGATTCATTTGCAAACTGGTTCTGAGCTCTATGAAATACCTAAAAGGATCACCTACTTCCCCGGGTCCTTAGGAATGGTCTTATAGAATTCTGTGATTCCTGTTTTTAAAAAATTAAATATATTGTTGTTAAAAAAATAGATAATTTACACCAAAGGAACATTAGGATTTTGTTCTCTGACATCCTCACCAAACACTGTTTTGTAGAAAAGTATGCTGCTATTTATGATGTTTCCTCCTTGTTCTTCTGTGCCTTAAAGAATTGAATAAATGTATGAACCATTAGTGTTGTCTATTTACTCTAACATAGAAAACAACATTTCCCTATATGTAATTTATATCCTCATCTGGTATATTGTAATAAGCTTGAGTATGCTCCTAGAGCTTGAGCATTTAGCACTCATAGCTTTTTCTTCTCCAGGCAAGCACTGAAACAGGGGATCGTATGTGGAGGATGCCTCTCTTTGAACATTATACAAGACAGATTGTAGATTGTCAGCTTGCTGATATTAATAATATCGGCAAGTACAGGTATGTAACTAGCTCAAGTCGCACAACAAATTAATACAATTATTCTTCTCTGTTTTGTCCCTTTAAAGAAATTTATGCTGTACTTCTCTATCTCATTGGTTTACTAACTGTCCTGAGTTATAAAATTTCTTCTGTTTTTCATCTATTGTTACTAAATTAAAATTCTTCCACTTAGGGCTTAAGTTGGGACTGATTTCACAAACCAATTTGAGAGAGAGAGAGTTGGGAAAGAAAGGAAGATAAAGAGCTAAATACTTTTCCCATGGAAAAGAAGGAGTCAGCTATAATAATTTTTTCTTTACTATTTAGATCATATCTGAAAATTAATATTATAAAACTGATTTTATATGGTCTCTTAAATTAGATCTTGTTTTTGAAATTAATTATTTTGATATGTTTGTGTACTCACACATGCAAAGGAAAAGAGGGTCTCTTTCCAGAAGAATTGCCCCCATATGCATTATATTGGGCGGGGAGGGTTAAGTAATTTTCTTACTGAAATCCTATTCTGGCCTGATAGAATCCCTGAGCTCTTGAAGTACAGTATTCTAAAGTTTACCAGGGTCAAACTTCAAAAAGGATGTGTCTTTGAGGCCCTCGAGGCCCAGCATGATTAAGTTCAGAGAAATTAATTACTAGAAGGTTGGCCACCATATTATTTGACCACAGTAGCTCATGAGGAATTGTAACACGGGGTATTTTGGGAAATGGGAAGAGATGGATGGGATTAAGTATGTACCGTGGGCCAGTAACAGGTTCTACTCTGTGGGTGGAAGAGCCAAACAGCCTGGTCTGATACAAGTACACAGATAACAAAGTCTCAGTGACTTGGAGTGTATTTTATTTCAAAAGGGGAGAGGTGAAGAGGGGGAGGGGGAAGTCCCTAACACTAATTTTACTAACTAAAGTACCCCAAAATCTAAAGCCTTTGCATGAAGGATCTTCATAGAGTTGATTTTCTAATCTATCTACTTGTCATGCTAAGCTGTAAAACCCCAGTCCTTGTCTATATATCCTGCATTAAATCCTCTCTTAGTTTTATTAGAGATACTGGTCAATAACAGATCAGCCAGAGATCCAGGGAAAGGTCCAGATGGACTCGGATCTCTCACTCACTGACAGCTGCAGATGACAGGACAGAGACAGCTTCTTTAGATCCTCTTCAGGACACAGCACAAACCCAGCAACACAGGCAGAAATAAAAGATAGGGTCAAACCCTCAGTACTCAGCAGCATCCACACCCTCCAGGTTCTAATCCAGAGAGAGACAGACAGCTTCTAACAGTCTCTTGAGTTTTCAGCTTAACCCCCTTTCAAGATTCCAGAATCGTTCCCTGTTGGTCTCATGCCACTGTCCTCTTATCTTTCTTATCTTATCTATCTCATTGTAATCTTTTAACAGAATCAATTACTAAGCCAGGTTAGCACGTGCATTGATAAGAATATTCACATGTGGATTTTAAAGTGCTGCTGTAATTATCTAAACTTGAAGTTTTTATTTTCTTTCCAGATCTGGGGGAGCTTGTACAGCTGCAGCATTCCTGAAAGAATTTGTAACCCATTCTAAATGGGCTCATTTAGATATAGCAGGAGTGATGACAAATAAAGATGAGGTTCCATATCTTAGGAAAGGAATGACAGGAAGACCTACAAGGACCCTGACAGAGTTCCTAATTCGAATGAGTGAAGACAAAGAAAATTCCCAATGAAGTACTGATCTTGGAATTGTTATATTGTAGCTCTTAAATTGGATATTTGGATTAAAACAATGTTTTAAAGGGGCTTAATGAGGCTCCTGAAACCTGGACTAAAATGAATCACATTTGGCTAGGATCAAGAATGCAACCAATTTGACTTTAAACAAAGATTCAATGATGAAAGGTAAATCTTACATAGGACCTGATGATGGGTTTTTTTAAAAGATGTTTATAAAATATCATTGATTGTTTTAAAAAACAGTAATCAATTTCTAATGAATATAACTGAATTAAGAGGTAAAATGCTAATTATTTTTATTTGTTACTAGAGACCATGAACAAAGATACTATGCATTGATCTTAAACAATAAATTCATCTTTCTATGTTATCTGGACTTGGCTATTGTTTATTTTTATACTTTAAATTTGATGATTTATAATTACTTGGCTTCTCACTTTTGGCCTTATATGTCTCAAATCTGTGTGTATGTACTATATTATCCAGAATATCAGTATATCAGTAATGTCTATGTAATGCTTTAATGTCTTGTAAGGTACTTTTCTTCACAACTGTTTTATAAAATCCTCATTAAAAATATTCTTCCTGTTTTACAAATGAGGGAACTCGGCTCATAATTCATTTTGAGCCAGAAAACAATTCAGGAGTATCCCAAGATATACTGTTCTTTCTTAGTAATATTAGAATCATAGATTTAGAAGTGGAAAATACCTCAGAAGTCATCTAGTCCAATTCAAGCATTCTTTACCTGTTGTCCATAGACTCCTAATGAGTACTTGGATAGATTGCAGTGTCCATGACTGTGGATGGAAAACAAATTCATTCTTTGTTTTTTACTAACTCCTAACTAAAGTTTATCATTCATTGCCTTAAATTATTTTTTTAATCTGAATAAGGTGTCTATAATCCTCACTAATCAAGGCCTATAGCAAAAAAAGATTAAGAATTTCTAATCTAGTCCAATTCCTTCATTTAACAGCTGAAGAACTAAGGGCCATGCAATTTAAATGGCTTCTCCAAGGTCACAGAGGTAGTAAGTGGTAGTTAGAATTTTAATTCAGGTCCTTTGACTCCAAGTGAGTCCTCACACTCCTCCCATTTTAAAAAAATAATCACTTAAAGGTACTTTAAGGTTTACACAATGCTTTCCTTGTATAATTCCAACTTTTTAAACAAAGTTTATTAGGTCTTGACATCCACACTTAAGCCAAACCCTTAAACTTCCAGGCCTTTCCACCCTCTGCCCCTGAACTTGTATTTGCTGCTCCCCCATTAAAGAGTACACTTCTTTTATTTTTCCCCAAAATTTTTAGTCAATTTAGAACATTATTCCTTGGTTACTAGAATCATGTTCTTTCCCTCCCTCCCTTTCCAGTAGCCGACGCACAATTCCTCTGGGTTTTACATGTGTCCTTGATCAGATCCTATTTCCCTGTTGTTGATGTTTGCACTAGGATGATCATTTCAAGTCTATATTCCCAGTCATATGTATCCCCCTCAACCTACGTAATCAAGCAGTTGTTTTTCTTCGGTGTTTCTACTCTCAGTTTTTCCTCTGAATGTGGATAGTGTTCTTTTAAGAGTACACTTCTTGAGCAAGAATTGTCTTGTTTTCTCTTTGTATTGTCAGCACTTAGCTCGCTGTTTGGCATATAGTATTTGGTAAATGCTGTTTTATTCTAATAGCCCCATCTTACAGAGACTCGGTCTTTAAGAAGGAACAGACTCCTGGAGGGGGATGGCAATTCAACTATCATCCTGGAGAGTCTGTTAACTTTTTTTTTTAAACCCTCACTGTGTATTGGCTCCAAGGCAGAAGAGCAGTAGGAGCTGGGCAGTGGGAGTTAAGTGACTTGCCCTGGGGTCACATAGCTGGGAAGTATCTGAGGCCAGATTTGAACCCAGGATGTCCCATCTCTAGGCCTGGCTCTCAAAACACTGAGCCACCCAGCTGCCCCCTCTGTTAACTTTTATAGCAGGATGCTCTTAGAGACACAGATAAAGAATTACAACTGTCTTGAAAGGCTGAGCTTACTGTCCTAGAGAAGGAGACTGAAGAGACATTTTTTTCAGAGAACTGAATTTGTCATGCTGTGGAAAAGGTTTCCTTAGAAAGTATTCTTGAGAGACTGGGAGCAGAATGATGGGACTATGTTTCTACCATTGCAGAAATATCTACATTTGTAGCACATGCTTATGGGTGCCTGGCTGTAGTGTTGTCACAATAGTCCATTATTGAATCATTTAACTATATCTTTGTGTTATTTGTTACTCTCTTAATAAACTGCATAGTAACTGATTGATATTTAAGTTTGTGAGGAAAGAGATTTCATTTATATCCTGGGGTAGGTATCAGTTAATTGATAATTAGTGAAAGATTATATATTTACATTAATTTGTAAGGAAATATTAGAACATATCCCTTAGTTACCTTAGAACAAAGTATGAAAATTGTCAAAGAGCAAATTGAAAGAGGTTTGTTATGGTTGTCAATTTTTATAGTGCCCAATGGTGATCAGACACCACATAGGCTACCAGTGAGGTGACTATCCTGTTATATCTGTTATACTTTAATGGGGTTAGAATGTAATCGATAATGGGAAAATGCCATATAAGAAAAAAAAAACCTGAAGATTTAGACTGATATAAAAAGTCCAAAAAGCTATGGTGTAAGGTATAAAATGGGATATTTATAGGTATTTCTATCAGAGTCAGTATGGCAGGTAGGAATATTGGCCTTGGGATTAGGAATATTTGGGTCCAAGCCCTGCCTCCAACAATACTTCTCAGTATACCTAGGCAACTCAAGTTATTGACCAGTTGTCAATCTGTATTAAGAAATTGTATTCCAGCACAATCATGAATCCTGATATCTCATATCAAATTTATTGTGGATAACTTTTTATAAGTCTCAGTCATATCAAAAATAATAAGACCCCAATTTCTATTATGAAGCTAGTTTAATTGTAGATAATTCAATTAGCATTTTATTTAGAACTTCCTACATACAACCCTTAACCTAAGAATATAGAACAGACGAAAAGAATGATTCCTAGGAAAAGCATCAGAGAATCAGGAGACCTGAGTTCTAGTTCTAGCTTTGATACTTAAGTGTAGGATGAAGACAATCACTTTGTTTCTCAGTTCTGGACCTGGCTTTTTTATTTAAACCTTTATCCAGAAAATACTTAATGAGGGGTGTGACACTACAAGTAATTGTATAAGAACTAAGCAGTAAAGTACAACTCAACAAGCATTTAAGTATCTACCCTGCAAGACACTGAAGCTAACAATTGTTATGTGCTACAGTTGCAAAAATAGAAACAAAGTAGCCCTTGTACTCAAGGAGCTAATTGTCCACTGAGATGCACAAGAATATTCAAATGAATTCATACAAACTAATTTAAACAGAAAGGGAGTATTGACAAGTGGAAGAAAAAGACTTCCCAGTAGGTGCCATCTGAACTGGACCTCAAGGGAAAAGGGGATTTTGAGAGCAGGAGATGAAGAAAAAGCAAGGGGTGGGGGGTTTGGGGAGAGGGGGAAATGCCAAGTTTGAGAAATAACTTAGTCTGTTTGGCTGGAAAATGAAGTGTGCTCTTTCCATAAATCTTCCTTTTCAAATCTGCCCTATGTTAGGTAAAGGGCTTTTATAGTATGAGGCAACTGGATCCAATAAAGCGTACAGGTCTTTAAAAGCTATCAAATAAAAAATAAATTTAAAAAAGTTATAAAGATCCAACAGGACTTGAATGAAAAGATGTTAGAAGACACCCTCAACTCTCCCTCTCTCGAAGGTGTTAGGTATTGCACATGTTTTGGATTTTTTCAATAGCTCTTTAGTTGTCTTGATATTTTTTGCTCTCTAAAAATACCATTTGTTATATGGGATGGCTTTATGAAAGGAGAAAGGAGAGGGATACTTGGGATAACTATGGTGATGTAAGAAATAGAAAATATCAATAAAAACTTGTTTTTTAAAAAGCTAAATGAAGGAGTTTGAAGCCACTGAAGACAGTTGAATAAGGGAGACTCATATTCAAAACTGTGCTTAAGGAAAATGACTTGTGCAGCAAAACGTAGGATGGACGAAGCTAATTAGGGCGCTGCTGCCACGCCCTCTAGGAGAATCCTTTTCCATTGTGTCCAGGATAACTTCTCTCCACCAAGGAGACGAAGTCGACACTGGAGACTGAGGCCCCATGGGTTTTGTCCCCGCCTCCAGGCCATACCTTCCATTTAGATTCCGTCCTCACGTGGCTTTCTCTCAGCTTCCAACCAATCAACATTCAAGCCAGGAGCAGGCGGAGCATGCTCAGTTCCGACCCCGCACATGCTCGGTGGAGAAGCCAGTTGCCTGCGCATGCTCCTTGGAGAAGTCAGTCCAAAGATGGCGGCTTCCCTAGGAGGTATGTTTGGGGCTCAACAACCAGGTCCCCCTCCACCGCCTCCACCTCCAGGGCCCCCAGGAAGTTCGGGACAAGTTGCGTTGCTTCCAACGGCGGCCGGAGGCCCGAGAAACTCCAATAACACATTAGTGGACGAGTTGGAAGCGTCTTTCGAGGTAACGCCCCCTACTCCAACCCTTTCCAGCCTAGCATCGTTTGTTCTCGCCCTCCACGCCCCTCACCTCCCTTCACACCCTAGAGGCCGTGTCTCTGGTTTCCTGGTCTGTACCTAGTATTTAGCACGGAATTAGTCTGACCGTATCATCCCCTCCCCCCTCAGTAAACTTGAGTGGCTTCCTATTCCTTCCAGGTTCAAACATGCAGTCCTCTGGCATTCAGAGCACCTAATAACCTTCCTAGACTCTTGAAAAAGGCAAGCCTGACCATGCTATAGTTATCATCACTCAGACAGCAAACATTTATCTTATTATTTTCTATGTGCCAGGCACTCATCTAAGTACTGAAGATCCAAAAATACAAACATATCTACTGCCCTCATGGAGCTCACAATCTAATGGGAGGGACAACAGCCAAACCACTACGTACACCCAAGATACGTACACGTCAAATTGGAGGCGATCTCAGAGGGAAGACACTAGCAGTAAAGGCTGAAGGTCTCTATGAAGAAGGTGGGATTCGAGCCGAGTTTTGAAGGATAAGCCAGGAGGAGGCAGTGAGAAAAGAGAACATTACTGGCATGGAGGATATATATCCAGGGAAAAGGCTAGGGAAGATGAAGTGTTGAGAAGATGGAGGGCCAATAATGCTGGGTCTGAGAATATTGTTTGAAGCAAAATTCTCTCTTAGTTATTTCAACCCATTTCTCCTCTTTCCTAACAGTATGTAGAGGAATAAAGTAGAAAAAGACTGAAAGGGTAGGAAGAGATGAAGTTGTGAAAGGTTTTAGAAACCAAACTGAGAAATTTGTACTTGGTCCTGGAGGTAGTAGTGAGTCGCTGGAGTTTATCAGATTCGGAGATGATATGATTAGATCTGCACTTTAGGAAGATCATTTAGCAGCTGAGTGGAAGATGGCTTAGAGTTCGGATTGTGGGGAAAATTTGAGACAGAGACCACCAGCAAGCTATGGGAATAGCCCAGGTGAAGAGGGCCTGCACTATTCCAAAATGAAAGCTGGCAGAGGAGAAAAGGGGACAAGTATGAAAGTAATAATAAAGGTAAATAGGTGTACTTGGCAATTGATTGGATTTGGGGATGAATGAGAGAGTGAGGACTTGAGGATAACACTTAATCTTTGAACCTGGTGCCCTCAACAGTAAAAATGAAATGTAATCTTGGAGAGGGTTTGGGGGAAAATAATAAGTTCTATTTTGTATGTATTGAGTTTAAATTGTTTATAGTACATCCAGTCTGAGATGTGGAATAGTTATGTGGAAAATTGTTATTACATGTAATTGCTAAAATATCTTCACAAAGGAAAAAAAAAAGATTTATCAAGTACTAATCTTTTGTTTGACATCACCAACTAAGTTTTCTGAAATTATATGATCCAAATTGTCTCTCTTCCTCCTTCCCTTCCCCTTCACAGAGATGGTAAGCAATTTGATCTGGGGCATACATGTATTATCATGCAAAACATTTTCATACATTTTTGTAAGAGAATGTTGCTAAATAAATCTTGATAAATAAAAAATCATCTTTAGCTTTTTAGATTTAAGATGCCAGGGAATGTGCCTGTCTTTTGTTCTTGTGTTGCTTCTGAATTATACTAATAGAGATTTCAGATATTAAAGTGGAACTTCTAATTTGAGTATCAAAGTGGTGGGCTTTTGCAAAACTTTTAGGCAGTATATAAGACTGCTCTTGGCTGCATGTGTTGCTTATGATTTAGGAATTCTGACTGAAGCTCATTTTAATATAATCCAGAGCTTCCTATAGTTTTACCAGAAAACATCAGTGACACCTAGAAATTTGCCCTGACTTTATTGACAGAATCATTATTTTCACTGGCATGGAACTTTGTCAGCTTGCTGCAGAAATAAAAAATCTTCAAGGAACTTATGAGTTGCTTTCATGCCACAAATCCCAAATGCTTTGTTATTGTTTTTAAAGTAAACTTAGTGGGGGCAGTGGGGTGGCTTAGTGGATTGAGAGCCAGGCCTAGAGACAGAAGGTTCTAGGTTCAAGTCTGGCCTCGGAGACTTTCTAGCTGTGTGACCCTGGGCAAGTTATTTAACCCCCATTGCCTGATGTGTTGGGATCAATACACAATATTGATTCCAAGACAGAAGGTAAGGGTTTAAAAAAATTAATAAAGTAAACTTAGTGAGAATCCTTTTATTTTTATGGATTAATCTTTTTTTTTGCTTGCCTTTGAATTTTGTAGGCTTGTTTTGCTTCCCTGGTGAGTCAGGACTATGTCAATGGCACTGATCAGGAGGAAATTCGAACTGGTAAGAACTTTATTTGTTTTTTAAAAAAGTTATTCATCAGTTATCTACCTCCATCATTCTTTGACCCATTCATTTAAATCTTTGGTTGTCACTGGTCCTTCTTGAATAGGTTATTCTGTTAGGTATAAGATTTATATAGATAACAAAATAGCTCAATCTGTGAAAACAACTAGTTTTCCTTTTCTACACATACAATTCAGTTCACATTTATAGTTGGAAGGGTCATGAGGAGAGTCTTACCTGCTTATTTGGCAGATGAGGAAACTGAGGATCAGAAAAGATAATTGACTTGCTCAAGTTCATATTGATATTTAGTGGCAGAGTTCAGAATTCCTAGAGTCTCTGACTACCATTCTTATATACCTCTCATATACTTCTTATCACTTAATATTTGTCATTTTATGTCATGTTCAAGTGTAACTGGATATTTTGTTTTACAACCAGGATCTTTAAAACATTTTCCATGTCATTTCAAAATATTTTTGTATAAAAATTTGTTCTAAAATAATGCCCTGTCAGTTATTTACTCTGTTCTCATAATGCCTTTTTATACAAGAGGTCAAATTCATATCATGTTTCCCTTTGAAAGAAGTAGCATGTATTCCTTCTATATTAAATATGGATTAAGATGGAGGGCAGAAATCTCTAGAAGTCATATCTGGATGATAGTTCTGGTCCTTCCATTTGGTCTGTGAACACAGACAAGTCATTTTGCCTCTGAGAGCCTCAGTATTCTCATCTAAAAAATGGATTGATTTCTGAAAAACTTCTTCCCTAAAATTCTGTGCTTCTATATATATAGGCTAGTTTCTCCAAATGGACCATCACATGACCTTTCTCTGCTTCATTTTGTTCATCTCTAAGTATACGTGACAGAAATTTAAGCATATGTAGAAACAATTACATCTGCAGTTAAATACAGGTATGCCTCACCTACCATCATTTTTATACAAGATAGCTTTATAGGAGCAGTTCACTAGGAACAATGTTGATGGTATTATAGTAGTGCTTAGTTATAATAAAACCACTTTACTAAAAAACATTATTTCAACACATTTATAAGAGAATATATTTATATTGAAAAAGACATTAGAAATTACAGTAGTAAATGGACTAACCAGAACTCTCTAGAGATGTGAACAAAGTGAATTTCTGGTGTTGGTTTAAAGAGAGAAGAAATTTGATTGGCCAGATTTTAAGGATAGAAATGGCCCAGAAGCCACATATATTTGGCAGATAGCAAAGAGACTGTTTTGGCTGCAATGAAAAGCACAAAGCAAGTACCTGTGTAGCAGGAATGAGGCCAGGGAACCAAAATGGGCTGTTATTGGTAAAGACTCTTAAAAAAATCAATGAAAAGGGGTCTAATTTAATTGTAAGGACTTAGGGCATTTTCTTAGATAATTCACATGTATATATAGCACTTTACTCAAAACAATCCAGTGAGCTGCTTAAGTAGTATTAACCCCATTTTATAGAATAGGAAGTGGAAGTGAAATGATTTTATGATTCTTATTTTCCTAATTCCAACTAATGCATTCTTTCCATTACTGTCTCTCTCATAACCCTTAACTTATGACAATGTCTAGTTGCCCATATCATTTCGTGGAAGTCATTTATTTCCAAGAAAGTACTAGGAACTATACTTTAGGAATATCAATTTTACAACTAAATGGAAGATATTAGAGAGGAGAGAGACTGGAGTCAGAAGATCAGTATGGAAGCTATTTTAGGTAGGTGCTTGGTAATGAGAGCCTGAAGATTGAAGATAGGTGAAGGTAATGAGAGCCTAGAGTAGTTGTAGTACCAGTAGAGAGAAGGAGATGGTTGTAAAAAATATTAAGGGAGTAAACTAAAACAAGGTAGCAACTGATTGGATACAGGAGGCAAGTGATAGTCAAGGATAATGAGTCTGGGTGACTAGTGGAATAGAAGTTGCCTTAATACAAATAAGATGTTAGGAAGAAAGGCAAATTTATGGAAAAAGATGAGGAATTCTGCTTTGAAAATAATTGAGTTTGAGATACCTACAACACATTCCATTAGAGTTACAAGTTATCAAGCAGTTACATGGCTGAAGTTACAAGGCTGAAACAAATGTCATTTGGGAAGTTATCTGAATGGAGATGATAGTTGGAGATGCAGTCAACAGCACAATGCAGAAAGAGCGCCTAGGACAGAACCATGGGGTACATCCATATGTAGAGATAGGACATGAAGACTAAGCAGTGTCACAGTAGTCTCCAAGAGGAGAGAGTATCCAGAAAGAGAACATAGTCAAGTCAGCATATTGGAGAGGTCAAGAAGTTTGAGAACTGTGTAAAGGCCATTGGATTTAGCAAGACTGAGCTCATCAGGGACGTTGAAGATAGAAGTTTCAGTTGAGTGGCAAGGGGTTTGAGAAGTGAGAGAATGGAGGTGATGAGGATAGACAGCTTTTTCTAGAAGTTTGGCCAAGAAAGTGAGGGAAGCTATGGGATAATAGCTTGAGGGGATGGTAGGGTCAAGTCAAATTTTTTTAAAGATTGAGGAGATCTAGGAATGTTTGTGGGAAGCAAGGAAGAAGCCAGTGCATAAAAAAAGAGATCGATAATTAGGGTGGAAGTGATGATGGAAGAGGCAGGCTATTGGAGGGGATGAGATGGGATGGGTCCTGGGGCATAATTAGAGGAGTTGGTTTTGGTAAAGAGAAGGGCAACCTCATTCTATAAGTGTAACAAAGAAGATAATAGGGTGTCATTCTGAGTTGTTCTGAAATAAAGAATGAGGAAGAAAAGGAACCTTGGTTACTCTCAAGTTGTTCAGTGAAGTATGAAGAATTACTCTACTAAAAATGGGAGTGTAGGAGGAGGGAAGGTGTTGGTGCCAGGCACATAGTAAATACTTAATCTTAATTAAAATAAAAACTTGTTCATTAAAAAAGAGGTTTGGAACATTAGCTTAGGGAAGTATGGGCTAGTCAGTCATGGAAGAGTATAAAGAATCATTTGTAGCACAAGTAAGGGCTCTGTTAAATTGGATAGCCCAAATTTATTTATTTGTTTTTTAAGCCCTTACCTTCCATCTTGGAGTCAATAGTGTCTATTGGCTCCAAGGCAGAAGAGTGGTAAGGGCTAGGCAATGGGGGTTAAGTGACTTGCCCAGGGTCACACAGCTGGGAAGTGTCTGAGGCCACATTTGAACCTAGGACCTCCCGTCTCTAGGCCTAGCTCTCAATCCACTGAGCCACCCAGCTACCCCCTGGATAGCCCAAATTTAGAATGGATCCAGTGAACGAATTGATTCTCTCAGCATTCAGCAGCACATGAGTGCAAAGAAGATGACAAATGTTTGGCGTAATAATACAGTGTTGGAGGTGTGGAGAGAAATGAGAGCCAGTAGAACAAAGAGTCAAAGGATTCAAGGGACTGAGGAAAGTATAAAATAAAATTGATTACTTTAAAGGGAAGAAAGTGAGACTAGGAAAGAGGTTGGGAAAGGATGGAGGAGTGGATTGTTCTGAGGTTGTGGTATGGAAGGGGAAGGGCTGAGACCCAGGGAGATCTTAAAGGAAAAGGAATGAGGATCAATTGCAGGAAATTGAGATGGATTATAAAGGTGGGAGATTTGTGGGTTATGACAAGATCAAGACTTTGACATTATAGGGCTAAGGTGGAATAAAGATACAGCTCTTTGTGGCTAAAAAGGTAAATGAACTGAGAAGCAAGAGAATTGAAGTGGACATGAGCATGCAGATTTGAGACTTCAAGTAAAAAGGGAGGGTTTGAGATGAGGAAGAAGACTCTGTAGGCCAAAAACCAAACTCTTTAAGATAGGAAGAAAATGAGGGCTTGATTAGATGGTAGAAAAGTTAGAATTAAGGTAGTCTGTTTTAGCAGTTTACAGGGATTAATAATAAGCCTGACTTGCTAGTTAAATGCCTCTTATAGTAGACAGCTATGAATAAATTTGGTTTCATATTGTGATGGTAGTCATTCATATATTAATTTACTATATTTCTTTTTTATGTAAATTTATATTATTTCTCAATTTTAGGTGTTGATCAGTGTATTCAGAAGTTTCTGGATGTTGCAAGACAAACAGAGTGCTTTTTCCTTCAGAAAAGATTACAACTGTCTGTCCAGAAGCCAGAACAAGTTATCAAAGAGGTAAATAAATTTTAATTTTCCCTTTGTCTTACTAGGATTTTATCAAGAGTAAATACTCATCTAGATGCAAATTTAGAACATACCTCTCCCACCTTACCTCAACTCCTTCAAAAAACTTGGCTCCTTTAAAATTCAACTTATATTTGTTATTTTTCAGGGTTCAACCTGAAATTGACATTTTATTACAAAATTGAGATTTTATCTGGTCACATTAGATTTTGCTGATTTAGTCAAGTTGTAACTCAGGCATGAGCAATTTGAAACAGAAGAGCCTTGGTTTAAAATTGCCTATAACTTGGATATATCTTATCCTTGTCAAAGAACAAAGGCTAATTGAATGTATCATGTTATCTTTCTGCTTTTATAGGAGAAATGGGATAGATTAGCAAGCTACTGAAAAATGTAAGGATTGGGAATACTACTTACAAAGCTGATCTGTGATATCCTGGTTATTAGTGGTTAAGGAAAATATAAATGAGATGGTTAATATAGTGTGTTATATCATTTTTTTAAACCCATACCTTCTGTCTTAAAATCAATACTATGTAAAGGTTCCAAGACAGAAGAGTAGTAAGGACTGGGCAATGGGGGTTGAGTGACTTGCCCAGGGTCACACAGGTAGAAGTTTCTGAGGTCAGATTTGAATCCAGGACCTACCGTCTCTAGGCCTGGCTCTCAATCCATTGAGCCATCTAGCTTCCCCCTGATCTGTCATTTCTAATTGAGATAATATCATAATTTCCTACAGTTAATAATAGATTAAATTGGATTTTTTTGAGGTTAGGTGTGAGTAGGATAATAATGGTATATACAAAAACTTTGAAAATAAGCTTTAACAATCTTTACATCAGGACTGCTCAAATTATTTGCCAAATATTGGATGGTGGTTTTTAAGTTACTTATAGACTCTGTTCCTCAGAGAATCTGGAAAATTTTGGTCGAAGGTTAGTTATATGTTTGGGGAATATTTAGACAGGGAACCATTGATCACTAAGAGCCATTGGAGTTGTATCCATTTTCCATATCTGTGAATTTGTAGGTGATAGAATGATGCACTGCTATATACTAGCTCCAGGATGTGTGTGTATATACCTGTAAGAGAAAGAACTGACCCTGCAGAAACCAAGAAAACACTTTCACCTAAATGAAGGGCCTAAGCTCCCTTCTTTCTTTAGAAGAGCACATTCATACTTATCTTAGCTGATGGAATATCAGGGGAGTCAGTGTCATAAACAACCCTTCAGTTATAGAATAGAGGGTCCTTTCTTCATCCACCCAGAAGTATTCTGTGTGGATCTACAGATCAGGACTCAAACTGACTATAATTTACTTTGTGCAAGAATCACTTTTGTCTTTCTTGCTATTGATCTGTAAGGACTGGGATCCTGTTTTGACAAATGTTGACAAATGCGTGGATTTAGGGAAATGAAATTTCAGCTGTGTGACTGATAATAAAGTATATTAAGTGGTCTTAGTCATAAAAATCTCATTACTTTTTTTCGTGATAGTAAATTTTAGCATGCCATTTGGTAGTGGCATGTAATTGTATATAATTATAGAGGGAGATTTTTGACCTGTTATATGGAAAAACTTTTTAATGACCATCAGGGCTGCTCAGAACTGCTTCTATAAGAAATCTTTCTCTGCTTTTGCTAAAGATCTTCAGTAGCATATTGCACAGGGAATTTTAAGTTTACTTGAAGATTTGACTTGAGCTATAAGGTCCTTTCCAACTCAAGATTTCATGGGTAATTCTCTAATATTATAAATCTGTCAGATTGTTCATTCAAACTTTGGAATACAGAGATCCAGAATTCAGTTTCAAAACTATTGATTTCTTTCATTTTAGATGTTCTTAAACAAGCTTTGAAATGATCTCGTCAAGGAACTTTATTTTCTTTGCATTTTTTTTGTAGGATGTCTCAGAGTTAAGAAATGAATTACAGAGAAAAGAAGCATTGGTTCAGAAGCATTTGGCAAAGCTCAGACACTGGCAACAGGTACTAGAAGAAATCAACATTCAACATAAAAAGCCCACAGAAATACCCCAAGGACCATTGGCATACCTTGAACAGGCATCAGCTAATATTCCTGCACCCATGAAGCAAACATGATTCTTTGCTGTCTACAGAAGAATTAAACTAAGAATTTTCTTATTTGTAGTTTTGTTGGAATCTGCAAACTATTGATGTACAAAAGTATTTCCTTATGTTAAAAATTCCACTTCACCAAATATTTTTTCTTTTTCTATGTACAGTTTCTTAAAGCATAATCCTGTAATTTCTGAGGAATGCATATTGTTTTGGTAAATTAAAATTAATACTTTTTTCAGAATTTAGTTGGTTGATTTGTTATCACTTTGGTTTTGTCTTAGAAAATATAAGTTTACTTAAGCAAAGTTTACTGCCATTTACATACATGGAAACTGAATTGACCATTTGGAATTAATTTTCTAAATAAATTTCTAAAAATATCCCAGCTAAAACATTTTTACATGAGAAAATTCAGAAGCCTTCTGTGTTTTAGCTGGATGTGTGGTATATACTGTCTTCTAAAAGTTATTACAGTCTATTTTTGACCTTCAGTTTGCATAGGCAACTTACCCTTTTTCTTTGTATTTCCATTTATTCAATTATATGTATATTTGAGTATAATCTAAGACAAAGAAAATTAGTCTGGGAAGCCAATCTAGATCCCAGAACTGATTCTCTTACTCTTTAGAGGCCTCACTGTGGCAGAAAGTAGATGTGTCTAAATTCAGTGTTTATACCTGTCTCAGAAAGACTTGATGTTTATAGGGATTTGGGGACTCTGAAAAGATACTGTGTATACATGTTTTATTACTAAAAACAAAAAAGATCATAAAGTCCAAGAGTTAGTGTAACTAGAGAGTATTAACACACAGTGATTGATAGTAGGTTAGTAAACAGGCTCAATCTGAGTAATGGTGAGATGTTAAAATTGAGGGTACTGTTCAGCGAATCATCTACCTTTACCAGTAGGGCTTTAGGGTCTATTCTCAAAGGAAAAAACCAGGATTATCTTATCTCCAGAGCATGGCAAAAGAAAACCAGAGGTTTCATGTCTCTAAGGTACAGAAATCATATCTTAGCAGTGCTGATTTTGCACAATTGAAGAAAGAAAGAAAATAAACTGAAGAAAAACATTCTGCTTCTGTAAATGACATCGAAATTCAGTGTGGTGACCATTAGCTGCATTTAAAAATATCTCCCTTGATGTTTGTGTTTTAGTTTACCATCAATCTGTATGTAAGTGGCCCTCTACTAAGATAGAATACATTTTTTTCTTTTATGCATAAGTCTACAAAAGTGTTTTCTGTTAAAGTGAAATCTCATGTCATTTTCATAGTGATCATCCCATCTATTCCCAAACTTTGCCTTGAATCATGATATCGGCTTTCTGATAAGAAACACATAAGGGAGCCATTTTGACTGATCAGTTGTCTTTATTCAGAGCAAAAATTTTAAAACTGGCAGTACAGGAATATTTGTTATCTCAGCAAATAACACTACATAAAGTAAACATGACCTATTGGAGTTGGATTTTTCCTGGAGCACCATTTGGGCTAGCACCAAAGGGCTGAGATTATTTTGTATCATAAGAGTTGTATTGGGTCCTGTCAAATCCCATAGTTCTGCCAAGCATTAAATGAATTTAATGAATAAACCAAGAGTTTGTAAAAATGAGTGCGTCTAATATGATGAAGCAGTCCACTGGGTCAAATGGGACCTGATTCACCAAAATTCATTTACTCTATATCACAGAGCTCTTCTTTAAATCTATAGAAGTACCATGCAGTGAGGTCACAATGAAATGAATGGATCTAAAGTCTGTATGCCTATCAGTTAGCGTCCTATCAATGAAAACTTTTTTTATCCCTTTTGCTACTGATGACATATTCTCCAGGAAATACGTTATCTTACAGAAAAAACATTTCTAGTGAGTCTCTTCTAAAAGTCAAATATTTACCTCTGGACCAACAAAACCGTGTGTAGAGCCAACTTACAGAATTCACAAAGACTGGTACTTGAAAAGTTGGTGAACACCAAAAATATAACATAACTCATGGAAAGTTTTCCTGTGAGTGCTTCTTGTTAACACTGAATGAATAATCTGTTATAGTATTCAAGCAGGAAGAATGATCTTACCTTGATCGAAGGAATTTCCTTAGTGGACTCAGAATATTAATCCTAAAACTCTATTAAGCTATGAGGTGTAATTACATAGCAAAAATAACCAGTTTTTTTTTCCAGTCCAGTCCCTAAATTGAACTTTTTTTGAAGGAAAAAAATTCTGTTCTCATGTTATCTTTTGGGGTTATGTTAAAAAGGTCAGTCTAAAAAGAGAAGTATTTCGTAAACCATTCTTGATGCTGAGAACCTTGTTTTTGGACTTCTTTGGCTTGGGTTATTTCATTGTCTTCAGTTCTACAAACAGAAACATGATGTTATTATGTTAGTAATTATTGATTTCATGTTCAATATTTTTCCTCTGGAACTTAGTAAGTTTTTAAAGTCAGAAAACATCTGTAGTCTGGGCAGTATGGAGTTGCTATCTGCTTAGTAAGCATGAACACTATATATTGCCAAAACAAACACTAGGTAGGCATGCAAACCGAAGAGGTCTTAATCATGGCTCATGTCATATAACACTTTAATCAAATTTTACAATATGATTCACTTATTATAATTAGTCCCTGGGACAGTACTCCTCCCATTGCAGATATATGAGTACTACGCCTAAGTAAGCATGATATAATAAGATGCTGCCCTTGGCGGGTCAGTCTTTCCTCTGACACATACTATGGGACTATGGTCATTTAACCTCCATGTAGCCCAGGCAACTCTCTAAGACCGTAATTTACAGATGGCTTGTCAGTCTATGTTGGTGGAGGGAGTTTCCATTCTAAATGTCCACACCAATGAAATCACAAGTCAAGACCACCTCACCCTTTCCCACTTCCCTCCAAAAAAGGGTGGACAAGAACAGCTCAAATATTTGCAGGCTCTTCTACCTTTTGAATGCACTCTAAATTAATTGTTAATTGGGTACTATTCAGTCTTGTCTTTTTTTTTTCTTCCAAGTAGGTCCATGGAAAAATTTAACCAGATAGTTTATCTGCTTACCTTGTGGCAGTTTTAGCATCTGGAGATTTGCCTGGTTGATGACCAGACCTAACACAGCTGGAGCTTGGGTCTAAGCTTGGTGATTTGGTTATTGGTGCAGCATTTCTCTTGGAACTCAAATCACCACTCAGTAAATTCTTTGCATAGGAGGCTAAGTTTGGCACACTGACAACCCGGCTGGGAACTTCCTCCATTTTCTTTTTCTGTTAATTTAAAGGAAGGGTTCATAAGGTATCTCACACTTGGAGAGTACTGTAGACATAAGCAGCAGAGAAAAAGTACCACTGTGGTATTTCAGAATGCCAAAGTCAAATTGCTCAGCATGTCAATGTATTTCTATTTTACTTCAGGTCCCTAAAGGACAGGCTGCATTTGTTTATTTATATCTTTTGAAGAATTCAGAATTAGTTAAGGTATTAAAGAAAATAGAATCCTCTGGCAAAGTAATTTGATCTTCTTGAGAAGAACTGATTTCTTGGAGTAACCCATGATTCCAACTACTATAGTATGGGAATGTAATGAAATGTTACTGTGCCATAAGAAAGGAAGAATGTGAAGGACACGAATAAATAAGTGAAGCCATATCAAGAGATGCAGAGTATAAAAAAGCAAAATTAAAAGGGCAATATGCACACTAATTATCAATGTCAATCTTCAACTGTTCTGCAACTCGTACTCTTAGAAAACTGCCTGGAACACTTGGTTAAGTGACTTGTCCATTGGTAGCCAGTATGTGTCAGAGATGGAAACCTTTTGCTATTATTTTAAGAGACATGTTTTTTAAAAGCTAAATAACTTGCAACTTCATGGATAATCACTTAAATATTTTTGTATTCAAATGTTGGTGGTTGGCTTCTGAGTTTATATTCAGTATTTATATGGGTTTATGATACTCCCTTGGATGGGTATGACAATGCATCATGTCATATGATCCTGGGTGATGAAATCCCCCTTAGAAGAGCTGCTCATCACACATGAGGCTTTCCTACAGTTCTTAATGTTTTCCAAATGCACCACTTGAGCTACCTACCTGTTAGCTTTCACCAACCCTACAGGACCTCCTCAGTTCTCTGTGATGATACCGTACTTTGATGATGACTTTTACATCACTTTCCCTGATAGGCTTTCCCTGGTAATATTCCTTCAGCACCCTACATAACACCCACCCCTTCATTTTTCTTTATAATTTTGGTCCTCTAGAGATTATGGTGTTCCATGAATCATAACTATTTAGTATCACCAGGAGAATAATGATGTTGAAAATACCACTTCTGTATCAAGGAACAGTCCAATTTCCCAAGTGCAGGCTCACCTACTTTTCTATTCAATTCTGGACTCATCCTGACCATCTGCAGCACCAGTCCAAGATATATGTACTGACAGACTCTTTAAAGTGCAGGTCATATGCTCCATGGTCTTGATCCACTTAATTTTTCCTAAGTAGATTAGGTTAGGTTGATCTCTTTTGAGTGGCTCCTTGGACTGGATAATTGGTATGGTTTCTTATACTTCTAACTCATGAGAGCATAAACCTACGTACTGTTTACATATGATGTATAGAAGACTTTTTTAATATTTTGAAAATAAAAGAACTTGTTCACCTTCATGGAAGGGGTCAAATATCCTGGATGAGGGTTGAAAGAAAAGGACCTATTCCGATGCGAGAGAGTGTTTGGCAGTGCTGCACACTGAAATCTTCTTTCCTCCTGAAAAACAAACATAGATGTTTTGATGCCTTAAGTAAACAGAGGCTTATATAAAAGAAAATTATTAGCTGGTATAGCAAAGTATACAACTATACAGTTGGGGAAGGGTAGGCCAAGGGGAAGAATGAGAATTCATCACAAATCAAGTACCAGTTTCAGTTTCTTATTCATTTGTTTGCATCTTCACTGGCAAGTGAGCTTATTTCAAGCTATAGAAAAATTGCCCAGAGCTTGGATTTGCTGAGTACTCCTAGTTCAATTAAAAAAAAAAAAACAAACCAGAATGTGGTCTCAAGGGATATGAGTTGGAATTCTGCCTTTATCATTTATTACCTGTGGACAAATGACTTGGTCCCCTGGGACTCAGTTTCTTCATCTGCAAAATGAACACATTAGACTAGATATTCTCAAGTTCCTACTCTAAATCTTATGATCCTCAAGGTTTACCTTGGAAGTCAATATTAACTCTATTTCTAGTTTTTGCAGGAAGAATGAGAAAAGAGAAAAAGCTGAATAAGAGATAGAAGGAAATTTTGTAGGCGATTGGGAGGAGTTTGTATGAGTAAGGAACAGAAATTGAGAAATATCTGAAGAATAATATCCAAGTCTAAGTCCAGAAACTGGTCAAGATTCTACTTCCCATTTCTGGGAAAGGAGTTTGAAAAAAACAGCAGAATCAAAGAGTAAAACCCAAAGAGGAAGATGCAAGAAGGAAGACTAGAAGATAGTCAGCAATACAAGGCAATTTAGAAAAGGTAAGTGGAAGAACTGGAGAACAAAGCAAATTAATAGGATAGATTGATAAATAGCAAGTTGGCGAAACAAAGATGGTTGGTGCAAGGAGGAAGAGGGTAGAGGTGGTGAGTAGCTGTGGAATTAGTGAGTCTTAGGAAAGGAACTTGGAAGGAATACTCCAATATTAGAAGACAAAAGTCTTGATTTTCAGGAAAAGAATGGAACTGCAAACTACTGACCAGTGACTGACTTTAATGTCCAAGATAATTCTATCATTAAAGATATTGTTAGTACACATGTACACAGGGGAAGTGACTGCAAATACCTATCACAGCTTCATTAAGAAGGCATCTCCCATTTCATATTTCTGCACTAGCTGTCCCACATGCCAAGAATAACTTCCTTCCACACCTACCGTTTAGATAGAATTCCTCGTTCCCTTTAAGACAGCTCAAACACCATCTTCTACATGAAAACATTTCCTTATCTCCCCCTTCCCTTGCTGCTACCTCTTTTTTCCAAAAACTATCTTGTATCCATTTTAGATATAACTATGTATGTATGTGTTGGCACCTCTCAGACTTCCCTGAGAATAGGAACTGCTACATTTGTTATTGTATGCCCAGTGCCTAGCTCAATACCTGGCATACAGTGAGTGCTTGAAAAATGTTTGTTGACTGATTTGCTATCATGCCACTAAGTTTGGCCCTAAAGAAGAGATATGAAAAGGTACTCCCGCCCTTCCCTTTACTAAACTGTGGGATCTACAGGTATGAGTATATACTGTTAGACTCAGTTTTGTTGAACCATTTTTTTCTCTTATTTTTTGTAAAAAGCAATGATTCTAGGGGAGGAAGGAGGATACATTTGGACATAAAAGTGATTTTTAAAAATCTAACATGAAGTTTTTAAAAAAAAATTAATACCAAGATTAAATTAAGCGTGGCCCTGAAGAAGAATTGGGGGGGCGAGGGGGACAAAAAATAAACAAATAGGTCCTATTCAAATTTAGCTTCCTTTTTTGCTCGAGTTATTGAACAGATAGCTAAGGGGCAAGCTATGGGTATAGTTCAACTATCAAGGCTCTTATGCCATTCTTGGGGACATAATGTAGAGAGATGTGGGCTGGATAATGAAACAATTAGATGGCTTCAGAGTGGAATAATGCCCATATTCAACGGGTTCTTCCTGTCTCAGTTTCCTGATCCAGAAATGAGAGGATTGGCTGAGATAACGCCTAAATTTTAGCTCCAAATCTATGCTCCTACGAAGTACTAATAGGGAAGCTGTCATTTTCCTGGGAAAAGTTATTACTGAATGATATTTTGGGCTATATCCTAATTTATGTATAGGCTTTCTGAAGTTGGCCCAGAATGTCACAAATCTCACCGTTAGCTGTTTGATGATTTCTTCTCGTTCACTTAATCTGTTCTGCAAAATGCTTATGAGGTGTAAATCTTCTGGTCTGGATTCCCATTTCCGTAGTTTCTCTTCTGCATCTTTAAGGCTGTTTCAATCAGACAAACATCTCATTAATAAATAATTAGTTGTCTAATTCAATAACCAGATACTAGATATTAGATCATGTATCTGATTAGATGAACCTGCATTAAACAAAAAGATGAAGAACAAGTAGAAATCATTTTGGAGCTTTTTTTTTTTTGCCAGGCAAAATTTCTGGGTCAAAATAATGATAGAACCTGGCAAATATTGGCTGAGCTTGGGAAGCATCTAGACATTCCACTTAGCTCTCTTCTTCTTCTTCACTTAGATGTCAGAATAAAGCCCGAGGCTGAGTCTTCTCTTTAGACTGGCATTGCAGGATATTGAGTACAATTGTGACAGAGAATTATTATTCAAGAAGAGAAGAATCTATCTCTCTAGGGAGGAAGGGATGGAGAGAAAGGGAAAAAGGGGAGAGGAAAAGAGACAGAGGGAGAGAAATGGGGAGAGGGAAAGAGAGGAGAGACAGAGACAAACAGAAAGAGAAAGGAAGACAGAGAAGGGGAAGAGAAAGGAGAGGCAGAGAGAAAGGTAGAGAAGAGAGACTGAGAGACAGAAAAAGTCAGAAAGTATTTAAAACATCTGGATTCCCATGTTGGCACAGATGCTGTCACTGAGTCACATGCATCTGAGCATGGGAATATGAAAGCTACAGGTCACAGGTGTTGAGTCAACCTTTGGAGCTTGCTTAACCTCCTAGCACATCTTTGTCCTAGGGAGAAAGACACTGCTCTGGGGACATATGCTGACCACTGGTCAGGGGTCAGCAGACCTGGGCTGGCTTTCCCTTTTAGCAGATATTCTGTCTTCAGAGCTAAATGACACAGGTGTCCCCAACTCTTACCTCAACCATGGGCAAACTACCCTGGAAGTGTTCTTCATATACATGGTAGGAAAGATAAGAGGATGATTAATAATTTGGTGAACTTTCCAGGTACCCTTGAAAAAGCTTTCACTAAGTGTTTTCTAGAAGATTCATTTTATTAGGAGTTTAAAGAACTAGAATTCTTTCAGAAAGTTTGGGCTGCATTCCTAGCTCAGGCACTACCAAACTGTATAAACTTGGATCAATCATTTTAGATCTCTGGGTCTGTTTCCTCACTGGTAAAATGTCAAGCCTCAGTGGTTCCCAAGATCCATTCCAGCAGCAAAGGTCTAACTTCACCTATGATAAGGCAAGATAGCTTTTATATTTCTTTCAGAAGCTTGAGAATTTAGCCAGCATTGAGGAAGAGGAAACATAACTCAAAGGTTCCCAGCTAATAAAAACAAAATGAAATTATGTCCACTTTACATTCTCTAGAATGAAAACATAATCTCATAAAAAATGCTATATCTCTTGCCCCAGCATTCCCCAGCTAACAATAGGTTTCAAGACAGGCTAACTTCTTTTCAATCACTTACTCTGTTTCCAAGGAGACAATCTTCTTTTGAAGGTGAGCCTGGGTGCTGCTGAAATCAGACACCATGCTTTGGATTTCTTTCCTATGATCTTGTTTCAAAGTTTCCATTTCTTGTTTGTGTTTGACTTGAAGGTCTTCTTCCAACAACCTTGCAACATGATGTAAAAGCATCATTTCTGCCCTGGGGCTGTTAGCTCACAGGTTAGAAGGCAGGGCTAATAATCCCAAGGATTCCCACTTTTATTCTAAATTGCGATTTATTCTCAACTCAAGCTGGTCAGTGGGGATTAGCAGGCTGTTGCAGAAGGGGCTTTTATAGAAAGGAGAATTGTGGGAAATTATGTCTGGGGCCTTGAGATTGGGGAATTTGTAGCAGGATATAGAAGCCCTCACTCTTCTTCTCCATCTCTCCCCACTCCCCAAATTCTCCCTATTCAAAACAAACATAAAGGGCAAACTGGAGGTTGAGAAAGGAGACAGTGGCAAGAGCTACCATCTGTCTTCAATTTACTTGCAGCCACTCGGTTATTGCCTGGCAGTGTGGTCCTAGCAAAGTGGGGCCCACCTCAAAGTGTAAGGTCCCAGATGACCCCAATTCACCAGCCCTAAGGAGGACCTTGCCTGGAATCCTATGGACCAACGCCAGTATTTATTCCATAGGAGCCCACTGACTCAGAGGAATCTCAAAATAAGTGATCAAAGGCAGCTTTACCTACTTATTTTCTTTGTTGCCAGACAGTTCAATGACCCAAGAATTTCTTTTACTATAAACTTCATATTTCTAGAGTTGAGCCTTAAACACCACTAAGGAAAACTAAGGTTAGAGATGAAGCAGAATTGTACATATTAAGAATTACTTTGAACTGACACTGACTCATCCAAGATGGATGAGTTGTACCATAGTCTAAAGGCAGAGATGACTCAGTTAAATTCTCCTTCCAGCTCTTTGATTCTATGCCCTCCTTATGTTATGACTTAAGATATTATTCACAAGTTTTCCTATTTCAGGGTAAATTTCTCTGTCTCTCTGTCTCTGTCTCTCTCTCATACACACACTCACACACACACACACACACACAATTATAGATTAATCTACAGTTCCTATATTCCCAACATAGCAATTTTCAAGCTAAGACAAAGGCATCTAGGAATTGTGTCCTAGATATTGCTAAATGCCTTTTTCTTGAGGGATAGGAAGAGTGAGGCACTCTAAACTTGTGTAGGGGTTCCCAGCCCTAATGCCAATGCCAGCTGAAAGAAATATAAAAAGGAAGAAACTGAGACAGACCTTCGCTGCTGCCTTTCCCTCTCCTGCAGCTGTATGGCCCCTTGTTTTTGCATTTCAGCCTCTGCACTGAGCAGCTGTAATGTTTCCTTCAGAAGCGAATTCTCATTCTTAAGACCAGCCATCTCCCTCTGACACTTCTCCACTGCCCCAGTAAGAGAGTTGATCTGGCTCTGGCTACTTCCTTCCTAAGAAGAAGGCTTGTTTGAGTTACTTGGAAAGCACAAAGGACAAAGAGTGATAGTAGTTCAGACCCGGCTTATTAAATACAGTTTATCTAACCTCCAAACTAATAGCCAGCATTTATGTAGTCCTATGGAGTCTGCAAAGTGCTATACACAAATTGTATCAGTCGAGCCTCACAAGAACCTTAGGGGTAGGTGCTCTTGTTATCCCTTTTTACAGATGAGAAAACTGAGTCGGAGAGAGGTTAAGTGATTTGCCCAGGGTCATATATCTAGTCAGTATCTGAGGTAGGATTTGAACTATGGATAGAGTTCTCAAGCCTAGAGACTGGGGGCCCTGAGAGCTATGTGACTTTGGGAAAGTCCCTTAGCCCATTTGCCTCAGTTTCTTCATCTGTAAAAGAGTGATAATAATAGCACCTACTTCTCAGGATCCTTGTGATCATCAAATAAGATAATAATGGCGAAGCCCTTAGCACAATACCTGGCACAAAGGACCATGTTAATGCTACTTGTTATTATAATTATTATCATTCCTGCCTCCAAGTTCTGTCACGTAATTCCAACACAGGATTTGAGGGCAAAGATGACTATAGGACAGTACTACCCAACTGCAACCTAAATGAGCCTCCTGCTTTTTGAACTCAGAACTTCTTTTTCATTGTTTTCTCATCTTGGGAGCTGGCTAACCCTGATTCTCAAAAGGCAAAATAATCTGCAGTTTTCCCAGGATTAAATGCTTCATACCAATAAAGAAAGTCAATTACAAGCTCTTGAGGACAAGGACTACCTTTCTTTTTTTTATTTGCATCTCTACTGCTTAGCAGAGGGCCTGGCAAAAAGTAGATCATATATTTGAAACTGTTGGTAAGGTATCAACTGAGGGTACCCACTAATCCAAGGAATCTTCCTTGCCTCTTGCCAAGATTATTTAATGTTTCAACCAGTTTCCACAATTATTTTCTTGCCTCCTCTCTAATCCATTCAGTTCACCGGTGCCAAATGAATCTTTAACACACTTCTCATCCTATCACTAGGCTGCTCAGAACCTTCTATATCAGAGACCCCTGATGTCTGTCACGTTTTTTCAGACCTTTAGCAATGGTCGAACCCTTGGCTTTAAACAAAGTTCCAACAGAAACTGAAATCTTTTGAAATGATTTTTTAAATTACTACTAGTACCATTTAAGGGAAATCTTATAGTTTGATCTTATTCTGAATGTGACAATATTACCAAACATCATATGGACAATAAAATGGATTTTTGCTATCAAAGAACATTTTACAATTATGAAGAATACTAAATGATGTTCTTTGCAAGATCCTTTAAACTTTTCACTTTCTCCTTTACTTAGACAAGTCAGCTCTTTTGGATCATCACATTTTATCTTTAAAAGCCTCAGTCTCATTTTTGAATTCCATGTTTTGTTTATAACTGCCTTTGTAATTTTGCCAAGATACAAATTTTTTTAATTAAAAATTTTTTAAGGAACTAGTAAGAGGTTACATAATTTGCATTTGTTTCACTGAAAGTTAACATAAATTGCTGATAGCTTTTTCTCTGTTTGCATTTTTCTTTATTTGCAATTTGGTCTCAGAGCTAGCCTCGTAGCTGTTTGTGGCATAGTTAGAGCCTTAGTTACTGGCACATAGGATAAAATCTCCCTGATTTGATAAAATTATCCATAATCAGTATTGGAAATGAAAAATACATATAATGAAGAAATTGATAAATGGACACTATTAAGACAGGCTGGCAATTAACTGTATGGGAGCCCCACATTATTTGGCATATTCAATGATTGACTCAAGAAATTTTTAGTCCTGTGATTCATTTCTATTAGTCTTCAATGATTCTTTGCATCATCTGAATGCAAACATTATGATCACATGATAGCAAAGCATATGAATTTGCTTAGTGTACTTGTCCATTGTTACCAATAAATCTGATAACTGTGAAATCCCTTGGACTGCTATGATATAACCTTGGGGATCTGTGAAATGTATTTGGATAAATAATTATCTAATGAATAAAGACTAAATTCTTTAACACAGTATTCCAGGTCCTTCACAATCTAGCTCCAAACTTAAGTTTTCCAGCAACATGTCACAAAATTGCTCAGGACATACTTAAAACTTCAGAGAAATTAAACTATTTGTTCCAGGAATTTATCTTACATTTTACAACCTATTTCTGTTATCTACCATCCCCTATGATTGAAACAGATTTCCCCTACTGTTATCTGGAATATTCTGGAAATCTGATCTATTCTTTACATATCCCTTCAACTGCTATCTCCTAATATACTAAGAGGGAAGTAAGTGGTCACTCCTTTTTTTCAAATTCTCACAGCACTTTGACTCTTTTGTGAACTTATCATATTGTTGTTCAGTTGTTTCAGGCATGTTTAACTCCTTGTGACCCTATTTGGAATTTTCTTGGCAAAGATATTGGAGGGGTTTACCATTCCTTCTCTGGTAATTTATACCTCAATTTATAGATGAAGAAACTGAGGCAAACAGAGTTAAGTGACTTGCCCAGGGTCACATAGCTACTAAGTGTCTGAGGTCAGCTTTGAACACAGAAAGATGAGTCTTCTTAACTCTAGGCTTGGCACCCTCTCTGCTGTGCCACCTAGTTGCCCTGATCAGACTCTATTTCATATTAATAATATTTATACATCTTATCTCATCTACTTGATTGGAAGTTCTGGGAAGACAAGGGACTGTGACTCAATCATCTTTGCATTTCCTACAGACATATATATATATATGGCTTTGGACCATAACACTTTGGTATTCAATATGATAAAGTAGAAAATGAGCTTAAGATGATGACTTTAGGGAAAATGGTTACACCAGATTAAGTATATATAAAATAACTCAATTTCTCATGCAATGAGGGATTACTTTTTAAACTATCTTAGAGAAGGGAAGATACCAAAAGAATAGCAGGGAGACCTAAGGCTTCATTCACATTTGGCTTTTTTATCTCCCTCCCAAAAAAGGCAGCTGAGAAAATCTCCATAATTATCCATCCATGTGTCTACTTTATAATTTCTATAAAAATAAAAAAAATTGTCTAAGCTCTTGGGAGGTATGCTTGTGTGAATTTTAAAACTACTCCACCCTACTCAGACCGTACTTTAGAAGATCTGATTTAGCTATTTCCTGATTAGTAACAATGGAGATACTTGGTCTAACAGAATCAAGTCTTGGGAACTCTACAATTCTCCACCCTACTTAGTTTAACAAGGTCAGGAATGTCTGCACCATACTCAAGGATTAAGTATCTGAGAAGATGTCCTTCAACAGACATGTGCAGAAATAGCAGACAGACCCCTGGGCTGTCCTAAGTCAAGCTAAGCTAACATTGGTACAGATGAGATGCAGGAAAGTGATATAAAACCATCTATATAGGGCATGTCACTTCCTCTCTTCAACCTCTTTTCCCCGAGAGGCATCTCTGCTTGGCAGTGTGCTAAGTGTTCCAACATCTTGGCGTGGTGGCAGCTATTTGTCTGGGTTTTGGTGGTGAATTTGCCCTTGAGTTAATTCAGGTTCAGGCATCTTGGCTGAGCCCTCTTGGAGTTCATGCTGATTCCTTCCTTTTTTTTTCTCCAAAGCCTTACCTTGTAGAGCCTCTAATCTTCCCACCTGGCATAAGCCAGGCAGGAGAAATACTACACCCTTGTCTTTCTCCCTTCTTCTTAAATTTCTTTCCACTATATTAATTAAATCACCATAAATTTCCAGACTGACTTGGGTAATTTTTTTTTGTTATTTGGGATATCCACGTCGGCCAATAATTAATATAGTTTAGGTCACAACGCTAAAATTATCCTTTACACTTGAAAATATGAGAATGGAATATACATGCTTTCAGAGATGATTTTCTATAACATACCACATCTTGACAGTTCCAAGTGACAGAGAAGTCAATGTAAAATCACTGTTTACTGTTTGCTGATTACAAAATATCATTTCAGACAAGAGGGCAAAAATACAGCTGTAAATGCTCTCTTCCTAAAGATGCTTCCCTGGCATATGTTAGGATCAAATGAGATTCTTTGATAAATGTAGCCACAGAGAGAAAACTGAGGCTCAGAAAGGTTTAGTGACATTTATCATGTCACACAACTAGTAAAGTGTCATAATTTAAATACAGGTCTCTCTTGACTCCAAATTCAGTGCTCTTTCCACTAGATCATTCAACCAAATGAATAATAAAGACCTAGTACCATATTTCATAGGAGAGACAGAACACAAGCCCTGGATGGAGAGGATGTGTGTATGTTTTTGTGTATGTAAATATATGTATATACATACACATATATATGAGGATATATATGTAGAGAGAGAATATATATATATATATATACACACATATAAAACAATGTTGAAGGAACAACAATAAGTGTACTCATGTGACTGAAGAACACTATTTGGGCACAGTGGGAGACAATTCAGGGATTAATAAGAAGTAAGTGTAGAAAGGTAATTAGAAGCAAGACTAGATATCCTTGAATGCCAGAATAATTTCACTCAATTCAGCATTTGTTAAGTATATGCTGTATGCCAGGATCTGTGCAAGGTACTGGAGGTACAAAGAAATAGCACCAATCATTCAGGAGTTTAGAGAGTAGAGGAGGCCCCCTGTATGGGAAAGAACAATATGTACCTAGATAACTGAAAACAAAATTTTAAAATGAGTAATTTGTGGCTGGGGGAGTAGCAAGTGGGGCACTACTAGGAGAACTACTAGGAACTATTGTCTCCAATAGGAGGTAGCACTTTAGCTGAGCCTTGAAGAGAAATCGTTTCCAAGGTGCAGAGGTGAGGAAGGAACATAACACAGGCATGGTAGACAGTGCTGAGATTCAGAGGTGGATTATGGAATGTCATGTATGGGGAACAAACATTTTTTAATGTTGAAAAATTATTAAAAACAAAAACAAGGAAGGCTTGAAAGATATGAGAAGATATTCCCATTCCTTGTCTAAAACGGGAGATTTTTAAGCATTGTACATTGTACATATTTTCAGCCTTTTTTGATCAGTTATGTTTTATGCAATATTGATCAGTTATGCTGAATTTTTTCTTTTCCCTTTTTTGACTTTAAAAAATACTGTTATTTGCAATGGCTACCTTGGATGAAGAAGTATGGGGTGCAGAGGGCTAGTGATGTAAAAAGAAAAAGACAATAAAACCTTTCTTTAAAGCACCTTTCCCAGGTGCTTAAATGGAATGCATTGTGTGCGCATGAAGTAGAGGAACCATGATCAGTCCACACTGATCATCTGGAACCAGGAATTGAAGGACATTCACTGATATAGAGAAGTTTGTATTTTAACCTTTTATGATATTTCATGAAGGGGGAATACTGTGTGTTGCTAAGACCAATCAAGTGGCTGTGGGTGGTGGAGAACAGAGGAAAAGAAGACTAGAGCCAGGAAAACTTCTTAGGAGACAATTCATTAGTTCAGGTCTAAGAGTAAGGTGGAAGTTGAAAGGGAAGGAATGAAGAAGATGGGAGTTCATTCTATGAAGAAAGACTTTCCATCTCTTCATAAATAATTCAATGTGGAAGCAGATGTGAAGGAAGCCGTCCAGGTTGACTATTTTTGAGCCAAAATGACAATACTTTCTGGGGCTAACTCTAGAAGCTTCAGGAATCCAGATTTTCTTATGGTTCTTTATATGAGGCTCCAGTATGTTAAAGAACTCAAATCTCATAATCAATACTCCTGAGGTACCCTTTTAAAATATACTTTTAACCCTATTTAACAGTTAAAATGTTTTTATTTTTAAAATACCTCCATCAATGCTAAATTTAGACATCTGTTAAAAGAAAAGCTTTATCACACTTTAAATGGATGGACATACAACTATCAACTAAAGGACTGAACCTATTGTCATACTCCTTGCCCTCACTCCTGGAACCATGCAGGAAGATGCACACACACACACACACACACACACACACACACACACACACACACATTACGTCAATGGGAGAGGTGGGTCAAGGAACCTACTCTCAATATTTGAAGGAAAAAGTGACATTTTAGTTCTCAAACCCACCACTGCACTGTGAGTCGAGCACTGGACACTTGCCTGCTGTTTCTTCAGTCCCCTCAGATTCTTCAGTTCAGTCTCAAGTTCCTCTATCTCCTTCTGTTGGCTGATAAAGGATGCATGCTGCTCTGATAATTCCAGTCTAAGGGAATCTAGAGACAAGGCAAGTAGGAAATTAGCCATGCACAGAGGACAGGGACAGTCCCCTAGGGAAAAGGCAGGGTATGCATGGATGGCTTTGGGGTTTTATACCTGATACTCTTCCCACTGGACTCAGAAATGCACTTTTTTTTTAAAGATCCCAGCCTCCTCTCAAGGGTCCAAGGTCTGAAGAAAAATGATTAACTGCACCAAAGCCTAAATCTGCTGTATCATAGAGATGAGCCAGTCAGCACCAGGGCTAAGCTCTCCCTATAGACTCTTTCAGTTTTCAGTCATATCTGACTCTTTGTGATCCTATTTGGGGTTTTCTTGGCAAAGAGACTGAAGTGGTTTTCCATGTCCTTCTCTAGCTCATTTTACAGATGAAGAAACTGAGGCAAATATGGCTAAGTAACTTCCTCAGGGTCACACAGCGAGTCAGCATTTGAGGCTGGTTTTGAATTCATGAAAATAAGTCTTCTTGATTCCAAGCCCAATGCTCTACCCACTGTACCCCCTAGTGACATATAATGCATGTGAATCCATATATACGCAGATGTCAATATGTGTGTGTGTGTGTATGTATGTACACGTCTAAACCTCACTTTTCTATTTCTGCTATAAAGCAGCCAATTTAGACATCCAATCCAATAATCAGTTAAGTGCCATACTGTGGCTCAGTGCCATACTAAGCACAGGGGATACAAGGATAAAATGAAGACCAATTCCAGGGGTTTACTTCCAATCTCACAAATGCCAGTGGAAACAGGCATCATCCCCACTCCTCTTTCTACATCTCCCTCCCTCTCCAACACCCACCTTAAGCCAAATGCCCAGCTTGAGGAACATGAGAGAGTTAAATAATGCAAATGATCATTGCTCATGAAAACCCTGAGTGGCCAGATGGGGCTTATTCAGTTTCTCTTGGCCAGTGGAGCCAGGCTAGTCTGCATGGCTGATTTCTTGTATACCTAGTAAGAGAGCCTGCTGTCTCTGTATCCTCTCGCGTTCCCCCTGAAGGTCTTTGCTTGCCTTTTCTTCCAAGGCCTGGAGTTCCAGTTGGTGAGATTGATGCTGAATCTGGAAAGAGTGGCTATATTCTTTCTTTAGACGTTCCTCTACCTCCTGAGGACAAAGAAAAGCAAGAGAGAGATTCCTGACAAAAGAAAACTTTTGGCAACTGGCCAGGATGGCAAAGAGGTTGGGTTTGGTTTTGTTTTTCCCAGCATATGTAAAGATCCTTCATGAGAGATATTAACAGCTGTTTTAACACCAGGCTAGACATTTTCCTCTAAAGGGCACTTAAAGAATTGTGCATCTATTTGTCTCAATTAGTCCCCGCAATACAGCCTCACAGATGTATGTGGGCCTTGGTCTTCTCTTATCTCTTGGTATTTTCCTGCATATTGTACTTCCCTCATTTTCCTCCCAGTCACTACAGAGAACAGAGAAAAGCCCATCATTTGTCAAAATCAGAGAAATCTTCCTTCTCATTTGCAATGGTTGCTAGGCTCAGAGAGCTCCAATTAGAAACACTTCATCGCCACTTCATCCGTTGCAAAGACACAAGCAGTCAGAAGCACAGCCTTTCAGAGTGATCCCTGGTTCTCCCCATACAAAGATGGGGCTGTTGATGGCTCGTCACAAGGTGTGTACCTGAAATGCTTTTAAAATGGTTCTAGTTTGGGCTTGGTCATTATCCAGTTGTGACTTCCCATCCTGCACTCTTTCCATTACTCTATGGTGTCTCTTCTCCTCTGCTACCCAAACTACTCAGAGGTGCTTGGAATCCTCTGATGCTTAACTACAGACAGGAGCAGTCCAGCATGACTACCCAGATTTTTCCTTCCCACTTTTGTCCCTCATACACCAAGCAGCCCTCATCCCTGGTTATCTCTAGCAGGTGGAGTTAAAATGAGCTCATTTAGTACCTAGAGAAAATAAAACATAAGGAGTATTAGCAGAAGAGGGGATCAAAATTTAGGAAAACTGATCAGTATCAAGCTATGAGGTGAGCTGGGAAGAGAAATAGATTTTTTTCATATTAAATCAAGAGATAACAGAACCACAGCCTGAATTCAGGATAAAAAAATAGGATGTTAAAGGTATATCCTGTGACCTCTGAGGAGAGCCCCAACATATCCCCAGGTTATGGCTCCAGAGCAAAACCCCTGTGCTAAAAGGCTCATGAGTCTGACCTGAGGCAGGGCTCCTTGTGTCCTTACTGCCATTCAAACATTACCTTCAGCTCTTGGTTTTTGGTGTCTTCCATGACCTTTAGGGCTTCTTGATGGGAGGCCTCGAGCTGGGTTTTAACAGTCTGGCTTTGTTTGATGTAATCTTGAAGTTCCTGGAAAAGCTTCTCCCGTTCTTTGTCAGATAGTTGCTTCAACTCCTGCAAGTCTTCTCTGTAGTTGTGGGCAGACTGCTCCAGAGCCTTCTTCATCTGGGAAATCTTCAAATAACAGAAGGATCATTCAGTCAGCACCCCAGAGCTCTTACCCATGCATGCATGCATATGTGTTTAGAGTGGCGGTGGGGTTTCTCCCCTATAAAGCTCCCTCCAGGATTATGTTCTGGTGCAAAAGTGCCATCATTATCAGATTCTAAGAGAGAGCCAAGAGAGCAACAATAAGTAGCCTTGAGAATAGAAGGGCGAATTCTCCAGTTCAGTATAGTCAGAAAGGCTCTCGGGGACTGGATAAAGTGGGACAGCCAGAGTTAATAAAGATCTCCAACAGGACAAAGAACTGTTTCATTGACTATAGTTAAGATAAGGGATATTTAAGAAGAGGCAACCGGGAGTGCTAAGAAGAGATGTGATATCAGATAGCTTAACGCTGCATATATTGCATTTGGAATCAAGAAGTTCTGAATTCAGACTCTATGTTACTCTGGGCAATCCATTTCACTTTTCTCAGATTCAGCATCCTCATCCTTAAAACAGGGAAAACCGTAGTTCCTGCCTGACAGGTTTGTTGTAAGGATTAGATGACATAATTGTGTAAACCACATTGCAAAACTTAAAGCAGTATAATGTTAGCTATTATTCTTTCCAGTGAAGCAGTGACTTTTGATGATACAGACCAGTGCCTTCATAAGGTACCCCTTCAGTATGATGGTCCTGTCTCCATGGGAGCTCTGGAGAAGGAGTTTTGAGGTTTGGAAAGTAGGAGAGATTTAGAGTTGGAATTGACTTCAAAAATTATCAGGTTCAAGTCCCTTGTTTTACAGATGAGGAAACTGAGGCACACATCTTCTAAGTGACTTGCCCAGGAACAGCTAACTAGTAAATATCTGAAGCAGAATCTGAACCCACATCTTCTGAATTTCAAGTTCCTAGAGTCCTAGGACTCTTAAATCCTTTCTAACTCTATCCATTATTTCATGCCGCTTCTATAAGTAGAAGACAGAGTTAAAAAAGGAAGGGATCAATCAAGGTAAAAAACAAACAAACAAACAAAAAAAGCATTCCCCACTTCTGCCCCTACAACACGTGAACATAAAGAACTTCATTTGTACCCAAGATGTAGAGGCATAAACCAACACCAAGTGAATGCAACATGGCCCTAGGCAATCCATGGCAATGGCCCCATTCTACCTGTGCTTGCAAACTGGCTCTCTGGTTTTGCCAATCTTCTGGGAAGGTCTGGGTCTGGGATGCTTCCTCTTTTAGGATGGGAGTCTGTTTGTACTCTTTTTGTCTGCAGGATCTTTCCAACCTTTAAAGATAATGGAACCAAATAGGGTATTAGCATAGAACTCAAGAGTGCAATTTAACAGATTTATGGAGTTTCTTCTATGTGCTACATATTGCAATGGGTACTAGGCATTCAGAAACAAGAGAAAAACAGTCCCTGCTCTCAAGAAGCTTACATTCAAGGAAGAAAGGATGAAGCAGAACAAGAAGATAATAAAGCTTGTGTTTATATAAAATATTTGAAATTTTGCTAAGCCCTTTACATGTTTTAGCTCATTTGTGCTATTATTATCCCCATTTTACAAATGAGGAAACAGAGGCACAGAGAAGTTAGATGACATCCCTAGGGTCACACAGCTAGGAAGGTTTGGAGAAAGGGTTTGCATTCAGGTCCTCCTGACTCCAAGTCCTGAATTCTAGTCACTATGCCATCAAGATAAGTAAATATTAAACATAATATACTAAACATATATAAATAGTATATAGTATATGTAATATGTAATCAGTACATTGTGTGTAGTATGTAGCATAGTTTATACAATATACAATCTAGTAGATACCACATACATGTAAATAGTCCATAATAAATATTTGCAAATGTATTTGGTGGGAGGACACTAATGGGGGCCTTGGATAGACCTCTTGTAGAAAGAGATACTTCAACTAAACCTTGTAACAAACTAGACATTGTAAGTGGTAAAGGTGAGGAAGGAGGACATTCTGTCTGAGGAGGAAAAGGCATAGACAGGTCTATTCTATCTATCTAAATATTTTATACCTGTGTAAGTATATAAATTGATCTGTCTAAAGCCAGATTTATGGCCAAAAATATCATATTCTTGTAAAGCAACAAAAGCATTCCAATTTTCCTTTTTACTCCTAAGTACCTGTAGAAACAGTCCCACATGAAAGCCGTGCAGATAAAAGTGATCTGAGTGTTGACTAATTCAGAAAAAAAAGTGGGGAGAAAGCTGAAAGTGGGATATCTGAAAGATCCAGATGCCAGATGTCACAATGGAAATGACTGTCAGGGCAATGAAAATGCTGACGTCAAATGCCAAAAGGCAGGATTGTTGGCCCAAACACAGCAATCTACTTCAGCTAACTAAGTTGAAAATTACAAAGAAAAAGTGGGGGAAAGTCTTCTTTAAAGTGAAGCTTTTAGCAATATGGTTATTTAGGTTAAAACTATCATTAGTTATATAGGCATTAACATGGTTTTATTCTATCTTCCCCCGAGTGAGAATCAGAGGAAGAAGAGAATAGTAGTGACTGGTGACTCCTTGCTTAGGGGGACTGAAATAATTCTTTGTCAGTCACATAACAATGGGCATACATGCAAGCTAACCCTAGCCCTAACCCTAAATTTAGACAAATTTGTCTAAATAGATGACTATTACTCACTTCTGGTGACTTAGGCAGATACAAAGGAAATTCCCAGAGAGAAGCTCAAGAGCATTGTCAAAGATAAGGATTATAGAATCTTGGGCAAGAAACTGAATGGCATTGAGGTACAGGTAGTACTTTTATCATGGCTGCCCATCCATGGTAAGATATTCAGAAGCTGTTACCATTTCGGTCTATATTGAGACCAACATGCTCTAAAACCATTAGATCATTTTCAGAGAATTGCTCTAATAATCTTTTTCTCGGTAGAGCCATACTTTCCCCTACAGATCTGCATATTATCTCTAATACTGCCACTCAACAACCCTCTTCCTTTTAAGTTATTGCTATCTAATTGTCCACCAGGGCACTCAACTCTCTCCTAAGGAGCTTCAATCTTGTGCCCCCCAACTTCCGATTTAACATTTATAGCTAGATACTCTATTGGCATTTCTTTCTAATTTTTAATTTTGATTCTGAACTAAAGAAATAGCAATTAATATGGGCATTTGAATTTACATAATAGAAAAGATGGAGGGAAGAACTAATGAAACTGGGGGTCTCTTTTATAGCATCTTTCTTTTAAGTATATACAGTAAGATCAACCCAGAGCTTTCAAAATTTTCCTGCTTGTCGGGCTTTTTTCTGGCCTTCCTTCTATTCAAAAATTTCTTTTTTGAACCAGGAAATTAATCAGAGCATCACAGATTTAGAACTAGAAGAGACCTTAGAAGCCATTAAATCCAACCCCCTTATTTTACAGTGGGAAACGAAACATCAGATGGATTAAATGACTGGTGTAGCTAGTGTGCCACACAACTAGTAAGGATCTAAGGCAGGATTTGAACAGTTCCTGCTGCCTCTAAGACCAGCACCATCTTTCTGCCTCCCTTACAGGCATCCCAGAATCAAAATGTACAAAACAGGTGTCAATGTATTTCCCTCTAGACCCACTCCTCCTCCTAACTTCTATATTTCTATTGAGAGCTTCACTATTTTTCCAAGTTCAAAACTTTAGTCATCCTTGCTTCTTTACTCTCACTCACTCATCCTGCTCTAGCCAGGTAGTTCAACCTCCTCAGCATCTCTAGAATTCATCCTCTCCTCTTAGTTCACACCACAGTGCTTGCTCTATATAAATGTTAGTGCTATTATTACTGGATTTTTTGTTGTTGTTGAGTTTTCTGTGAGCATGCATCTTTCCAACAGAATGTATGTTCATTGAGAGTGAGGCTTTTTCATCTTGATATTTGTGTCCCCAGGGCCCTGCACCATGATTGACATGGAATGGGTGCTAAATAACCACTTGCTGATGAACTGAGTGTTTTAACCATGGTCATATGGCATTAATGCATGTCAGAGAGGGAATCTGAAGCTAGTTCCTGTTTAGGAGGCTTCAAATGATGATCCCTGACCAAAACGCTTTGTCATGATTCTGCTACCAGTTATAATGATCTCCAAATTTTTGTTAAGAACTAATTGTTTGGTGTGGCAGAAAGAACCTTGGATTTAAGGCATAGGGTATGGGGTCAAATGTTGGCTCTTCTACTTTTAACCCTGAACTCATCATTTAATGTCTTTGTACCAAAGTTTCATCATCTGTCAAAAAAGGGAGTTGGACTCTTCAATCTCTAAGGTTCCCTCTAGGTATAAATCCTAAGATCCACATATGGCAGGGAGAAAAGGAAAAGAGGAGCTTTCTCTTTAGTGGAAAAACCAAAAATAGCAGTGAAGTCAGGGAGAGAGGAGCCACTAGAGGACATGATAGCCTTTACTCTCAGTAGCATTCATTTTGACACCTAGTCTTGGGCTAACCTGCACTGGCATATAGTTTCATATGTTTTTCATTTCACCATTCAAATAGTATGAGTTTGAAGGGCAGGGACCTCTCGAACACATCTGCATCTCCTCAGATCCTCAAACAGGTCTTTGAACAGAGGATGTTCTTGATGAAATTTATGGAAAAATCAGGTTCTAATTCTGGTTCTAATACTGATGGGCTTTAGTTGTGTTGTTTCACTTTTGGAATCATAATATCTCTGAGCCTCAATTTTCCCATCTGTAGGCACAGAACAATGATACGTACTATCTATTTTACAGGCTTATTTTAAAGAAAAGACTATAAACTATAAACTGTCCTAGAAATATGAGGAATTATTAATATTACCTTACCCTAAACCCACACTTCTAAGGCAGAGAACTGTTCTCTTCCAACCCTGAGTTCTCATGTACTCAATCTGCTATAGTGGAGAGAATATTTGGTTCAAGCTCCACCTGTGTTACTTATTAATCAGGTGATCATAAGCAACTTACATAACCTCTGGGAGTCCCAATTTCCTCATCTGGAAAATCATACCGCCTCTACTTAATCTCACAGCCCTGCTGTGAAGCCAAAGGAAATAAAGTATGTAAAGCAATTTAGAACAAAATAAGAGCTACCTAAAGGCAAACTGTTCTCATTAGTCATAAGGAATGACGCTCCTTTACCTTTCTTCCTCTTCCTTGTTGGTTTCTATTTTTGCCCCTAATTGTTCTTGGCATTTTCTTCCTTCAGGTGGTGTTTTGGAAAGCTCACTCTGTTTGAAGCATTGTTCCTAAAACAACAAAGAGAGAGAAAAAAAGGCAAGAGAGAGAGTGGAGAGAGGGAGACAGACAGACAGACAGACAGACAGACAGACAGACAGACAGAGACAGAGAGGAAGGGAAGGAAGAGGAGGAAGAGGGAGAGGAAGAGGGAGAGAGAAGAGTCACTTTTTTTCTTTAGCTTTTTTCTTATTCAGGCACTCTATTCCTCTGTGGAGGGAGGAAGAATGAGGGACCAAAAACAGGGGAAAGACCCATAGAATCCATACTCTCTAGACAGTGTTTCTTTACAATAAGTGTGTAGAGGCTACAAGAGGAGTGGAGGAGAGGCAATATAGTGTAGTATTAAGAGTACTGGACTTAGAAGTGGGGGCCCTGGATTCTGGTCCAGGCCCACCCCTTCCTATTTATGTGCCTTTGGACAAACTACAACCTTTCTAAGTGTTGGGTTCCTCACTTGTCCAACAGAGGGCTTGCACTAGGTGATTTCTAAGGCAGCTTTCGGCTCTAAATTTATGATCTTCTGCACTCAAACCAGTCTAACACACATTTTGCTAGTAGGTCATACATTCCTAAAGGGCTAGAACCCCGTTGTTATATTTTGGTATCCCCCTCAGTGCCTTGCCCCACATGGAGCGTGAAACAGGGGTTCAATGAGCACATTTGTACAGATGAGGAAAATGAAGTGCAATTGTCTTGCCTCTTTCAAGTGCCCTTTTGAATACTCATATGTTATTTTGATATGTCTGAAGTTGTGATTCAACTCAATTCAATTCAACAAGCATTTATTGAGCACCTGCTATACAGCAGGCATTGTGCTATGCTTTGGGGACATAAGAAAAATGAAGCTGCCCTCCAGGAGCTAACATTCTACTAGGGGAAGCCCCAATATGTATATAGATAAATATATGTCAAATACATACAGAATAAATTCAAAGTAACTTGGAACTAGAAAGCTAGAGCACAAATGGGGAGATTAGGAAAGGTTCCCACAAAGATGTGGCATCTGATCTTGCTTTGAAAGTAGCTACAGTATACAGGGTAAGTGTGAAGGAAGAGATTCAGGAGCAGGGACTGGTTGTGCAAAGAAAAGGGAAGAAGAAATTAAAACATCATATACAAAGAATAGCAAAGAAGTCATTTTGGCTAAAAAGCTTTAAAATGGCATCAGGAAGATATTGGTGTTAAAGAGACAGGAAGAAAGAAACCACAAAAGGGATGGGGTTCAGAGATACCTGGGAACACTTGCATGAACCAATGTAGAGTACACAGAACAAGGAGAACCATTTATACAATAATAATGATGCTATAAAAACAAACAGCTTTGATCGATTTGAGATCTTCAATATATATGGAAAGATGCACATGATTCCAGAGGATTGAATGACACCCATTTCTTGAAAGAAACATTATGGATTCAAGATGCAGAATGACATAGACAAGGTAGAAATGCCTTTATAGATATGATGTTTGATGGTTTCATTATAAAGAAATAATTTGTTTTTCCTGTTCCCTTTTAAAATGGGGATGGGTAAGAGGGAAAGAAAATAAATACTTGTTAATTAAAAATAAAAAGAATAACAAAAGAGAAAGAGATAAACATTCATATCTTAGGACATCTTGAGAACACAGAAAGTACTACACAATTTCCCAAATATGATTTACCTCTATCTCTTGCTACTAACTAATCTTAGTCCCAGGAAATTGTCTATCTATAATGTCTGTCCATAATATATGTGCTATGAATTAACTCAAAGTTCAATGCTTTTGACCACAAACCATAGTTTGGACAGTAGACATTTTAAATATAGTTGGCCTTTTCTGTGAATAGTAACATTAATTTCCTTTGCTTTTCAATGAGGAGGCTGGACGCTATCTGCAATGAGAATTTGTGGAGAACTTTAGCTTCAATATTAAATTCTTGTTTAGAGGTGGAACTAGGAAAGGATGAATACCTCTATGCTAAAAACCTTCTGCAACACTGATAAACATATTAGGTAAGCAGACATTTCCCTGCTTGTTGGCTTATTTGATATTTCTATTTAGCAGATCTTTGAACAAAGTCATCTCCATAGTTGCATCTGGAACAGATTAATGAATAATTTTAAGTTATATATGTCACATTCATCTCAGTCAATTGTGTTACCATAGACAATTGGTTGCAAAAAAAAGTCTATAAAAGTCTGCCTGTTTTCTTCTCATATTTTCTTCGAAGATCCCCTTGATGCATGCATGCATAATCCATTCTCACAGATTTTTAAAATATAAGAAAATAGCTTTTATGGGTTGAGAGTTTGCACAGGCTTTACCCCATGGCTGCAATGTTCTCCTTTTTTACTTCTTGTCTCTTGAAATTCTGACATTCCTTAAAGGCTCAAATTAAGTATTACTCCCTTTAAGAAGCCTTTCCTGATTCCCTCATTGTTAATGCCTCACTCCCAATCACCGTCAATTTTAAACAAATTTCCTCTATTTCTTACCTATGAGCATAATGTATGGAAAGTGGAGACATAAGCCAGTTTCTAGCCCATGGAAGGCACCTAATAATACTGTTTGAAAAAACTGTCAATTGAACAAGATCATTATAATTGATATGCAATTGGGAATCTTCTGAGCATACAACCTTTGGGCATCTCTATTTCTTGAACCCAAATGACATATTTCAGCAGTTTTTCTCTGGGTTGATAATATTCTAAGAAACTATTTGTAAAGCATCTAGTACAGTGCTGGAACATATTAGGTGATTAATAAATTCTTGTTTCCTTTCTTCTTCCCTGGTACCAACTTTTTTATTAAAATCACAGAATATTAAAATATAGGTTAACATAATTTAATTCAAAGATAAGATTAGAGGGTCTTAGTGAACTTGGTTATGGAGAAAAACATGTCTCTTTTCCTTAGCTTTGAATCAAAATTTAATTTTTCCTTCAATTATTCAAAAATCTCATTTGAAGAAAGGGTCCAGGGCTTCCCCAGACTACCTAGGAGTTCATGACACAAAATAGGTAAAGAATCTCTATGGTTAAAGGTTCTAGTTTTAGGGCACAAGAAATTCTATTAGGGCAGGGAATATGTTCTATGTAAACTTGCCATATCTTCAAGTACTGAGCAAAATGTAACAGGAAGTGCTTAATAAATATTGAACTGAATTAAAGCTTGTCAAAATATTCACTATGTACCCACATTCAGTGTAAAGGAAGAAGGTTTAGTTATTTTCATGGTGGTCTGTCTATGATGTTCATGCTCCTTATAAGTACTAAAAGACTAGCTGAACAAGCACAGTAAAATGATGAAGTCCACGCCCTCCATCTTCATTATTCATGTCTTCATAGTGGGATTTCAAGCTGTCCTTTTTAGTTACAGATTCATTTGATATGATGTTTGATGGTTTCATGATAAAGAAAGAATGTGAATATGGAGTTGATTCAGTTGCTTCATTAGTTATGTCAACATTTGGCCAACAAAGATTTGGTTAGACAAAGATCACCCAGTAAGAGTACCTATAATTGATCTACCCTCTCAATTCACACTCCCAACCCACTGATTGATCACCATCATTCTGATAACCAGAAGGGAAACCTATGGGACATTTTGACCTTTACTCAACTAGGCTTGACATCCCAGATGGTAATTAAGTCATTGTCATCTGACATTGACCCCTGAGAGTCAGTTGCCCACAAGATGGTGGGAGTCCACAAAATCTCTATACTTGTTTTGACTGTATTGATGAAAACCCCCTAGGACTCCTTTACATCTGTAAAGCTGCTTCTTCCAGTCAGGGTGCACTGCTGACCCTAAGAGAAGGAGACTCATAATACCACCGTCAATGTCTCCTTTGCCCAGGCAAGGTGGAAATCATTAGGACAGCTCTAACCTCTCTCCTAACCTCCAGACCCACAACTCCAACTTCCATTTGGACATTTAAAACTTGATGTCTCATAGACATTTTGGACTCGACATATCTAAAAATTGAATTGATCTTTTCTCCCCCAACTCTCCCACTTTCCAGAGTTCTCTATTACTGTCCTGAGTACCATGAGCTTCCCGTCACCATGAGCTACCAGTCACCCAAGGGGCAACCCGGATCCTCAACTCCTCTCTCATATTCCCTCATATCCCCTCATATCCAGTTTGTTGCTAAGTCTCAGCCTTTGTATTCAATGTGTTGCCAAGTCTTGTCAATATTTGCCTTTGCAACATCTCTCTCAATGTCCTCCCTTCTCTCCTCTGATACTGTGCCACCTCAGTACAAACCCTCAAGGGCTCATACCTGGGCTGTTAGTCTGGTCTGCCTGTCACAAATCTCTCCCCACTCTGGTCTATCTTGTCAAAATTATATTATCTAAAGCACAGTTCTGACCATATAACCCTCCCCACTTCAATAAGATCCAGTGATTCTCTATTGCCTCCAGGATCAAATATAAAATACTGTTTAGTACATGAAACCCCTCATAATCTGCTCACCTGCAACCTTTCTAGTCTTCTTCCCCTTCTCCCTTCCCCCAACTACCCTTTGATCCAGTGGCATTGGTTCCCTTGTTTATCTTCGGAGTCTGGGTTCTTCCTCTTCCCCTGGTTTCCTTGGATAATGAAACCCAGATAAAAATCCCATCTCTACAAGAAGATTCTTCTTTTTTTCTTAAAAAAAAAATAGCCCTTACCTTCTGTCTTAGAATCTATATTAGGAATTGGTTCCAAGACAGAAGAGTGGTAGTTGCCTAGGGTCACAAAGCTAGAAAGTGTCTGAGGTCAAATTTGAACCCAGCACCTCCCACCTCCAGATCTGGCTTTCTAGCCACTGAGCCACCTAACTACCCACTGTGAGCTATATCGACTTAGAAAATCACAAATAAATATTACCTATATTACATTATATTTTTGTTCTAGTTCAGACAACAAGTTTCATGCCTCTGGCATAGAGAATAAAGATGACTTTAAATTTGGCCTCGGACACTTACTAGCTATATGACCCTGGGCTAATCATCCAACTGCTGTCTGTCTCAGTTTCCTCAGCTGTGAAATGGGGAATAATAATAGCACTTACTTCCCAGGGTTATTATTGTGAGGATAAATGAGGTAATATTTGTAAGGAGCATTCAGCACAGTGTCTGGCACATAGCAAATACTACATACTATATGTTTATTCCTTTTCATCTGCATAATTACACTGAGGCAGGGATGGACACATAGTGCCTCGCTATGTATGAAGCCCCACTGCTCCTCCAGGGTCGGAGCTTTTAAGATTCCATTCTCTAACTTTGATCTTCAGAGTTGTCAAGGTAATGCTTTTTCCAAACACCATATTTCCTTAGAAAGAAAGAGAGAGGAGGTGTGGAGGGGGAGGAGAGAAGAGAAAAAAGACAAAAGCATCTCTGTGAAATTGCAATCAGAGCCTTTCAGATGTGAAAACTGTCTGCGCCTCAGTGAAATGCTTTCATTTCCAATGCAATTTGCCCACGTACAGTTTCTGCCTCTGTCTCCCTAACCAGATTTGGGTCTAGCAAATGTAGAGGAGCCAGGGTCTGCACGCCGAAGGAAACTTCCATTTTGACATCCTAGCTGCAGTGGTCTGTACTTGTGATAGAGGGCTTCAGCTTTGGTAAGATCAATCCCCACCCCCTCTTGAACACCAAAGCTTGAATAAGGTCTTTGATGAAGACTGCAGGACCTGGCACACTGTCGGAGTAAGGGCAGGGAACTGGACCTAGGATTTCAGTGGCATGGGAGACTCCTGGGTGAGGAAGCTCCCTCCACCAATGCGGGTCAGTCACTATCTCTGTAACCTTTATAGTTATTTATTTATATATGTATATATAAAAATATAGTTACTATATTATATAAGTATATATTATACATAATATATAAATTAAATGTATATATAAACAATTTAATTATATAAAATGAAAATAAAATAAAATAACAAATAAATAAAATAAAAGTGAAAATAAAAATTTTAAATAAAAAATTTAATTATATAAAATATGTATATATGAAAGCACCAAAAAGTTAAGGGACTGGCCCAGGGGTCACACAGACTTTTGTCAGAGGCGAGACTAGAACTCAGGTCTTCTTGCCTTTGATGTTGGCTCTCTAGCCCCTGGTCCCTGCTGCCTCTTGGCACATAGTATATTCTATATGCTTACAGAATGATTAAATTCAATTCAACTTAAATCAGTTCAGAACATTTATTAAGCACTTCCTCTTTGCAGTATGCTAAAACACTTTGTGACCCCATTTGGAGTTTTCTTGGCAAAGGTTCTGGAGTGGTTTGCCATTTTCTTCTCCAGTTCATTTTACAGATGAGGAAACTAAGGCAAATAGTGTTAAGTGACTTACCTGGACAATGGAGATGCAGAGATAAAAAACAACTCAGACCTCACCTTGAAAGAATGAACAGGCTAATAAGAGAATAGGACATGTACATAAATGATGCTATAACAGCTAGATGGTATAGTGGATTAGAATGCCAGGGCTGGACTCAGGAAGACTTAAATCCCACCTCAGACACTTTCTGGCTGTGTGACCCCAGGCAAGTCACTCAGCCGTGTTTGCCTCGGTTTCTTCATATATAAAATGAGCTAGAGAAGGAAATGATAAACCACTTTAGAATCTTTGCCAAGAAAACCCCAAAAGAGGTCCCAAAGAGTTGGAGACAACTAAAAAATGACTAAACAACAACATTTTTAAATGTTGAAGTGCACAGATGACATTACAGAGAACAACCTTAATGATTCAAGGAGGAAAAGGTCACTTCCAGTTGCAGGAAATCAGGGAAAGCTTCCCGCTGGAGGTAGAGTCAGAGCTAGGTCTTTAACAAGGATGGCCAGTTTTGACACGTACTCTATTGTCTTCACAAGCATCACTGAACCTTGGTGAACCTTGATGAAACTATAGTCATGTAAAAGTATGCCTTGTTCCAAAGGAGTAGATGGTGATGGAATACTACTAGATCATGAGAAATGATGAGCAGGTTAATTTTTTAAAAACATGGAAAGACCTGCATAAAATTATGGAGTGAGATGAGCAGAACCAAGAGAACATTATATACAGGAGACTGTTTGAAGAATAACTTGTCTATGTCCACTGTCAGAGAAAGAACAGATAAAGAGAAATAAGCAAGACATGGCTTTATATATGCATATTTAAAAACTAGATTGGACAAAAAGGGTGGCAGAGTATCACTCAATATTAAGAAGATTTAAACTGGGGCAGCTAGGTGGCACAGTGGATAAAGCACCAAGTCTGGAGCCTCAGATATGCCCTAGCTATGTGACAATGGACAAGTCATTTAATCTCATTTGCCTAGTCCTTGCCATTACCATTCTTTCATCTTAAAGTTGTTACTAAAGTAGAAAGTAAGGTGTTTTTTTTTTTTTAAGAAAAAAGAAGGTACAAACCTCTTTGGAAATTCACAGCCTAACAGGTGGGGGAAGCAAGATGGAGAGTATTTAGAAAAAAGGAAAAAGAAATGGGAATAATTAGGAGAAAGTATACTATAGACCACTGGGCCAGGAAAAAAATGGATAGTGAATTTTTGATAGAGAATAAAGCTGACAGAAGCATAATAATGATGAACAAATAAAACAACATTTATTATTAGCATTTATTAGAAATGAGGATTTTCAGTTACCTGAGAGGTAGTGTGAAAAGTGTTGGATATGGAGTCAGAGGGAACTGGGTTTGAATTCTGGTTCTATCTATCTACCATTTATTTATTATATATACAACCAAGGATACCTCATAACTCCTCTGGATCTTAGTTTCCTCAATCATAAAATACCAGTTATGTTAGATCTCCATGGTCCCTTCCAGTTCTAAATAGATGATCTGATGAGCCTCTTCTTTTCTTTTTTTTTTTAACTCTTACCTTCTGTCTTGGTTCTAAGGCAGAAGAGTGGTAAGGGCTAGGCAATTGAGGGTTAAGTGACTTGCCCAGGGTCACACAGCTAGGAAGTATCTCATGCCAGATTTGAACCTAGGACCTCCCATCTCTAGGCCTGGCTCTCAATCATTGACCACCTAGTTGTCCCTTGATGAGCCCTTTCTTACAAAAAAAAAAAGGAACTAAAAGAAAGCACTGCATCTGATACATTACTGACTTGCCTTGATGACCATTTTATCTTTCATACAGAAGAGGAACTGACAAGGAGAATTGTAGCTGGGGAGGTCAGTGTTTGCCCAAGTATTATGAGTAACCTGGGGGAAACATTTTTTTAAGTATGTGTGAAACCAAAAATGCCCTAATTAGCTCAAGTGGACTATGACATTCACAAGCAAACTCCTTGCCCCATAACAAGGCTCTGTGAGTCACCTGGTTATAAATATATATTCTGGATAATCCTGCACAAATAACATGGTAAAGTTTGAGCACAAAAATAGGAGCAGAGAGATGCTGCTGTTTAAAGACCTAAATGACTAATAGATTTAATCAGAAATGGATTTCAGAAGCAAAAATGAAGAATCAGAAGAGTAGTCTAGGTTGCTCAACAAAATGGATTGATTTTGGCCTTCATTTCTCCTGTGGGTATTTTGCTGCAAGAAAGTGACAGAGCCTCCCAAGAGAAAGGTTTAAAAAACATGGTAAAAGCTAGAAAAAGCTATTCAAATTCCCTTTGGAAAGTTTTGAGTCCTCTCCTCCCTCGTAACCTTTGACTCTGGCTCTCATGGTTCCAGAGCACATTTGAAAATCAACTGTGACATTAAAGAACCACAAATTATCATGTGGGTAAAAAACCCAATTGCATGATACTCTTATTTTGATTTGCTGGACACAGACTAGTTTTCTATAACTGAAAAATAAATACTTATTAGATAAAGTATTTGAAAAAAACAAACAAACAAACCAGGATGATTAGAGTCAGAGCTATAAAATTATGGAATTATGAGATGAAGCAAACTTTGAAAAGTCATTGAGTTGATCCCAATTATTCCAATACTACAGTTGAACTTCTGAATTATCCTTGAATGGTCTGTGGAATATAATCTATATGATTTGATTCATTAGGCTACTTTCTGGGTGACTGATAAATTCAAAGGGCCCCAAGTGACCACACAGATGTAAGCATAACAAGAGCACAAGGTCATTAATGTGAGCTGAAGTGTCGAGGTGAATAATGACAACACAAATGTGCACAGGATAAAGGAATGAGGGCTGGACTGGGAATCAGGGGATCTCAGCTCAGTATCTATCTACGTGATCTTGGTCAAGTCATTTAGCTTATCTGAGGCTCAGTTTTCTTCATCTGTAATCTAATTCTAAAATTACAATTTTATCATTCAATGCAAATATATATATATATATATTTCATTAGCAAATGGACGAGAAAAGAGAGGAGGGAGAAATAGAAGGAGAAAGGGATGGGGGCAGGGTAGAGAAGGGAGGAGAGAGAGCGTGTTCACTTGACTTTCTATGTAGCCTTCTATTCTCTTCTTTGCATTAAAATTTTTTTCTGTGACTCTCTTTTCATTCCTTTTATTTTTGGTAACACCAGCAATAGCCCTCTTCTCCCTCCTATCCCAACTCTCCCTAAAATTAAAGAAAATAAAATTTGTGGTGGCAAAGACTTGGAAATCAAAGGGATGTCTATCAGTCGGGGAATGGCTGAATAAGTTGTGGATAAGATTGTAATGGAATACTATTGTGCTATAAGAAATGACAAGCAGGATGGTTTCAGGAAAATACAGAAAGACCTACATGAACTGATACAAAGTGAAATGAGGAGAACATTTACATAGTAACAGCAATATTGTACTATGATTAACTATGGATGACTTAGCTTTTTCTCAGCAATGCAACAATCTAAGACAATTCCAAAGGACTTGTAATGAAATTTACCTCCAGAGAAAGAACTGATGGAGTCTGAACGGGGACTGAAGCATACTGTTTTTCTCTCTTTAAAAAAACAACAACAACCCTTACATTCTGTCTTAGAATCAATTCTAAATATTGGTTCTGTTATAAGAGAGGGTATAGCATGAGAGGAGGGTATGTAGATCATATAGAACATATAGAGAAGAGGGGGGACAATCCCTGCTGTAGCTAATTCTGCACTAACCCCCTCCCTCCAGTTAATATTAAGGCACTGGTCTGTGATAAGCTTGGGAAAGCTTGTGGTAAGCCCAGGGAAAGATCCCAAGTCCGGATGGACTTAGATCTCACTAACAGCTGCACTTGACTGGATGTTGAGTCAGGCTGGTTTCAGTTGAAGGATCTTCTCAGGAATCACAGGTCTTAATAGCAATGGACAGGTAAAGGTAATCCACCAGGTAGCTTGGCAGCAAAGCCTCCTAGATGCTTGCAGTCAACAAACCCCTCAGAGAGACTCTAATGCTTCTCAGTTTTTCAGCTCAACCCTCTTTTCAACATTCCAGAATTCTTTCCCTGTTTGTCTCCTGCCTCCATCCTCTATATCTGTCCCCTGCAGACCCTCTTCTCATGCTATACTGTCTCTTAGTTATAACAGTTCTGAGGCAAAAGGATGGTAAGAGCTAGGTAATTGGGGTTAAGTGACTTGCCCAGGGTCACACAGCTGGGAAGTGTCTAAATCCAGATTTGAACTCAGGACCTCCCATATCCAGGCCTGGCTCTGTATTCATTAAATCTCCTAGCTACCCTCATACTGTTTTTCATTTTACTTTTTTTATGTGTGTTTTTTTTTTTGTTTTGTGAATCTTCTTCTACAACATGACCAATATGGGAAAATGTTTTGCATGATCACACATGCACAACCTAGATTAAGTTGGATACTCTCTTAGAAAGGAAAAAGCAGAGGGAGGGAGAGGATTTGAAACTCAAATTTTTATAAAAGGAATGTTAAAAATTGTTATTACAGGTAATTGGAAAAAGTATATTAAAAATGAAAAGAAAAACAAAATTCTTATACTTGTTCAGCAGTTCTTTTGGAATTATACCAAACCCTCATCAAAAATAACTTGTAGGTACTTGGTGTTTATCCTCTGTTCTCTTCATCACATTGTAATAATCTGTCTCTGTTTCCCTGGGGTAAGTGTCCTGCTCTTGGATTCCCAGATGCTCTTTCATATGTGGAATGAAGCCTGAAATATTAATAGTGTCAGCACTATTAATAATACCCCTTCACACTGCCTTCAAATCAACACACCCAACCATGCTTTCAATAGCTCAGGGACAGACTTGGTGGTGGTGTGGTTGTCTTTATTTTTAAAACTGTGCCCAAGTTAGAAGAGCTTAACTCTTCCTCTTCTAGGAATAAGTTTTACAAATGTCATATCAGCATGTGTTCAGAGTTAAGGAAAAGGAAGATTCAAAGACATCTGTAGGTTCAATTGACAAACGTTCCAAAAGGGGCCATATTTATGACCTTAATATACGAGGCAGAACATCGTGATGGCTAGAGTACTGAACTGGGACTAAGGAAGATTTGACTTTCATATCCCACCTCAGACACTTACTAGCTCTGTGATCCTAAGACTTCTCAAAGCCTCAGCTTCCTCATATGTAAAATGGGGATAATGATAACTGAGAGAGCAACCTCTGAGAGTTTTTAGAAGATGGCTCAATTGGGAGCACTTTGCCAAAAGTGAAGCGCTACATAATATCTGTTGTTGTCATTATCATTGTAATTGTGTAGTGGTGAGTTAACTGATCCCCAAATGGCAATAGAGAGGCACATACATGGTGATTGTGGGCAAGAAGCAACACATTACAAAGAAAAAATCATTCAGGAAGAGTTCTCAGAGAAAACATTTGAATTAAAAAAGATGGAGTAAGTCTTGTTTTGAGATGGAGGGATAATTGATGCTTGGGCCTGGGTTCCACTAGCATCATTCCAGCATCAGGAGAACGAGAGATAGGAAGAGCCCCTAGCACTTTGGGTGACAAACTAAATGACTAGAATTCCATCAGATGTCAGAAAATGTAGTAATGGGACTTTTATCAATGCCAACACAAATTGAATAGGAGAGGCAGGTATGGATAGGTGACCTTCTACATGGTTGTGGGGAACATCCATAACCGATCAGAACACAGATTCATTGGAATGTAGCATTTAACTGACCATAAATAAGGAGGGCCCTTCGGTTACAAATAGACACACTTACAGTTTCAAAGAAACCTGGGAAGACTTGTGTGTGATACAAAGTAAAATGAGCCAAACCTAGGGTACAATTTGTACTACTACAACAATGTTGTAAAGAGAAAAAATGTCAATCATTTTAGAACTGATCAATGCAATCAATGACCAGCCAGTTTCAGAGGATCAACAATGAAGAATGCTATCCATCTCCTGATGAGGTGATAAATTCAGGCTATAGAAAGAGATATACACCGGGAGATCCCAAAGTCCTGGTGATGTTTTAGCTTAAAATATTTTTTTCTCCTTAAATAAAAGTTTTATTCACTTGGGTCTGAGAGATTAGTCAAATAAGCCAAAGCTCATGTCATCATCAGGTTCTTTGGGTTCCTCTTCTCTTTCTTCTTTTCTGTGCTAGTGAGGACAACCCCTTCCTCCACTCAACCCTGGATGCAAGCTTGAGCAATGGATAGGGAAAAGAGTGTTAGTCCTAAATGCAGGTGGCCTGGGTTCAGATCCCTAATTTCCTCTACTCATTAGCTACGTGAATATTGGTAGGTCATATGACTTTTCAGTTTCCTCATTTATATGATGGGATAACCACATTTAAATTCCTTATACCTCATATGGCTATGACAAGGAACTTCGAAGGGCTATGGATGGTCAAGATGGACCAAGAGGCATTTGAGTGGGAATGTGAGTTTTATCTTTATTATTTATTGTTCCAGTTATGAGAAAAGTTTACTATACTGCCCCCCCCCAAACATAAAGGGAAGAACACTGGATTTGGAGTCAGAGGACCTGGGTTGGAATCTTAGCTCCATCATCATCATCATCACCGTTCTCATAGCTAGCATTTGTATAGCACTTAAGCTTTATAAAGTGCTTTATTAATATTATCTCATTCATAGATGATATAACTGAGGTTGAGAGAAAGGGAAATTACTTTTCCAAGGTCATATAATCAGTAAGTAGCAAATCAAGGATTAGAATTAGGTTCTCTGATTGTAAATCCTGAGCCTTTTCATGATGATGAAGACTATTTCCTTCTTTTCAATAGAGATGGGAGGGACAACAGGCACAGAATGTGTTGTACACTATCAGAGAAGATTGCTTTGACGATTCTACTTAACTTAAATATGCCTTTGTGACAAGAGAGAATTCAATAGGCAGCAAGGTGGTATAGTAGGTTTTTTTTAAAAAGCGTAGGGGACTCAGGTTATTTGTATAGAGTCATGTTTGAATCCTGTCTCTAAAACATACTGTTTGATCAGGGGCAAACTGTATCACCTCCTAGAGTCTCAGTTTCCTCAAGTGTAAAACCAGGATAATCATTGCTGCATTATCTCTGACATAATGTTGTTGGAAGAAAGTAAACCTTAAAGTATGTCAGTGGAGAAATGAAGGAATATGGGTGGGGAATGCTAAATACATTGTTATTAGCTTCTTTTTTTGCTACAAGGATACAATGGGTGATAAATTGGATCATTGTTATGATCTTTTAAGAGGCATAAGTAAAAGTTAATAATTAGGGAGGCATGCTATAGAAATATAAATGATGATTTTTATTGCCTGTCTGTAAGCTGATGCAATATGTTTCCTTGTACAGGATGAACTGGCAGAGCTTTCCTGCTTCATTCTATTTTTTGAAACTTCCATTAGTTTCTCAGCATCGATGACATGATTCATTGTCCCTATCAAGATGTCTACTCTTCCTAGCTGTGTGACTCTAAGCAAGTCACTTAACCACAATTGCCTAGCTCTTGACCTTCTGTCTTAGAGTTGTTAATAAGACAGAAGGGAAGAGTTTAAAAAAGAAAGAAAGGACTTTGATAAAAGCATAAAGTATTAGTAAGGATCTATGATTATTACTGTTGTGGGATTAGCTTGTAAGTATCGATCCATAGAACCACCAAGTCAGATCCAGCCTAGGTCCCTGAAAAGTGGCCCAGTCCTTCCTTTGTAGCCCCGTCATCTCCCACCTCAAGGAGGATCAACTCAGGCATGGGTGATCTAACCTGGCATAGTAAGAAAAGAATATTTATTTAGATTTGCAACCTGTTTGAAGAACTGGTTTGAATCTGCCACTTTATGATGTCAGGTAAATCATTTGGTCTCAGTTAAAATTAAATAGTTAAACAAGGTGATCTTTGAAGTCTCTTTCAATTCCAAAATTCTTTTAATTTTTTGCATTTCTTCCTGGTCCCTCTTACTGAACAGAGGAAGGAATAAAGGGGTATTCCCAGAGAGGGAGAAAAGAAGAAAATAAATATCTATCACCTACTATGTTCTATGCTAAGTACTTTACAAATAATATCTCATTTGATCCTTACAACAACTCTATGAGGTAGGTGCTATTATTATCCCCATTTTACAGTTAAGGAAACCAAGGCAGGTGGGTGAAATGACTTGGCCAGAGGTTTTTCCTGACTCCAGGCTCTGGGTTCTATTACTTGGCCACCAGCTGCCTCTGAAGATAGGGATAATTGTCATGTCTTATGGACTTTAAACTAGTCTATTCAAAGTTTTAGTTTGGCAGTGAAGGTTAAGCCTATTCCCAATCCATGTCTACACTAAGTGAATCCTTGAGATCTGAGTCTTTCAGGAGGTCCAGAACAGAGTCAACAATGGGATGAAGACTGGGCCATCTTCTGCCTCAAATATGTGGTTGGCTGATCCTACAATTTTTCTCTCTGGGTGCCTGTAATCTAGTTGGCTGGCATTCTGAGAAGAGTAAGGCTGTACGTAGTTTTCTCTAGACAACATGGTCTAGTGGATAAAGGACTGAACTTGAAATATGGAAGATTGGGATTCAAAGACTACCTCTGACACATATCAGTTGTATTGACAGTGCAAATCCCATGGTGGGTTGTTCTCCAAGACTCTGCATTACACATGACAGATGGGAATCTGCCTTTTAGAGAGAGTATCTGTACCAAGAGTTTCCCAAATTAATGAATTCAAAAGTTTCCCCAACTCTCCAAAAATGTAATGTGTGAAATAGAATTGAAACAGTGACCTTTTTGTTTTCCTCTGAGCTACCAAATTTTTGACTCACAGATGGAAATGATTCTGATTCAGTTCAATTCAATAAGCATTTAAAAGCACCACTTGGGTGCCAGGCATTGTGTTCAACTTCTGGGCATATGAAGACAAAAGCTGTGTAAGGTCCTGCCTTTGAGGAGGGGAGCCTGCAGGAGAAACATATAGAGAAAGGACTCACTCTCCTCTGATGCATCAGTATTTATCAAACACCCTATTTTCATCATGGCTTTTGCAAACGGGTTCTGTAAGAAAAAGTTTATATATAAGCACTTTGGAAATGCTGTGGGGAGAAAAGAAAAGCGTGTTAACCTCAGCATGGGTTCTTGGACACAGTGGAGTGCTGAAACAGAGAAATTAAATTAATTAAAGCACAAAATGCTGGAGATTACCTGGATCTCTGAAATTCTGCTGTGTTTGCAATCTAATTCTTGCTGCCTCTCCTGAGCTCTTCTGGTACCATATTTTATTGTATTAGATAAAATTATCCAGCTTTTAAACTTAAGGGAGCAGAGGTAGAAATATTGAAAATGGAAAACTTTATTTTTAAATCTCTTCCTTACATGACTATCGTCATAATAGAATCCTAGAACTGGAGAAATGGAGCAAGATGAGACACTAGCTATTAACTAGTCTAATGCCTCCATTTTACAGATTAGAAAGCTGTGGTCAACAGAAATCATAGCTTGTTTAAAGTCACAAAAGAGAAAGAGACAGCCCTGAAACTCGGATTCTATTACTCCACATTTATCACTCTTTCTGATTTACTCCCAAATGAATAGTTTCTTGCATAGATTGGGCTCTTAATAAATATTTAAGTGGGTTGAATTATCATTCATAAGACAGTCAGTTCTATAGTTATTGATGTATTATATTAAGCAATATATAGTCCCTAATAAGTTAATTTATATACAGTGATCCATTACCCCTGCAGTAGATGAAAATCCACAAAGTAGTGGCATGATATTTATTTTATTTTTAAGGCATTATAAACCCTTCTCATTCTCCTATAAACCTTTCCCACATTCTTATAAACACTTAGCCAATCAGTGCCCAAGATACAGAACACAGTACTGTGGCTGGTTACCTTTCATTCCATCAGCCAATATAGAAATGTTTGTTTTGTTCTCAGCCTTGTACAATCTCATGTTGGCAAACTTGCATAAGCAGTACTGGCGTACTGAATTTCCATTGTGTACAGTGTGGCATTCATCCACAAAATCCCATGATATAGCAAAAACTCTGGGATACAGAATTAAGTATATATTTTAAAAAACCCATAGAGTAAGGCTGCAATAAGTGAACTGCAATATAGTGAGGAACGACTGTACGCATAATTACATTCTCTTCATGTGTGGTTATAAGTCCTAGAACTCTATATTCATCAGAGAATTAAAGCCAAGGACCACTGAGAAGATTAAGAAATATCACCCAGGGAGAAATGGAGAATATTGTGGTGGGTTTAAGTAGATTGAAATAGTTACCAACAAGGAACAACAAAGAACATGATGAAAGGATGCCATCAAAAAGATGTATGAGCAAAATAAAAGAAATTTGGATGGTCACAAGGTAAGGTTGAGAAAGAACTACTAGACAGACTTTATGCTCCATAGTATTCTTAATGATGCCAAGAATAATCCAGGAAGGCCCTAGCAGGGTGAGTGGACCTCATGTGGCCAACCTGTGGAAGGACAGACTGAGGATTCATTCAGTATGGATGGGGGCTTGTGAACTGTATTTTGGCAGAAATAACCAAGCTGGAAAGATCATAGATGCTTTGGAATACCTAAGAAATTATTCATTAAGTCCAGAGAAATATCATTATGGCAGAATCCCAGGGTTTCACACTTTGTGGGATGCTATGAACTTTGTAGACCCTGACACTCCATTCTTTTTCTACTAGTTAGTCCTAGTATTGACTGATGGGAACCCCATCCAATTTGTAGCTGCTACTTCTTCCCTTCTTTGGTCTAAACTTTCTAGTACTCACTTCCCTCTAGGGAAAGAAAGCAGGTTCTTTCCTTAGCCTCTACAGTTCCTGAAAAATAACATAACATTTTCTTGGCTTTTTTTAAAGGAGCTTACATGGAAACATACATGTGGGAAAAGTAACAATGAGAAATGTAGAGATTTTTTTCCCTTTCTTTCAAGTCTTCTACCCAAGTCAGTCTAGCCCAAAGCTCAGCCACTTTATTTAATACTCAGGGTGAATTCTCCTGGAATCTATTCCTTCTCACACCTGATCCTGCCCCCATGCTGAAGGCAGAATCTGAACCCCCCCCCACCTCCTATCCCTGCCCAATCCTTATTTTCTTCTACTCACTTCTCATCACCCTGTGTCATACCAATAGCATCCCAGAGGCATATCATAGGTATAAATTCTGCTCTAGGAGCCCTGGTAGACAGACTAACAGTTAAGCATTCCTGTGTCTCATAAGAAAGGGTTTGGGGCCAATGTTCTTTTATAAGAGAAGAGCATTTCTAGTGATATCTTAAGACTATGACTTTTTTTTAATCCTTACCTTTCATCATAGAATCAATATTAAGTATTTGTTTCAAGACAGAAGAGCAGTAAGGGCTAAGCAATGGGGATGAAGTGACTTCTCCAGGGTAACCCAGCTAGAGTATGACTTGTTAAAAAGATGAATTTTATTTTAATATCCATTTTCTAAAACTAGGACCAGAGGGATTTTAAACTAGTCTCAATGGTATTGTTTTATAGATTTTTGTTATTTTTTTATTATTTTGTTATTATATATATATAAAATCTATATTATAGATTTTGTTATTTTATTGTATTTGTGTGTTAATAGAGTGCAACAGAAGATGGTCTTTAGAAGGCTCTTGTAATCACAAATCACAAATCACAAAATCCCAGAATTTGAGAGATAGAGGGAACCTAATCAGCCATCTAGTCCTATACATGAGAAGAGTCTCCATTATAACTTAACCAACAACTGTTATATGCTTCAGTCTTTACTTGAAGACCTCTCCAAGGAGAGGGAACCTACAACTGCATTCCACTTTGGGGTACCTCCTATTATAGGAAGTTCCTTTTGATATCAAACCCAAGTTGTCCTTTTTGTTACTTCTACCCATTGCTCCGGTTCTACCTTTTCTGAGACCAAACAGAACATGTGGCAGTTTTAAACACTTAAAGACACTTAAAGACACCTATCATGTGCTCTCAAGAATCCATTTTTCTGTTCTACCCTATTAAGATGCACATGTGTGCCCTGGGAATTGGGGGAGGGCCTTGAAGAACCTTATTCCATTAAGCACATTAGCATGATGCGTTTGTCAGAATAGCTACATCACTCTAGAAGGCAGGGAGAGCTTGGTCCTGAAGAGGTGAGGTATAGCATAGGAGAGAAAAGGAGGAAATCATAAAGCAGCAGCTTTAACATTTTGGGGACAAAATGGTAAACTTAAGAACCCCAAAGAATCAATTCAAAAATTAATTGAACAAAACTCCAGCAAAAAGCAGGATATGAAACAAATCCACACAAACCACTAGTATTTTTACTACCAATAAAACCCAGGAAGAAGAGATAAAAAGGGAAATTTCCTTTTAAAATAATTAAAGAATATATTGGGAGTTTACCTCAAAATATACACAAGAGCTATATAAATAAAACTATCACCACTGTTTACAGAAATACAGCCATAAAGAGAGACATATTAATTGCATGTGGGTAGGATGAGTCAATAAATAAAAAAATGATGATAATATCTAAATTAATTTACCTATTAAATGCCTTACCAATCAAACTATCAAGGGATTCCTTTGTAGAACTAGAAAAAATTAAAATTAAGTGCTTATGGAGGCAAAAAAGATCACAAATCTTAAGTGAAATAATGTAAAGAAGTAGGGAGAAAGGGGGGCCTAGAAGTGCTTGTATCTCAAACTATACTACATTTTTGTGTAGGTATAACAGAATACAACATTCATTTAAAAACTTTATATGGGAAAAAGTTATAGAAATTTCAAAGAGCCCCAGGCAAAGTCTTTACCTTGTACTTTAAGCAAGAACTCTTATTTTAAAACTCTATTTTTAATATAAAAATAGTCACAGAAATTTAGTATAGTTTCATTTCACTTGTCTGAGACTCCCAGTAAGCCATTCTACCTTTAAATGTATTTGCTACAATGTATAAAAAAAGAGAGAGAGAGAGAGCAATGCTTCAGAAATAAATAACATTCAACATCCCTTTAATGCAGAAGGTGCTTAACAATTTTGGGGTCCAGGACGCCTCAGAATGATAGTCTTGAATGTATAAAATGAAAAACAATTAAAAAAGGAAAGCAATTATGTTGAAATACAGTTATTAAAATATTTGAAAAAATAAGTTCCTGGATCCCAGAAAAAGAAACTTTCTTTAGTGGCTGGACCTTGTGAAAAGGACCCAACTAACCAGAATAATGCATTAAACAGAAGTTATTTCCTTTTAGGAACACATTCCCATCTTCCTATACCCACTGCAATTATTCCTGCAGCATATTCCAGTTAATAGCAGCTTTTTTCTTTTACTGGGGAACTTACCTCCAGCAAAGAATCTTGAAGCTTCATATTCAAGGTTGCTTTCTCTTCTTCCAGTCGTTTTATTTCATTCTCAGATTTCTTCTTCATTTCTTCTAACTGTTTTTGAACCTCCTAAATAGGATTGAAATAATTCAGTCCAGAAGGTACAAAAACATGGCCCATCAGACACATTCCAAAGAGCATGACCAAAGTGAAAGGAGCCCTGCTCTGATGCAGCACCCTGAGGTACAGATACATAGATGATGCATAGTGACAGAGGATCATAGACAAAGAGCTAGAAGAGACCAACCTTAAAGTTATTTAGTCCAACCTTCCTATTTTAGAGATTAAAAAACTGAGGTCCAGAGTGAGGAACCAACTTCATCAAGGTGGCACTGATAGTAACTCTAAAGTCAACACTCCAATTCTGCCTTCTTTCCATAGCACCTTGTGGACCTCTAAAAAGGGCAGAGTCCCAGGGCCAAGTTGGAAGTATCTGGTAATAGGATGGATGCTGACATCAATCTTGTGTCAAAGTTAACTGCTGGGATCATTAAAATCAAGGGTGCGAGGATCCTGGGAAGTGTGGTTCATGCCCCATGGTATTGTAAAGAGCCCAAATAAAACAGATCACTTGTGTGGTGTCTGGAGAAACTATAATGTTGTGAGAATGTGTGCTATGAGCTTACAGGTGTCATGCCCTAATATTGCCTTTTTCATATGGCCTATTGGGGGGGGGGGCATTAGACAAAGTGTCTGTCTCCACTGCCAAGACAAGACAAGGTGTCAGTTAGAGGAGGAGTTGTTGCCTTGAATGGGTACCAACTCTAGAAAAGTCAGATAAATAATTTTCAAATAAAATTCAGATCACCCCAATCTGAGAAGCATTTAGTAAGCACCAACTATGTCATTGTGCTTGGTGTTGGAATACGCAAAGACAAAAGTAAGAGTCCCTGCTTTCCATCAATTTATGCTCTACTGGTAGATTATAATATAGAAACAGAAAAGGAAATACAAGACCATTTGAGGAGGGAGAGAGCCCACTCATGAAACATTCTTCCTCCTCACCATCACCTCATTCGTGCCCTCTGCTTTTAAGACAAAGATCAAGGCTTCTTGATCACCTTTTAGGAAATCTTTTCCTGATTCTTTCCCTACCCACTCTGCCAGTGTCTTCCCTCCCGTACTCCCTTGTATCAAACTACATAGTATTTATTCTCTTCATATTTATTTTATGAGAGGCAGCATTACACAATGAATCTCAGAGAGACAACCTTGAAGCCAGGAAGACCTTGGGTTAAAATCCTGTCTCTCCAAAGTAGGGACATTAATTCACTGCTGGTAGGGTTGTGAACTGATCCAACCATTCTGGAGGGCAATTTGGAAATATGCCCAAAGGGCAATAAAAGACTGTCTGCCCTTCGATCCAGCCATAGCACTGCTGGATTTTTACCCCAAAGAGATAATAAGAAAAAAGACTTGTACCAGAATATTCATAGCAGCACTCTTTGTGGTGGCCAAAAATTGGAAAATATGGGGATGCCCTTCAATTGGGGAATGACTGAACACATTGTGGTATATGTTGGTGATGGAATACTATTGTGCTAAAAGGAATAATAAAGTGGAGGAATTCCATGGAGACTGGAACAACCTCCAGGAAGTGATGCAGAGCGAGAGGAGCAGGACCAGGAGAACATTGTACACAGAGACTAACACACTGTGGTACAATCGAACGTAATGGACTTCTCCATTAATGGCAATGCAATGTCCCTGAACAATCTGCAGGGATCTAGGAGAAAAAAAAAACATTATCCACAAGCAGAGGACAAACTGTGGGAGTAAAAACACCAAGGAAAAGCAACTGCTTGACTACAGGGGTTGAGGGGACATATCTGAGGAGAGACTCTAAATGAACACTCTAATGCAAATACCAACAACATGGAAATGGGTTCAAATCAAGAATACTTGTGATACCCAGTGGAATCGTGCATTGGCTAAGGGATGGGGGGGGGGGGGAGAAAATGATCTTTGTCTCCAATGAATAATGCTCGTAAATGACCAAATAAAATAATGTTATAATAAAATAAAATAAAATCCTGTCTCTGATACACACTGGCCCATTAATCTCTCAATGTTCTGTGCAGCTTTCTAAAATTAGGAATTTCAGAACTGCCAACTTGCATTGATGAAGTTTTCTCACCTAAGAGTTCCCAAAGTCAGTGAATTCACATATCTAGTGTCTTATCCTATCTTATGTACTTATACTTGTTTTCTCTAGAATGTAAGCTTCATGAAAATGGGTATAATTTCATCTTTTGCATTCGTATCTTCAGCACCTAGTACTTTGCCTGGCACAGCATAGGCACTTAACAAATGCCTGCTAATGGATAGATTGATAACTGGTGGGAAGCAGGAAAAGTTTAAAAATGGAGCTGTGGTCCCCAGAGCTGAACCTTGAAGGAAGCTTGTAAGAAGAGGCAAAGGTGAAGAAAGCAGACTTTTCAGGCATGGAAGATAGAAGTAGAAGATGGAACACTAAGTTCAAGGAAGATTAGATAGGCTGTTTAGATTGGAAATTTGAATAAATGAAGAGCTAAGAGATGGCTAGGAGCTGAAAAAAATCTGCAGTTTAGATAAGTTTTTTTTAAGGATAGGAGAGAAGAAAATGCTCTAAATCACTAATGATCAAATCAAAAGGATCTATTTGCTCAAGACATTTATAGCAGTTCTTTGTAGTGACAAAGAATTGGAAACTGAGGTGATGCTTATCAAATGGGGAATGGATGAACAAGATGTGACATATGATTGTGTTAGAATACTATTATGCCATAAGGCAGCATCAGTGAAGTATTGGCATGCATGCAGAGCTGGCACTCGGGGAGCTGCTCTGTTCCTCCTCTTCCCAGTACCCAAGGACATTTTTTGCATGCCCTGCTCCTCTGTCCAGCCACCCAGAGCCAGCACTTCCTCCCTTTGCTCTTTGGAGTAATGTGGAGCTGGGGGTGGAGGGGTGCTCAAAGGCAGTTTGAAATTACAGTCTGGGCACACAAACTTGAAAACCTTCACCAACACTGCTATAAAGAAATGACAAGGAGGATAGTTTCAGAAAAACATGGAAAGACTTATATGAACTGATGCAAAGTGAGCAGAACCAGAACATTATACATTGTAACAGTAATATTATAATGATGACCAACTGTGAAAGACTTAGCTACTCTGATGAATACAATGATCCATGGCAATTATAAAGAACTCACAATGAAAAAATGCTATCCACTTTCAGAGAGAAAACTGATGAACTTGAAGTGCAAACTGAAGTATAAGTTTTCACTTTATTTTTTGGCTTTCTTTTTCAATAAAGAAATGTTTTCACATGTATAATTATGACCTGACTTAATACTCGAGATGGAAATTGAATAAAAAAATTGTTTGCCTGTGAGCTAGAGCTGTTGACATGTTAATAGCATGTCTTATATGCCTCTTCATGGATTATGGAGTCTCTATATTATAAAGCATATATTTATTATTACTATCCAAAGAAGCTAAGCAACTTCTTATACAATAGTAATTTCAAGGAATATCCATTAAAAAAAAAGCTAGGAGTACAGAGAATAAAGCAGCAGGCCTAGAGTCCAGAGTACCTAGGTTCAAATCTGATCTCGGACATTTCCTACCTATGTGACCCTGGATAAGTCACTTAATCCTGATTGCCTAGAACCTGTTGCTCTTCAGTCTTAGAAATGATGCTAAAGACAGAAGGCAAAGCCGACGAGTAACTCATCAAGATAGTTTCCATCATGACATCAGCTATTTGGAAATAAGAGGTCAATGGAACCAAATAAGTAAAGGAACACAAGACTATCATGCCATGCAAAAAGCTATCACCCACTCTTCACTGACAGGAATGGAGTTGTCATACACATCAGGGAATTCTGTGAGTTTTCTAAAATGGCTCAAACCATTCTCACCCTACAATAACTTGACAACCTAACTAGAGTACTTAATAAATATGACACATACTGGTGCCAATTTTACCATAAGATAAATTGTGAAGAAACACCCCCACTGAGGGTGATAAGTCTGTTGGGTTATTTTCACTGGGGATAACCCAAGGGACAAGGGAAGGGTGAAGCCAGCAGATGTAATACTCTCAGAAGACATGTGATGAGGGGGTGAGTGGAGCAATGGGAAGCAAATGCCAAGTTATTTTTTCAAACTGAATTTAGGTCTTGTTAGTTGGGTACTCTTGGGTCCTAGATCCTGAGCTATTTTTGTTACCTTTTCCCTCATGAAATAACCTTTCTCCTTCCTGGACTCCCATAGCACTTATATATTTATTACATTAGGAGTTTGTTTGCTCTACTCAGAAGCTACAAAGTTATAAATGTAGGCTTGATATAAGGAAAAACTTTATATTAAGTGAAGATGCTCTTAAGTGGAATGGTTCTCTCTCCTCTCTGAGGGGTCTTCAAGAAGAGATCAGCAGGGAATTCTTTTATAGGACCACTGATATCTTTTACAACTTTATTGTTGAGGTCCTGTGAAGCCCATTTTGATGTAGGGAAACTATTGTCATGGCTTCTGGACAAGCTATTTGTTTCTGTAGTCAGTGAGCTCAAACCATGTGCCACAGTTAGTCAAGGTGGATCAAAATAAACTTGTGATGTTTGAGGGAAGCTTCCCTTTCATGAGTCATGTAGGATCTTTAGGTTAGGAGCTATGCTAGAGCAGATCCCATGGATAATTCAGGAGAATGAACATATTCTATGGTAATATTTTTTAAATGTCCAGATTAAAGTCAGTGGATAAAGAAATCAACAGGACATTCATCAACTGTCTTTCATGAAAAACAAAAAAGCAAGCAAACAACTAAAAATAAAAACAACCCAGCCCTTTCCCCCACTGGTTCTCAACTTCCATTTTTTTCCAGAAGCTTAGCCCAGAGGTCTGGGATCATGGGAGTTAAATGGGTTTCTGAGGAAAAGGACAATTCCAAACACTGTTTTCAAAACAACAAACTTAGCATCAAGAATGAAGGATTGTTGGGTCAGACTCACTATTTCTGTCTTCTCAATGATTAAATTGCCATAGTCTCAGTTTGGTGACTTTAATCACATAAAATAGGGGGGGGGGAGGGTTGGGGTGAGGACACGTGTATGATAATATCAAGTGAGAGCTTCTGAAGATAGGGACTGGACCTGTGATTTCACTGGTATTAGGAACTCTTGGAAGAGAAAACTTCCTCAACTAAAGCAGGTCAGAACATTCTGTGCTACTCAGGGCCTTGGAATTGTCTAGAGCACTGACCTGCCATGTGACTTGCCCAGGGTCAGTCACATATCCAGTCTATGTCAGAGGACTTGAAGTCATAGTTTTGAAGGGCTTCAAGGACTGCTTTATTCACTTTCTATCCTCTACACCACTCTGCCTACCAATACTCCTTTTATTACTGAAAATAGCATTAGCTAATATTTATGTAGCACTTTCAGATGCAAAATGTTTCACATCCATTGTATTTTTTATGCTTTATGAGAGCCATGTGGCCTTCTATCATTCTCTCCTCCTTCACCCCTATCTTATATAAAGAGATGGCCATACTCCTTACCAATGCTAATCCTTACACATGCAGAAGCAATTCCATTCCATTGTCTCTTCCAACAGTTTGCCCACTCTTTCATTCCCACTCTATCACTTATTTTCAATCTCTCCTAGCTCCTTCTCTACTGTCTACAAATTTGTCCATGTCTTCCTTACCCTCAAAATTGCCTCACTTAATTCTTCTATTCACTCCTTGAAAAGGCATTGTATAAAGGATGCTTCCCACTTTCTCTCTTCTCATTTGCTTTTTAACTCTTCACAAATTGGTTTCCAATCTCATCATCCCACCAAAAATGCTCTCTTCAAAGTTATTGTTATATAGTTGTTTCAGTTGTGTCTGACTCTTTGTGATACCATTTGGAGTTTCCTTAACAAAGATACTGGAGTGGTGTGTCATTTCCTTCCCCATTCTTCAAGGTTACCAGTGATCAGTTAATTGCCAAATCTAATGATCTTTTCTCCTTGACCTCCTAGCAGCCTTTGACACTCCTGATTATCCTCTTCTTGATACTCTCATCTTTTTAAGTTTGGGGAATACCACTCTCTCCTTGGCTTTCCTATCAGACCATTCCTTCTTAGTCTCCTTTTCTGGATCCTCATCCAAATCACATCCTTTAACACTAAATGTTTCATAGAGTTCTCTCCTGGGACTGTTTCTCTTCTGCCACTCTACTATTTCCCTTAGTGATCTCATCAGCTCCCATGGATTTAATTACTTTATACTGAAAAAATTTTAAATCTTGTCCTATTCCAATCTCTCCATTGACCTTCAATCTTGCATATTCAATTGCCTTGAACTGGAAATCCAGTTGACATTTTAAATTCAACATGTTTAAAGCTGGACTCATTATTTAAGCTTTTCCCCTGTCCTACCTTCCCTATTATTGTCAAGAGCAGCATCATTCTCCTACTATATCAAGCTCAAAACCTAGATGGTCATTGTAGACTCCTCTCTACTTCTCATTTCCTCAAGTCCAAACTGCTGCCAAAACCTCTTGATTTCACCTATGTAACATCCCTCAATATCTTCCTTTCTTTCTTTTACATGGCATGACCTCACACCAGGAATATTGTAAAAGCTTGCTTGTAGGACTGTCTGCCTCAATTCTCTCCCCAATCCAATCCATCCTCTATTTGGACACCAAAAATTATTTCCCCAGTGCACAAATCCATATCATCCTACTACTCAATAAACTCCAGGGGTTCCCTATTGCCTCCAGGCTCAAATACAAAAAAACATTATTCTGTTTGGCATTTAAAACCCTTCATAGTCCAACTCCTTCCTACTTTCCAGTCTTCTTCCTCCTTACTCCCCAACATGAATTCTTTGATCCAATAACACTGACTTCTTTTCTGCTCCATGAACAATATACACCATCTCTTGGTTTCAGGCATTTTTCTCTGGCTATTTCCCATGCTTGGAATGCTCTCCTTCCTCTACTCCACTTACTTGTTTCCTTGGCCTCTCTTAAGTCCCAACAAAAATCCCATCTTCCATGGGAAGCAAGCCTTTTACATCCCCTCATAATTCTAGGGTCTTCCCTTTTTTAATTATTTCATATATAGCAATTATTTCATATCTCATATATAGCACTGTATATATTTATTTGTTTATTAGATTAGACTAGATTGTGAGTTCCTTGAGGGCAGGAACTATCATTTGCCTCTTTTTACATTCCTGGTGCTTGATACAGTGACTGGCATACAGTAGGTGCTTAATAAATATTTACTAAGTATTACATAAGGAAACTAAGACTCAAAGATAACAAATGGATTATTCAAATATCACACTAGCGATTTCAGCCTAGTAAATGGTAGCGCTAGCTCTTCAGTACTTTCTTTGGACTCAAGTCCAAATAATAACAATAAGTTCCTAAAAAGCATCAAAAGATCTTTGGAAAACTTGATAACTTGTTTTCCAAAAGCATTCCCATACAATCCATTTGTTCCAAATATGAGATGACCTAGGCACAATGGATAAAACAATGAACTTGGCATCAAGGAACCTCATTTTGAATACAGCATCTAATACTTACTAGCTATATGATCCTGAGCAGGTTACTTAACTTCACTGAGCCTCAGTTTCTTCATCTGTAGAATGGTGGTTATATTAGCACTTACCTCTGAGGTTCAAATGAAATGTTCAATGTTTCCATAAAGTATTTTAGAAATGTTTGCTATTGTTCTTAGGTAACTCTTAGGAAAAAAAATCTTTAATATTTTGAATGTTTACCCCCTAGGTTATTTTCTCTTGAACAGTAAGTTTTCTTGAACCAAAAATTCATTTTGCATATAGTTATAGATTCTCACAAACTCTGCTCAAACGTATTCATTGTGATAAAGATAAATTAAGAATCATTCTAAGAGAAGATCAGTATCCTTAGAAAATGACTATTTCTATTTTTACTTTCTATATCAGGCTTTCTCTGATACCCAGAACCAATCACAGGAATAGATCCTGGCAGTTGCCTAATGGGGAAAAACTCAAAATTAAGTTCTCCAAGAGTTGGGGGGGGGGGGAGTTGATTCAGCAGCTTTATGGTGTTAGAAAACTTAAACTTGGGTCCTGAAGTATTTGGAATTCCCTCAAGCCATTTGTCCTGGGAGCTCATTAGCCCATCATGTACATTCCCTCTCCTGTCAACTGATTGACAGTAAACAAATAGTTCTAGGCTTACTCAACAGCTTTACAAGAAAGTGTCTCGTTATCCAATTCAGCTTAAAATCATCCTGAAGATTTTGAAAAGAAAGCTTCAAAATCTACTCAGTCTAGCTGAAGAATAAGAAAGACAAGGACATAAGGAAATATAAACAGACTAGGGACATCAATGTCAAAATATGAAACAGCGCTCTAGGACTAGGAGAGATATCGATGGGCTACTGAGTCCATTTCCTAAATCTATGTTGGCAAACCTATGGTCATTTCCATGTGTGCCTGAGGACATTTCTCACATCACCTGCCCCTCTACCCAGCAGCCCAATGGCAGCGCTTCTCTCCCCTGTCTGGGGTGAAGTGGGAGGGTGGGGACTCATGTGCAGTGTGAGAGTTGCAGTTAGGGTACTTTGGGTACTCTAAAAAGTTTGCCATCACTGTTCTAAATTCATAGGCTATGAGAACAAGAAGAAACCTTATCTGGTTCCAAAAATTAGTAGACTTGTGATCCTGGCGAAATCAAAAAACTCCTCTGAGATTGTTTTCTCATGTGCAAAATGGAAATACTGGTACTTGCACTTCCTACCTCCCGAGGCTGTTGAAGATCCCAAAACAAAGTGTTACAAACTGTGAGTTATTAAATGCAAAGTGAGAGACTGAGAGGGAAATGGGAGAATCCAGGGTATTTTCTAAGATATTAGAATTGGATAGGACCTTAGAAGTCATCTAATCCAACCTCATCCACCTCTCATTTGAAAGAAGAGCCCAGAACCTAGGGATAGGAAATTATTTGCCCCCAAATAGCATATTGATTTTATTTGTATCACTTACATAGCACATACAAAGCCTTGCTTTCTATAATAATCATTTGTATATTTGTTTTTTTTTTTACTTCTCCAACTAAACTGCAATCTGCCTGAGGAAAGGAATTATGTATTCTACCTTCCAGTATTCTTTGGAGCACCCAGTACAGTGTCTTGTACATGGTAGTATTTGATTAATACCAACTGAATGAATGAATAAATGAATGAATGCTCTAGGATTAGAAACAGAAGTTGGGTCTCCTAATTCCCTGACCAGCTCTCTTTTCAATACCCCACTCTGCTTCACATTTGTCTGCTCCCTACTTAAACAGAAGAATTTGGATGTGTACTCAAACCTAAAAGCCACCACCCTCCACAAAACCTAAAAGGATAGTTATATTTATAGTCAGAATATGGTGTCACATTAAAATCAAATGACAAAGAGGGACGATTTGGTACGTAAGGGTGATCATTATGTTAGAAATATAATTGTGCAACTCTGCCTCATTTAAATTCAATTTACATGCAAGTCAAAATATCACCCCATGATGTCACTGGTCCCCTTCAGAAACAAAAGATGAGCACTATTAGAAATTACACTAGATTAGGAGTTAGGAGAACCAGTTTCTAATTCTGACTCTGTCACTAACTACCTGTCTAATCATGGGCAAGTCTTTGTTTCCTAATTTTCTCACCTGTAAAATGAGATGACCTCTATGGTCTAAAGTAAAGGCTTCTGTCCTAGGCATCCAATTATTACTGTATTAGACTGTAGATATAGAAAGCATAGGCAACTGCATCATTGGTCTTTTAAAAACTAAATCCCTAATGAGAATTGAATTCCAACCAATCAAGGAAGATCTCACTAAATTTTGTGGTCTTCCATTTGAAAACAACTGTGTCACCTTAATCAAGCCACTTGATCTCTCTAGGCTTAAGTTTCTTTATCTGTATACTGAAGAGACTGGACTAGATGATCTCTGAGATCTGTTCAGTGTGATCCCAAAGGGAAGAATGACAGGAAACTATTGTATATTTTACATGGTCCTTAAATGGAAAGGTCTCAGACACTGGTTCCAAAGAATGTAATTGGTTGTTCCCTAAATTATATTCATTTCAAGTATGAATATGCAAATGAATGGTTAACTTTAGCATTATAAAAGTGTGGAATAATGGTAAAGGCACTGGATTTGGAGTTACTTCCCTTCCTTCCCACCTACCCCACCTTTGAGCTTCAATATCCTTATGTGTGAAATAACAATGATTTCCAAAAGTCCCCAACAGCTCTCATTCTATAATCATATAAATGGGCTCCATTCTCTCTTTTAGGGCTGGGCAGAATTCTCCACTATAGAACAAAGAATGAAAATAATATTCTCTGTGTCTAACTATCCCACCTTCTTTAGCCCAATGGTGAATCTTCTCAGGTTCCATTGAAAGGATGCACAAGGGTGCCCAGGCAAGCCTGACTCCCCCCAAACTCAAGGTGAGAAGGAGATAATGCCTATCTAACTACATAGAGAAGAATGGAGACCATTTTGAACTGACAAATGTGAGCTTTCAGGGAATATCAAAGTTTTATCTTCCCTGAATCTATGTGCCTCATTTCAAATTCCAAGCCAAAGCCACGTGGGAAATATAACCTCTTCAAAATACAGAAATGAGCAAGAAAAATGAAGGGGCAAAGATTATTTCTACATGATTCATTTCTTGAACTGGTAGCATTTGGGGGATAAAAGTTTAAATGAAATTTATATACTCAGCATCTTCTGGAGCAGGCAGTTACCAGGGCAACCTGTTGGCTCCAGGAGACAAGCGTCTGGCTCACTGATTGCTATTAGGCATGGAGAGGATTGCCAGTGTGGTAGGTCATTCTCTTTAGTCTGGTCGGTCTATAGAACTGGTTAGTCACAGCATAGGGGGAAGTGGAGGCTACATGGGAAAACTCCAAGTACAGGATGGCTTTATTTCACAGATTGGATGAAGGCCAAAGACAGGTCAGATCACATTCCCCTTTGCAAGGTTAGGCATAGTGTACCTCAATGAAAAGCTTATAGGGAGGTGTTGCCTTTGGTCTCTGAGACCTGAGATCATAAAGGTTCTTTGTGTAATAGCCAAACAAACCATTTCAGCTATTTTAAATAATAATAATAATAATAATAACACATTTGTATATGAGTCCTAAACATGAATCAGTTTCTTTATTAGAGAGGGAGAAAATATTTGTACTCCTTACTTGATAAAGTAATAAAAATTAAAGATGATAATGTATATAAAGCACTTTTTAGACTGCAAAGTGCCATGTAACTGAGTGAAAGCTATTAGTAGTATTGGAGCAGACTTCTGGATTTCTCCTGTTCAGGGAGCAGATCTGATGGGCACCTTTGACTCCCAGTCCAGATCAATATCCTCAGTCTTAACAAATTATCTGGGCTTTAAGAGCTTAATTACCTTGCCCAGGTTCACAAGTCAATATGTGGGAGAGGTGGGATTTGAAACCAGTTTTGGATGACTCTGAAATCAGTTGCTACTCATTAAGCCAATATATCTCTCCTTAGTAGCATTAATCATTACAGCATTTTCATCATCATCATAGCATTTGCTTCTTATAACTCAGCAAAAGGTGAGGTACACATTTTTATTCCCACTTTATAGATTGGAAAGCAAAGATCCAGAGATGGTAACACATATGTGTGGGGGGGAATAGAAATTGTTTTGCATCACCTTTGACTTTTCTCCCCTTTTCATTGCCAACAATCATCAATTCTTTCTCTTCATTATCTCTTGAATCCACCCTTTCTGTGTGTATGGATATTATATCTACTATAGTTTGAATAATATTTGAACTCTTCTTCCCAGCTGATGCAGTATGCCACCCAGCTGCCTCAATTCTATATTAATAATATATCACATAATGTAATATTATTAATATACATTCTGTCTTTAATAATTAGCATATCATATTAGTTGTATACATTGGGCATATTAGTATATACTATATAAAATATATTAACTATATTCTATAATATCATGTGATATATTATCAGTATCTATCATTGGGGCAACTAGGTAGAACAGTAGTTAGAGTCTAGAGTCAAGAAGACCTGAATTCAAATCAGACCTTAGATACTTATTAGCTATATAAGCCACTTATCCCTTATTTGTTCCTTCATTTGTAAAATGGGAATAAGAATAGCATCTACCTGGCAGGGTTGTCGTGAGGATCAAATGAGATAACAACTGTAAAGTGCTTAGCACAGAGCCTGGCATGTAGAAGGGCTAGAAAAATACTAGATATTAGCATTGAGACTAGAGTCAGGAAGACCTGAATTCATATTCAGTTTCAGACTTTTGCAAGCTGTGTGTCTCTGGGCAAGTCATTTAACTTCTGCTTATCAAATGGGGATAATAACAGCATCCACTTCCTAGGACTGTTATGAATACTAAATGAGATAATAATTATAAAGCACTTGGCACAGTGCCTGGCACATAGTGAGTGCTAGATAAATGTTAACTGTTAGTATACATGATTATTATACACAATATAGATGTACAGACATAGGTACATGTGTGTACACATGTATAGACATATGTGCACACTCCACAAAGGTGCTCTGAGATCTTAGGGAAATTCATTCCCATCTCTGGATCTTACTTTTCTATTCTGTAAAATGGAGATAAAAAGTCTACAGATGAGAAGATGTATATAAAAGAGCTTTAAAAGTCATAAAGCTACTAACCAGAGGCTGCATGGCATAATCCAAAAGAAGAAATGGAACATTAATTAGTTTGATTATACAGCCATGCCGGCTTATAATAAACCCTGCCAACATATATGAAACATGTATGTATATGTGTAAATAGATGATAGTCAAGCATGTTGGCTTTTCTTTTCTTTTTTTTAATCCTTACCTTCCATCTTAGAATCAATACTAAGTATAAGTTCCAAGGCAGAAGAATGCTAAGGGTTAGGCAACTAGGGTTAAGTGACTTGCCCAGGAGAGCTAGTCTAGCCAGAGGTAGGAAATATCTCTCACACCAGACTGGAACCCAGGACCTCTCATCTCTAGGCTTGGCTCTCTCTCCACTGAGCCACCTAGTTATTGCTTTACTAGGTTTTTTTTTTTTAACTCAGAAAAATATACGAGCAAGTTCTTTGGGAAAAGATGTACTTCAGACACCTTTGAAGTTTATGAGTCAGTCAATAAACATTTGTTAAACCCTTTTCAATGCTAGGAGCTGGGCTAAGACTGGGGATATAAAGACAGGCAAAAGTCAGTCACTATTCTCTAGGAGTTTACAACCTAACAGGGGAGACAAAAAGCAAACAACTGTGTACAAATATGATCTAGACAAGATCAACTGGAAACAACCAGCAAAGGGAAACACCTCCAGGACAGGCTGCCCTGTTTTCAAAATTAAAAACAAGACAGAGGCTCTGTCTGTCACTGGAAGGAAAGTCTCACCTTTTGTAGCTTCTTTCTTTCTGCTTCCTTGGATGACTGAGTTGACTTGATTTCTAAGCTGTGTTTCTTCACTAGGTCTTCCAGTCCCTTCACCAGCTGCTCCTTGAGATGTGTTTTTACTTCTTCTGTCTGATGCTTGATTTTTTGGAACTCTACTGCATGTTTTTGCTTCATATATTCTCTCTCAAAAACAGCTCCAGCTTCCTTGGTCTATACATATGTATTTTATGTGTATAAGTAAAGATATATATGTGCATATATGTATATATGTGTATATATGAAACATGTGTATGTGGAGAGACGAAAAGAGACAAAGAGAGAGGAGAGGGAGAGAAGAGAAAGAGAGAAAGGGAATGATAGGAGAGAGAAGAGAGAAAAAAGAGAAAGAAGTGAGAAAGGAGAGAGATAGGAGACAGAGAGGAGAAAAAAAGAAAGATAGGAGAGAAGAGAGAAAAGGAGAGAGCATTATAATTGAAATATCAAAAAATGCTCTAATTCTCCTCTATACAACTCTTTCCATAGTTGATATGCTGATTTTACAGCACCCATAGCACGGTGTGATGAATTTTATGAGTTTTTATCTAGGAAATTTAAAAGGTTTTCTTCACTTAGTTTACTCTAGAAAAACAGAATCTGCTCCTCGAATCAAGAACTATCTTATTGGTTTGTATTTGAATTCTGACATATATAATAAACACTTAATAAATGCTATCTAGCTATCTAGCTATCATCTGTCACCAGTGACTTTCTTATAGTCCATCTAGAGTCCTCTTCCTAGTCCTCACCCTCCTTGATCTCTATATAGCATTTGGATATTTGACAACCTCCACTTTGATACTGGCTATTTCCTTGGTTTCTCAGTACTAAATTCTCATGGTTTCCCTCCTACTCCTTGAACTCCTTTGCTGGCTCTTCCTCCTTCTGTCTCTTTAATATTGGCATAACCTGAAGCTCTGTCCTTTTCTCTTCTATATCAAGTTGGGGCTGGCTTATACTATATTGGCATCTCTAACTCCTTTGACTGCCTTAATATAAAACCACACATCCCCTAACATTTACAGACCATCCCAGGGTTGGGCTATTGTCTTGATGGAGCCAGTCTTTTGGGAATAGCTACATGTTTGTCTTTGGAAAAAGACAAATACAAGGATACAGAAGGCAATATTTGGGAAGAGCAGAACAGCTGTATCTTCTTACATCTTCCTTATGTGAGTATGCCTGTGTGCTTTGTATATTATTCAATATCCCCGCAGTTAGACAGATTGCGTGTAAGGTACTATCTCTGTTTCTGATACAATACAACAGGAATATTTGGTTTTCCCTTGATTTCTCTACATACTGGAATTCTTTTCCTCTTTTGAGGCCCTGATTTCTCCCATATAAACTTCTTAGATCCCCTAACCAGAACTATATCTCCTTTTCTTTAAATTTTCAGGGCACTTTGTTCAACCTTCTTCTATTATTTAGTATATTCAAATTGAATTATAATAATGTCTTATTCCTTCCTTATTAAACTAATATCCTTAAGATGTCTTATTTATATTAAAAAAAAACTTTACCTTCTGTCTTAGTATCACAGAAGAGCCCTTGCTTCTCTTTTGAAATTTGGCAATTGGAGTTGTGACTTCCCAGGATCACATAGCTAGGCTGTTTCTGAGGTCAGATTTGACCCCAGGACCTCCCAACTCAAAGCCTGACATGGTATCCATTGTACCATCTAACTGTTCCAGTGTCTTATTTATCTTTGAGCTCCATTAATACCTTACATTCTGTAAGTGCTTAATAAATTTTTATTAAATTGAATTACTTGGGACATGCACCAGGATATTTTGTAATATGTCAGATTCTGTATAAGATTGTGTTTTGAAATAGCTGCTAAAATGATATTCCTAAGGCAGAGAAGTCAGACCATACAGCTCTACTGCTGAAATATTCAATGGTTCCCTAATGACCTTAGAACAAAATACAAACTCCTCACCTGGCTCTCTAAAGCTCTCCACAAATTGCTTGCAACTCAGATTTCCAGACTTATTTCATATTATTCTCCTATATATAGAACTCTATGTTCTAGTCAAATAGGTATCTATGTATCACAGTGGGTGGAACTTTCAGACATTTCCTAGCTGAGTGACCCTGGGTAAGTCATTTCACCTCTGACTGCTTGAGTTTCCTAAACTGTAAAACGGGATAACAATAGTATCTATATTCTAAGTTGTCATGAAGATCAAGTGAATTAAAATTGGTAAAGTGTTTAGCACATTACTAGCCATTCAGCTGATGCTTAATAATTTTTTCCTTTATTTCCACCAGGACTATAATTTCCCAAACTTTCTATTCCATCTCCTATCTATATGTCTGCACTGGCTGACTCCCATTTTTGGAATGTACACATTCTCCTTAGCTCTATTTATCTCCACCCCTCAGAACAGTCATTTCTAGGTTTGGTCCAGGTGCCCACCTCATGTGCAAGGTCTTCCCCAGTACCTCCCTTTATTTGTATTCTCTTATTCCTTCTATGTATATATGGTGGGTATCTCCCAGGAGAATGTAAATTCCTTGAGAAGGGAACTATTTGTTCTCTTCTCAATACCTAGCACATATTGGGCACAAGAGAAGCTTAGTAAATTTTACTGTTGAATTGAAATGACTCTTAGAACTGCTCTAATTCAGTTGAACAAACTCTAAGTCAGGGATTGGCTTGTTCCACACTTATAAGTCCAAAGTGAAGCCCTTGGGACTTTCCCAGCACCCAAACTTGAGTGGGATACTCTACCTGGGCACCTTCAAACCTTTTGGCACAGGTGCATTCTGGGATGGACAGCTGTTCTTGCTGAAGGCAGAAGTTGGGAACTTTGAAGACATCTACTTCATTCTGGGAACTGAGTAAAGTCTTCATCTCATCTGTAAATGCAACAGAAGTTTCTTAGTTTTAGTCTCACATCAAGCCCTCCACAATCTAGCCCTAATCTATCTTTCCAACCTCATCCTACCCCATCATAGTCTTATGCTCCAGGAATCAGTCTTGGCTGCTCTATTCACTGTCTATCAAACAAAACACATTTACACTCACCTCTTTACTTCTCTTCATGCAATTCTTTCCATAACCAATTGCCTCCCCAACCCCCAAAGTTGTCTCCATATATCTAAATTGTATCTGTCCTGATAGGTTCGATTCAAAGCACCACTCTACTATGGCACCTTCTTAGAGCACTCTGGCCCAGAACAATCTTGACGTCAGAACTCTTCTACCACTTTCTATTTCTACCACTCATTTGGTACTACCATACTGTTGCTTCTCTATGAATGTTTAAGTCTTGTCTCCCTAAGAATATATAAACTCCTTTTAGCTATCTTATCCCTCTTTTTTCTTCTATAAGGTCTGGTGCTTAGTAGGTATTTTAATTCCTAGAAATAATGCCACTATCTTGACCCAGCATCTCATCTTTCTCAAGTATATTTCCAGTTCCATGAGCCCATCTTCCTGGATATACTTTCAGGCTTGAGCTCATCTTGCAACAGCAGACAGAAGCAAAGCCCACTTTTTTATTGTGCTTCCTCTACCTGACTGGGATAGCATCTAAGAACAATTTGGAATGGAAGAAGTTTATTATTGATTCCCCATCTATTGGCATTCTCCCTCATACAAACACAACACAATTCCTCTCTCAACATAATTGTTCAACATCCCTAGAACACTTCCAGTCTACACAGAGTCCTCCATTGTCACCCCCTTAAACCAGTACTGGAAAAGCATCCTCCTACTCTCCTTTCTTACTGAACCTAATCAACTAAATTTCCTTTTTACCAAATTCAACACCATCATGCTACATTTGGGGGCATTGATCCTTCAGTGGGTATGTGGGTAGTCGCCCCTCTGAATTACATTGTTTTGGTCAAACTAATTCCTGAAAAAATTTGGCATAGCTCTCAAATGCCTTGGCCTTATTCAAACACTCTGGTGGGTGGGAATAGGGGGCTTCCAACTAGAACTTACTTGATGAAGTGGAGAGGGAGAAACAAGTTTCAGTGCTGTCTATTGTTATCCTCGGGTGTTTAGGGAACTAAAGCTGACACCTGAATCTTCCTTGTCATCTGTCTAGCATCCCCTATCAATGTTTCAAGTCAGTCAGCACAGGCTAGAAACCAAGTAAAACTATCCCTGCCCGGCATGACTGACAGCTCGGTCAGTAAAATGTTTAGCTAGTCAGTAGAAGAGAGAAGAGGGTAAGATCTCTTTGTATGAGTAATCTTTAATAATCTCTAGATCCTCAAGTCTATGAGATTTGTCCTTTAGCTTTACTTGTAGGACTTCCTTTTATAGGATTTCTTTGAGTTGTATTTATAGGGCTTCTAATAAGTGACAATGATAGTCACCCCTCTGAATTACATTTTGTGGTCAAACTAGTCCCTGAAAAAACTTGGTATAGTTCCCAAATGCCTTAGCCTTGTTCGTGCACTATATTATATGAAAATAGATTGAAAGATAATCAGAGTTGGGGACATAAAGGAGTGGAAATGGTGGAAGAGAGGAGGATTTAAAAAAAAAAGAGTAAATCTTTCAAAGGTATAGCAACTTAGCCAGACTATTTGGGTTCAAATCCTGACCTTGCCATTTACTACCTGTGTGACCTTGGGCAGCCTTTTTGGGTCTCAGGTTCCTCAGGTATAAAAGGAATTATTTGACCTCTTTGGTCTCTTCCATTTCTAAATCTATGATTCTATCATCTTCCCCCCTAGTTCTGGGCTCCAAAGCCAAGATTTAGCATAACTCTAATACTCCTATGTTCTAGCCTGACCCACTCAAGACAGTCTCTCCTTTTCACCTGAGCTATTCCATATACTCTCTCTGCTGTGCCCATTGCTACAATGAGACTCTCAAATTTCTGGAACAACTCACCTGTTTCCTGTAATATCTGACATTCCTGCAACATGAGTTTCTCTGTTGCAATAGTTAGTTTCTCCCCAAGTATTTTCGCAGTGTTTTTGGATTCCAGGTTTTCTCTTTGTGCTGTCCTGAGCTGGATGTCCAAGTCCTAAAAGAGATGTGAGAGTTCTCCTTTATCTGGCATCCATAACCTGCCTGTACTGAATGTTACCATAGACTGACATCACTCAGTAATTTACTTTGCTTCATAAATACCCATAGTCATAGCAATGTGTTTTTTAGAAGACTTTCAGAGGGCTGTGCCTCTAATTCCCAGGACATACAACTACTGCACATCTATCTAAAATAGAATTAATGCCTTAGGTTTGGGCAACTCACTTACCCAATTCTCTTCCCCTCAACTTTTTCTTCTGTAAAAATGAGGGACTTAGCCTAGATCTGGGGTTCTTAATTTATTTTCTAAAATATTTTGAGAACTGTATTTCAATAGAATGGGCTTCCTATGTAATCTTAAGTGTTTTATTTTTTGCATTTACAAACATTATTCTGAGAAGGGGGCCCTAGGCTTTATCAGTCTGCGAAAGGGCTCCATAACATTAAAAAGGTGAAGAACCCCTGGTGGATGCTTTCCAAAGTCCCTTCCAGCTCTGACTGCCTACATGTCTATGAGTTTCAACCAGAGAGTGCAAGCTAAAATCAGCTTAAAAGAGCTGAATTAAATTTTCAGGTTGAGGGGGCAGCTGGGTAGCTCAGTGGATTGAGAATCAGACCAAGAGATGAGAGGTTCTAGGTTCAAATATGACATCAGACACTTCTTAGCTGTGTGACCCTGGGCAAGTCACTTAATCCCCATTGCCTAGCCCTTACCACTCTTCTGCCTTGGAACCAATACACAGTATTGATTCCAAGACAGAAGGTAAGGGTTTAAAATAAATAAATAAATTTTCAGGTTGAGCATTTGCACTTCAGAAATTGCCAAGAGCCACAAACCAGGGGTTAAGTTATTGTTTTCTTGACTATCTAGACGAGAAATTGATGAAACCGTTAATAATACAGACCAAACTTTAAAATGTGTCATTTGTACATTTCCCCCCCTGGAGAGCCAGTGGTTAAACATTTCCCATCACACCCCTGGTTCTAAGATATAGTAGTATTTTACCACCTACCTGAATCTTTTCCTTTAGCTTGAGGGAATACTTCTTTAAGTCACTTATTCTCTGGCATTTAGCCTGCAAATCTATTTCCAGCCTCTTCACTTGGGCCTGCAGAGCCATTTCTTGGACCTGAAAACTCTTCCTCAGTTCAGCCTCCTCCTGCTGCCACCGTGTCAGGGCTTCGGCCACAGACTGCTGCATGGCTTTTTTGATGGCCTCGTTCTCTCTCTCATATGTGGCCTGGAGCTGCTTGGCTTTCAGAGCATAGTCCTTGCTAAGCTGCTGGTTCTCTGCTCGGAGCTTCTCTAGTTCTCTCTGTGCCTTGTGCATCTCCTCACTGTGGCTCTGAGCCAGCTCTTCCTCCGTGTTGGAGTTCTCTTTTGCCATCCCCCTGCTTTCGTTCTGGGGGCTCTCAGACTCTTGGTTTTGGTGCTGGAGTTTCTTCTCAAAGTCGGCTTTGAGGTCAAGCATTTCCTTGGAGAGGGAGATGATCCTCTCAGCGTGTTCGGTCTCTGTTCTCAGCTCTCTCTCTTTCGTCTGCTTCTTATAGATGGCCGCCTCTGCCAGAGCTTCCTCCGTCAGCCTCTTCTGCTCTTCCAGGGCATTTTCCAGAGAGTGAACGCGCTTTTGAAGGTCTTGTTCTAATGCGCTGCTCTGGTCCTGTAGGAGCTTGGCCTTGGTCTCGGCCACGATGCTCTGAAGTTCATCCTGGTGAGCTTCTCTGAGGGCCTCAACGCTGGCTTCAAATTCATCACTGCGAGTGTTTAGGGCATAAATCACCTACCAATGGAGAGGGGGAAAAAATTAAAAGTATTTCAGTGTCCCATGTTTTCTCTGCTAAAACGGACAGAAAACCTTCCATAACCAGTGAGAGAAGTATAAGGGCTCTTGAGATAATAAAATTTTAAAAATTAGAGAGTGTAAAGCACAAAAAAATTAGAGAGTATAAAGCCCTCTCTAACTCTTAAAGCACTGTATGAATGCTATTATTATTATTATTATTATTACCACAGTGGATATAGAGCCATCCTCAAAGCTAGGAAGAACTATATTCATGTCCTGCCTTGATTACTACACTGTAAAATTACAATTACTGACTGGGTATTCCAATGGTCAGTTTCTTAACATCCCAGTGCCCCAAGCAACTAAATCTATTCAGGGGCATATAAATTTTGGGCATATTTTCCTTATTTAAATACCTTATGCCAATAAAAGTATGGATTTGGTCCTTCCCTAAACATTTTGCTTTTTATATATTTTTATTTTTTAAACATACTTACCTTCTATCTTAGAATCAACACTAAGTATTGGTTTCAAGGCAAAAGAGCAGGAAAGACTAGGCAACTGGGGTGAATGACTTATCCAGGATCACACCACTAGGAATGTCTGAGAACAGATTCAAACCTAGGACTTTCCATCTCCAGGACTGGCACTCTATCCACTGAGCCACCTAGCTGCCCCTTGCTTTGTATATATTTGTACATCTTGTCTCCTCTACTAAAATGTAAGTTCCATGAGAGCATAAATTCTTCAATTTTTAATCTTTATATTCCCAGTGTCTAACAGAGAATCTGGCACATAGTAGGTGCTCCATAAATGCTTGTTTGATTGTTTCAGACAATAAGAATCACAGAATCTGAGTTGGAAGAGATGCCAGAGTCCATTTAGCCCAAGACACACCTGAAGAGAAATCCCCTTTGCACCACAGCTGACAAATGTTCATCCAGCCTTTGCTTGAAAATCTCCAGAGAAGGAGAACCCACAGTCTCCTGAAGCAGCCCATTCAAGTTTGGGAGAGAACTAAATGTTGGGAAATTATTCTTTACATCAAACCTAAATCTGGAACTCTGCAAGTTTTACCTGCTGTTCCCAGTTCTATTCTCTAGGGCCAAGCAAGAGGAAATCTAATCCTTTCCTATGAGATAACCCTTATGAGGTAACAAAAATCATATCATGTTCTTCCATCCCCAAAACTTATTTTCCCTAGGTTAAATCTCTGAATCATCCCCAGTTTCTTCAACTGACCAATACATGACATAATATAAAGGCCCTTTGCCATTCTGGACACTCTCTTCTGTAAGATCTCTTTTTTAGAAGAGTTTGAACTGTGTTGAGAGGAGTAGAAAGGAAATCAGGTGGTTCAGTGGATAGAGTGCCAGGCCTGAAGATGGGAGGTCTTGGGTTCAAATATGAGCTCAGATTCTTCCTGGGAAGTCACAACCCCAATTACCTAGTCCTTAATTCTCTTATGCCTTGATAACAATAAACAGTATCGATTCTAAGATGGAAAGTAAGGGTTTAAAAAAAGACAATAAATCAGGGAAAAGCAAAATATTTGCAATATGACAGCAAGGTCCTAGTCTACAGTTATATAATTTCTTCTATTAGCATTCAGCAGGATGTGAGTGGAAAAAGAGAAGGTAGATAGTGAGGGCAATTGAAGATTAGCTGAGTATGAATGGCATAAGAATGAGAGAGGAAAGGTACCAAATGAGATGACAATATAGAGTTGTGTTGGCTAAATACAAGGTCATGAGAGAAAAATGATTTAGAAAATGGGAAATCTGCAGGATAGATGAAAGGAGGTTGCAGTGAAAATAAAGAATAGACTTCAGGGAGAAGGTAGAAATAAAAGGAAGGGAAACCATGACAGGATAGAATGAAAACTACGACAAAAGTTTTAACTATGGATGACTGGATAAATGATGATGCCTCTGAGAGAAATAGTAGTCAGAAGATTTGAGGGGAAAGTCAATATGCTTGGTTTCAGATATACTGAATTAAAGAGCTAACAAAACCAAAAAGTAAAGTTATGCTCTATTTATTTAGAAGTGTCAGTCTAGAACTTAGGGATAAGGTCAGGGCAAGAAATAAAAATTTGGAACTCATCAGTTTAAAACTACTAGTTGAGTCTGTGCAAGTAAATGTGACTGCTAAGAGAAAGAATTTGAAGACAATAATAAAGGGCCAAGGAGAAAAACTCAAGGAATATTCAATTTAAAGATGTTGGTGAGAGAGCAAAGGAGAGAGAGGGGGAGCAATTAGAGAGATTCTCTTTGAAGACAAGGAAGGAGTGACTCTCAAGAAGAAAGAGTAGTCAGCATTGTCAATTGCTACTAAGGGTGAGGAATGAAAAAAAGGCCACAAGATTTATAGGATCTAGAACTAGAGAGGGCATTGGAGAACTTCTAGTCCAAACCTCTTATTTTATAGATGTAGGTACTAAGGTCCAGAGAGGTTACAATTTGCAAAGGGTCACACATGGCAGATCCTGGATTTGAACCTAGGTCTTGAGACTCTAAATTCATCACCCTCTCTTTCCATTTGGAGATTAGGCAGTCACTTTGAAAGAAGAATTACAGGGGCCTCTGGTTAGCATAGTAGATAGGGCAACAGGCCTGGAATTGAGAAGACCTGGATTCAGATGTGACCTCAGATACTTTCTAACTGTGTGACACTGGACAAGTCACTTTATTCTAGTTGCCTAGTCCTTACTACTCCTGCCTTGGAACTGAGATACTTCGTATCAATTCTAAGTCAGAAGGTAAGAGTTTTTTTTTTTTAATTTCAATAGAATGAAAGGGATAAAAGCCAGACTATACGTGCTTTAAGGAAAGAGTAGATAATGAAGAAGAGGGAGTACTTGGATTAGACGAATCCTTTCAAAAGTCTGTTAGCTAAGTAAAGAGGAAAGAGATTTATAGTAGCTAGATAGAGAAAAGAGTGCCAAAAGTAGACTTTTTTAAGGATTGGGAAGACCTAAGAGGTTTTATAATCAGATGAGGCATCAATAGAGAAAAAGAAATTGAAGATGCTAGAAAGAGAGAACATGGCTGAACCAAGATAAAAGGAGGTAGGTGAGAATTTTACCTGACAAGGATTTGTTTTACTAAGGAATAAGGGACACCTACCATCTTTGGGGGCCAGAAACATTTTTGAAAAAAGAATGCTGTCCTAATTTTACACTTATTTGGCAAGAATGTATGTGACTGTAGTCAGAAAAGATTATGAAAGACAAGCCAACAAGCTGCTAGAATTAATGAAAATTTTCTCCTTCTGAGGCAGTAGGAGAGGAAAAAAGAATGGGCTATGCTTGCCAAAACAGTTGAGGAATAGGAGAGGAGAATTAAGGAATCTCCTATTAGATGGCCTCAATGAAGTAGGAAACAATCCATCTATTGTTTTAAGTATAAGGAAATAGGAATGCAATTGTGGGCTTTGAAGAGAAAAAAAGAGAATGGGAATGCATTACTGATCTCCATTTTCATTGCCCATAAGAGCAGAATAGAAGGATTATCCATCAGCGTAATGAGTACCTTGCCGAGGCTATTTATAATAATAAATTAAAAGGGATAAGGACTGGACTTGTGTAGAGAATTGATGTAGAGAATTCTTTGGCAATGAAAACCCCTCTATATATAGAATATATGGAAAGTAATCTCAGGGGGAGGGGATTAGCATCTGGGTGGTCCAGGAGAAGCATCCTGTAGAAGGTGGGATTTATGCTGAGTCTTGAAGGAAGCCAAGGAAGGCTGGTGGCAGAAGCTATGAGGGAGAGTATTTTAATCATGGTGGACTGTTAGTACAAAGGCATAGAGATGAGATTTGGGAGACAGTCAGAGTTTCTGGATCATAGAGTTGGTGGAGGAGAATAAAGAAGTGAGAAAAGCCAGATTATGAAGAGTTTTTCATTTAATCCTAGAGGTAACAGGGAGCCACTGGAGTTTTTGAATAGTGTAGTGACATGGTCAGACCTACAGTTTAGAAAAATCACTTTGATAAACTAAGGGAAGTATGGATTGGAATGGGGAGAGACTTGAAGCAGGGAGACCCATTAGAAAGCAATGATAACATCCTAGACTAAAGGGAATAGGGACCCAAACTAGGATGCTAACTATGTGAGAAAGGTTGGAAGATGGGTGAAAAAGATTTTTGAGGAGGCGGAGTCATCAAGATTTAACAACCAACTGGGTAAAGTTTCATTCATTACTCTCCAGTAGCCTCATCTATGACCTTACAGGATATTTCTAATTTTTATCTTAAGTATTTGTGTCCATATATTATCTTTCCTAGTCATTTTAAGCTCTGTGAATGCAAGAATTGTCCTGTGTTTGTCCTAGTATCTCTCTAATAAGTAATATTTGAATAGATCATTTAGTCAGTTAATAAGAATTTATTAAACATCTACAATGCGAGTGGTAAGAAATGACAAGCAAGTTAATTTTTTTAATGGAAAGACCTAAATGAAATTATGAAGACTGAAATGTGCAAAACCAAGAGAATGTTATATATACCAAAAGAAATAATTTGAAGAATAACTGTGAATGTCCACCTTCAGAGAAAGAACTGATTAAAAAAAACAAGGCACTGTTTATATATTCATATAGATATGTATTTTTGCCAAATAATACATTCTTTAGTGTAGGGAAGGGAGAGAAGGAGAAAGATATATGAGAATTTTTACTTACCAAACATTTTTTTAAAGGGGAAAATATTCTACTATAAATGTACTGTTAGGGATACAAATAAAAGTAAAAGACAGTCCCGGCTCTCGAGGTTCCTAGACTCTAAAAGAGGAGACAAAGTACAAACAACTATGCATAAACAAGACACAATCAAGATAAATTGGAGATAATGGACAGAGGAAAGATACTAGCAGTAAGGGGATCGGAAAAGGCTTTTTGCAGTCAGTGGAATTTTAGCTAAGACTTGAAGGGCACCAATGAAACCAAGAGACAGAGGAAGGAGAGTTCCAGGCATTAGAGACAACCACATGGAATCTGAAGATAGTGTGTCTATGGAGAGGGAATACAAAAAGGCCAATGTCACTGGATCACAGAGTATGGGGATGGAGAAATAGGAAGTGTAAGGAGTAAGAAGACTGGAAAAGTAGAAAGGGACAAAGTTATGGAGGGTTTAAAAAGCCAGATGATTTAATTTGATCCTGTAGCTAATTGCAATAATTGAATAGGGGGAGGATATGGTCAAACTTGTGCTTTAGGAAGATAAAATCAACAAATGAAAGGTGATGGCTGGGAGCGGGAGAAACTAATCACTGCATTGATCTCAGTACCATATGTCATATCTGTTCATAAAAGTTTCCCCAAATTTCTTTAAATTCTTCATATTAATCATTCTTATGGAACAAAATATTCAATTAATTTCACTTATTGTAATTTGTTTAACCATTCCCCAATTTGATGGATACTTGGAGATGGTAAGCAATTTGATCTGAGCCATACATATATTATCATGCAAAAACCACTTCCATATTGGTTATTGTTGTAAGAGCATGCTCATATAAAACCAAATCCCCAAAACACACTAATGTGAAAGACAGTATGCTTTGATCTGAGTCCATCTGACTCAACAATTCTTTCTCTGGAGGTGGATAGCATTCCCTATCATAAATCTTTCAGAACTGTCCCAGATCATTGCATTGCTGAAAGTAGTCAAGTTTTCACAGATGATTATCAAACAATATTGCTGTTACTGAGTACAATGTTCTCCCAATTTTTCTTATTTTGCTTTGCATGAGTTCATGTAGATCTTTCCAGCTTTAATCATCTTGCTTATCATTTCTTATAGCATGGTACTATTCCATTACCAATATATAACACAATTTGTTCAGCCATTCCCGAATTGATGGACTTCCCCATAATTTCTAATTCTTTGCCACCTCAAAAAGAGCTGCTATAAATATTTTTGTGCAAATAGGTCCTTCTCCCTTTTTTATGATCTCTTTGGAATACAGACCCAGTAGTGGTATTACCAAATCAAAAGATATTGTGAACTTTAGATTACTCCACCCTACTTAGTCTGACAAAAACAGGAATGTCTACACCCATACTTAAGGATTAAGTATTTAGGAGGATGACCTGTGGCAGACATGTGCTAGCAAATGACAAATCAGAAACAACTGACAGACCCCTGGGATGTCCTTCATCAAGCTTACGCTACCATTGGTACATGTGAGATGCAGGAAAGTGATGTAAAAACTGTCTATATATTTTGTATCACTTCCTCTCTCCAGCCTCTTTTGATGGAGAGGTGGTTCTGGCAGCAGCTTGCTGAGCGTTTCAGCATCTTGGTGTGGCAGCAGCTATTGTCTAGGTTTGGCAGTGAGTTTTCCTTGAAAGGATGTCTCACCATTGTCATTTTCCTCAATGAAATTATTAATTGTTTCTATGATTTCTTCTCTAACTAACCGATTTTGGAGTATCATATTATTTAATTTCCAATTAATTTTTTATTTGGCTCTCCATAGTATTCTTACTGATCAATATTTTTATTGCCTTATGATCTGAAAAGGTTGCATTTATTATTTCTGCTTTTCTGCATTTGAATGCCATGTTTCTGTGACCTAGTGTATGATCTATTTTTGTGAATGTGCCATATGGTGCTGAGAAGAAGGTGTATTCCTTTTTGTCCCTATTTATTTTTCTCCATATGTCTATTAACTCTAATTTTTCTAAGATTTCAGTCACCTCTTTTACCTCTTTCTTATTTATTTTTTGGTTTGATTTATCTAAATTTGATAGTGGTTGGTTCAAGTCTCCCACTAATATGGTTTTACTGTCTATTTCCTCCATCAATTCTCCTAGTTTCTCCATTAGAAATTTGGATGCTATACTATTTGGTGCATACATGTTGATTAGTGATATTTCCTCATTGTCTAGACTCCCTTTTAACAGAATATATTTACCTTCCCTATTCCTTTTGATCAGGTCTATTTTTGCTTTGGCTTTGTCAGATATCATGATTGCAACTCCTGCCTTCTTTCTATCAGTTGAGGCCCAAAAGGTCTTACTCCATCCTTTAATTCTAACTTTGTGAGTATCAACCCGCTCATATGTGTTTCTTGAAGACAATATATGGTAGGGTTTGGGGTTCTAATCCAATCTGCTATTTGTCTACGTTTTATGGGTGAGTTCATCCCATTCACGTTCAAAGTTATGATTGTGACTTGTGAATTCCCTGGCATTTTGATATCTTCCCCTAGTTCTGACCTTTCTTCTTTAGCTATAACCTTTTAAACCAGTGATTTACTTTAGGTCAGTCCCCCGAGTCCCCTCCCTTGATATGCTTCCCTTTCTAGCCCCTCCCTTTTTATGCTCCCTTCCCCTCCCCCATGAGTTTTCCTTGATACTATACTGGGAGAAGCTTAGTAGCCTAGTTCAGGTGAAGCATCTTCACTGAGCTCTCTTGGAGTTTAGGCTGATTCTTTTCTCCTTTACCTTCCAAACACTATCCTCTTAGAAAAGCCTCTTATCTTCTTCAAAGACCTCATGGTGGAGGTCTTTGAACTCCCCCTGGCAAAGGCCAGGCAGGATAAACCCTATACCCCTCCCCTTCTCCTTATTCCTTCCCTCTATATTAATTAAAATCACCATAATTTTCCAAACTGACTTGGGTATTTTATTTGGGATTTTCTCTGGTGACCAAATTAATTTAGATTAAGTCACAACCCTAAAATTACCTTTACAATATGCACAGTTTTATAGCCCTTTGGGTATAATTCCAGATTGTCCTCCAGAATGGTTGGATCAGTTCACAACTTCAGCAACAATGCATTAGTGGCCCAATTTTGGCACATCTCTTCCAACATTTATCACTTTCCTTTATTGTCATATTGGCCAATTTTATAGGTGTGAAGAGGTATCTCAGTATTGTTTTAATTTAACTGTAATCAAGAGTGATTTAGAACTTTTTTGTATGATTATTGATAGTTTTGATTTTTTCATCTGAAAACTGTTTATTCATATCATTTGACCATTTGTCAATTGGGGAATGGCTCTCTTTGAAGAATCCAAACTGCAAGTGAGAATTGGGATCATGGCCTAAATGGGAGTGCCACATGGATATGAAATGGCATGTCTGTTGGTATTTCTATAGCCATCTCTTCTCATCTGCAATGATAATGGAATCACCACATTTTGACTCTCCAACTCAGTAAGGATAGGCCATTTCAGTTAAAAAGATGAAGAAGAATATCTGGACTTTATTAACTAAATACACTTAGAGGAAATCAATGTTAGAAATAACATGATTTCAAAAGCAGTTGGGGTCTGGTTTTCAAGATATCTTAAAGATTCTAGGGAAAAATAGGTGATTTGGTGGACAGTGAGCCAGGCCTAGAGATAGGAGGTTCCAGATTCCAATATGATTTTAAGACAGAAGGAAGGGTTTTAAAAAAATTAAATAAAAGAAAGATTTCACAAATATTTATGTTAACAAACTTATGCCATTGTTATAAAAATGAATAAGAAAATACGAGCAACTACTAACCTATGTGCTTAGTGTTGCATCACCATAAAATGTTAATGAGAATGATCTGTGCGTGTCTCAACAATATCCTTGATGAAAATAAGAGCAAGAAATAGGCAGACTTTTGCAGATAATTTTCCATAGCAGACCATTTCTTTCTAGTCATACAATTGACCCAAAGGTACTTCTTGTTAGCTATAAAATAAGTTATTGATTTAGTGGCACAAAATGCAGCCTTAAAGCATCTCCTCCAATCAGGCATCCCTTATGCATATGTTAAGATGACATAAAATTCAATGATAGATGAAACAATAGTGGTAATTTTGTCTGATGATTATCTATTACTATCAAGTGATGGATAAAATATGGGTATGCATGCTCAGCGAAGATGTTTGCCAATTTCATGGGGGATCTTCTATTGAAAAGTTTAAATGAAAAAGGAACTCTGATTTCATGGAGAGGCAGGTCATGTTCTTTTGCAGATGACATTGTGCTGATTGCATAGCACAAAAATATCTTCAGGCCATCTTAATTAGCTCCTAAGTCAGATCCTTGAGAGTAGTGTCTGAGTCAGATTTATCTTTGTACTCTCAGGGCCTTGCTTAATAAATCTTTCATTAATTGAACCAAATTGATCCCTTAAAGAGCTTAGCTTGCTTTATTTTTCTGCTGGAATCTTATATGCATATCTGGCCTGGAAAACAACAGTTATGAGTCTCTGTTCTACCTTGGAAATAAGAATTTGTCTTTCCAATTGAAACATTTCTGTGAACTAAAATGGCTTGTAGCCTCCACTTTACCTGAATTTAGACTTGCTAGTGCCCTACTTATTTAGTGTATATAGTATTCCTTAGCTCATTGTACTTTTTATATTATTCCCCTCTTTTCTTCTCCTCCCCTTCCCCACAAAGAAGATACAATTCCTATCTAGCCTCCCTTTCATTTCCCCCCTTTGCTTCCCATCCAGACATATGCATTACCAAGATGTTATTAAGAGAGCAAATCCACATGGATATTATGAACTCCACACTAGACCATTGTGCCTATCACTTCATAGGTTAATAATAAATTAGGAGATGACAGAATGTCATTTTGATATATATGTATACATATGTACATATATAATTATAATATATGTGTTTATATGTGTGTGTAAACCTACAGTGGACTAAGTTTATCCAGTAGCAAGTAGCTTCATTGTACATTTTGGACTTTTGAGCTCAAAGAAGCCAGGAGTTCCTGTGAGTCCTCCAATAACTATGAAGCTCATGGGGGTCTGTTTTTAAAAGGAAACAAAGATAACATCTTCCTTCTATGATCCAAATGCAAAATTTTCAGAAAATATACTTCACAGACTTAGGTGTGTTTTAGTCCTCAAATTAGAATAGGAGTACTGAAAGAAGAAATAATGACTCTTGGCACCATCAATATTTGGAAAAGAGGGGCAGCTGGGTAGCTCAGTGGATTGAGAGCCAGGCCTAGAGACGGGAAGTCTTAGGTTCAAATCTGGCCTCAGACACTTCCCAGCTGTGTGACCCTGGCCAAGTCACTTAACCTTCATTGCCTGGCCCTTACCACTCTTCTGCCTTAGAGCCAATACACAGTATTGACTCCAAGCCAGAAGGTAAGGGTTTAAAAAAAAGAATTTGGAAAAGACATCATAGGTCATCTAGTACAATTCCTTCTTTTAAAATATAAAAAATGGGGGGGGGGGAGGAAAAGAAAATGATCTTTGTTTCCAATGAATAATGTTTGAAAATTACCAAATAAAATAATGTTTAAAAGTAAAAGAAATGAAAAAGAAAGAAAGAAAATTGAATGCTTTCAGGAAAAAAATATATAAAAAATTGGGGCAGTGAGGTGACTCAATAAATTGGCATGTAATATGTAAAATGGCTAATATGGTATGTAATATGTAAAATAGCCTAGAGACCAGAGATTCTGGGTTTAAATCTGGCCTCAGACACTTCCTAGCTGTGTGACCCTGGACAAAGCACTTAACCACCATTGCCTAGTCTTTACCACTCTTCTGCCTTGGAACCCCCCCCCCAAAAAAAAATTATGCCCCTAAAAGGGAAATAGCTTGTCCAGCTAATTAGAAGAGGTTGGACTAGAACTCAGATCTCCTTGTTTTATGTCCTTGCAATATGCCATAATGAGAATGAAAAATATCAGAGTATACTTTAATCTTTGAAAATTCAGATAATGGTACATTACTATCAATAAATGTAATTAATTCCTTCTTTTACCACAAATACTATCTATAGTATCTATTTTCACCTATTATAGCTTACCTGAAGAAACCACACTTCTAGTAGAAGGGTGCTTGTCTCCCCCAGCAAAGGCAAATTTAAAAATAATTTAAACCCATCAACAATGTCAACTAGCTTTGAAATAGGAAAAACTCTGAAGAACACAGTTCCTCATGCCTGGAATGCTCTCTTTCTCTTTCATCTCTGCCTTCTGGTGCCCCTGGCTTCCTCAATGTCTTAGCTAAAACCTCATTTTCTGCAAGAAAATGATGCAAGTATTACCTCCAAGTAATCCTGTATATGTCTTGTCTTAACATAGTTGCTTACATGTCATCTCTCCCATTAGATTGTAAGCTCCTTGAAGGCAGGGACTCCTTTAGCCTTTCTTTTTCTATCCAGAACTTAACACAGGGCTTAGCCTACAGTAAATGTTTAATAAGTGATTACCTACTTGACTTGTATACCATGGTATAAAATGTATAACCCAGTGGAACTGTTTGTCAGCTCCGGGAGAGGGAGAGAACATAAATATGTAACCATGGGAAAATATTCTTAGTTAATTAACTGAATACCATGATATAGTAGAAAAGATGTTGGAGATGAAGTCTGAGGACCTGGATTCAAATCCTAACTCTGTTACTTACAACATATATAATCTTGGGCAAGTCATTTGACATTTTTTTTTAATTAGTCAATTTAGAATATTTTTCCTTGATTATAAGAATCATATTCTTTCCCTCCCCTCCCCCCATCCCTTTCCATAGCCAACACATAATTCCACTGAGTTTTATATATGTCCTTGATCAAAACCTATTTCCATGTTGTTGATGTTTGCACAAGGATGACCATTTACAATCTATATCCCCAATCATATCCCCTCAACCCATGTAATCAAGCAGTTGTTTTTCTTCTGTGTTTCTACTCCCACAGTTTTTCCTCTGAATGTGGACAGTGGTTTTTCTCGTAGATCCCTCCCAGTTGTTCAGGATCACTGCATTGCCATTAATGGGGAAGTCCATTACATTTGATTGTACCACAGTGTATCAATCTCTGTGTACAATGTTCTCCTGGTTCTGCTCCTTTCGTAATTCCAGTTCACATGGAATTACTCCAGTTCATTGTTCCTTTCAGCACAACAGTATTCCATCACCAACATATACCACAATTTGTTCAGCCATTCCCCAATTGAAGGGCATCCCCTCATTTTCCAATTTTTTGCCACCACAAAATGCACAGCTATGAATATTCTTGTACAAGTCTTTTTCCTTATTATCTCTTTGGGGTACAGGCCCAGCAGTGCTATGGCTGGATCAAAGGGCAGACTCTCTTTAGTGCACTTTGTGCATAGTTCAAAATTGCCCTCCAGAATGGTTAGATCAATTCACAACTCCACCAACAATGCTTTAATGTCCCAACTTTGCCACATCCCCTCCAGCATTCATTACTTTCCATTGCTATCATGTTAGCCAATCTGCTAGGTGTGAGGTGATACCTCAGAGTTGTTGATTTGCATCTCTCTGATTATAAGAGATTTAGAACATTTTTTCATGTGCTTATTAATATTTTTATTTCTTTAATTGAAAATTGCCTATTCATGTCCCTTGCCCATTTATCAATTGGAGAATGGCTTAATTTTTTTGTACAATTGATTTAGCTCTTTATAAATGTGAGTAATTAGACCTTTGTCAGAGGTTTTTGTTATGAAGATTTTTTCCCCAATTTGTTGCTTCCCTTCTAATTTTTGTTGCATTGGTTTTGTTTGTACAAAAATTTTTTAATTTATGTGATCAAAATTTTTTATTTTACATTTTGTAATTTTTTCTAACTCTTGCTTGGTCTTAAAATCTTTCCTTTCCCAAAGATCTGACATGTATACTATTCTGTGTTCACCTAATTTACTTATAGTTTCCTTCTTTATATTCAAGTCATTCACCCATTCTGAGTTTATCTTTGTGTAGGGTGTGAGATGTTGATCCAAACCCAATCTCTCCCATACTGTCTTCCAATTTTCTCAGCAGCTTTTATCAAATAGTGGACTTTTGTCCCAAAAGCTGGGATCTTTGGGTAAGTCATTTGACTTCTGTGGGCTTCAGTTTTCCTTTCTGTAAGATCAGATGACTGAACTAAAGGGTATCTAGGGTTCTTTCTAGCTGTAAATTCAGGAGTCTGTGAATTAAGCAGGATAGGTAAGTAGAGCTGGGTGCAATCTGAATCACCAGAGTGCATCAGTGAGCCCATAGAGTTGTTAGAATATTTAAGAAAATGTAGTCATCCCTCATGATAAAATTCTTCAAAAACCAAAGCATTGGAAGTTCTTCCTTGGACATTCAATCTCTTGAGGAATTGACTTTGATGATTATAAAAGCAGAGAAAGACAGAACAAGTTTTCCCTTGGGCAGTTCTCTGTTCATCTTGTCTATGTAAAATTAGAATATTAGTCAACCCACTGGAATGATCTGAGATGTTTCTGAGCAGCCTGGAAGATTAATTATGCCCATTTGAAAATTGGTCACGTTTCCCTAGTAGCCTTTTTACAGATTACATGCACACATATATGTTTGAGCCAACACAAAGAATCAAAAACCTGAAAACAGATATTCAAACAAACTTTTATCTATCAAAGTTTACACTGGCCTTTATTCTAACAGTATGTGAATATTTTCTGGCATAATCAGTAATTTTTACTGTGACCTTAATGTTTTACTGTGTCCACTGGGAATGTTACCTACAATCTCCCTCTCCTGAAAACAATAGACTATTTTGCTCCCAATGGCTCACTATAGCTCCAGTCACAACAGAAAGATAAGGAATAGCAGCAGTTGTCTCCCTGAGTCATAGAGGTTAGTCAGGAGATATGAACAAGAGATCACTAGTTATGTTTATTTAATAATTATAAAGACTATTACCATTAAGAACTAGCACGTCTAAATCACCAGTGCTTCCTATTCTCTAACTGCCATAGATGATGTCTATATTTTATATGGCATATTCTTTTCAGTTCCCATCACCATGTTTAGTATATATGTTAAAGTGAGTTGCAAAGATAATTTTTTGCCCTGAAATTATGCAGCCAAAGAACAGTAGGAAAAGTAAACTTCTATTTATGAAACAAAAAGAGCAACCAGGAAAGAAAGACAAAAGCCACTAGTCTGAGAGACTCTTCCTTTGCACACTCTTAACTCTTCCCTTGGACCCTCTGGAGATCCAGGGCCCTTCAGTTCAACCCTCCTTTTAAACAAAGCCTGCTCTCTAACACTTTAGGTATTGAAAGCTTTTTGGAGATTAAACAGGATGCTATGTAATCAAGAAAATTTCATGGATTAAATTTTTTTCTGTAAATGTTTTATTATTGATTACATTTTTTGGTCATGTAGTTGTAACTTCCAGATAACTGGTCCTCCCTAATTGTCATACCCCAAAGCCTCCTCTCTAATAAAATTTAGTTAAGGAAAACAGAACATTATAGGCATGCCTGACAACATATGCCTTCTAATGAACTTGTACAGGTAAGTAGGCTTTACCGATCAAAATCCAGATGTCTTTTAATATTGTTTTCCTTTCTATTACCGTGGACTTGGAGCAAATTGTTCTTTTAGTTCTGCTCACTTCGTTTGCCATTGCTTCATATATGTCTTCATAAGTTTCTCTAAATTCTTCATATTTGCCATTCCTCATGGGACAGAAGTATTTCATTCAATTCATCTGCCATGTGTATGTATTCATTCATTCACCAGCATATGGGCCATCCACTTTGTTTCTAACTTCTTGCAACAACAAAACCTGCTGTTATAAATATTTCTTTTCTTGCTTCCTTCTAGTCTTAGATCAAATCCTACCTAAATGAATTCATTTATTCAGTGCCATACCAATTAAACTACTAAAGAACTATTTTAAAGAGCTAGATAAAAGTAACAAAATTCATCTGGAGGAACAAAAGGTCAAGTCTTATCAAGGGAAAATCAAGTTTTTTTAACTGGGAAGGAAGTGGGCATAGCCATACCATATCTCAATTTATATTATGAAGTAGTAATCATCAAAACAATTTTGTTCTGAGAGTGGTTGATCAGTGGAACAGATTAGCTACACAGCATATAGAAGCAAACAAACATAGTAACCTGGTATTTTGATAAACCTCCAAATCTCAGTTATTGGAGTAAGAACTCAATATTTGACAAAAACATCTGGGAAAACAAGAACACAGCCTGGTAGAAACTAGGCACAGACAGTCTATTGGTTACCACTTCTCAGCCTATGTACTAGAATTCTCTTTATCCCATAGTCTGAGTCTGCTGCCTCATAGGCCTTTCTTTGTCTACAACCCTTCAGGAACCTCTAGCCAACTTACTTCTCTCCACTCTATAGCTCCTCATGCACATCAATCTTATTTGATCCTCAACAATCTTATGAAGTAGATTATTATTATCCTCATTTAATAGACTATCAGGCTCAGCGTCTCACCCAGTGTCACTGTGTGAGGCAGGATTTAAATTCAGATCTACTCAGAGTACCACCTAACTCCAAAGTTTGAATCCAAGGTAAGGATTCAAATCCTACTTCTTGATGCTTACATAAGACTTTGGAAAGTCACTTAACCTCCATGGGCATCATTTTCCTCATCAGTAAAATGAGAGGCCAAATCAGATGGCCTCTGAGTTCCCTTCTAGTTCTAGATCAGTGATCAATAAAAGTAAAATTGGAAAAAAATATGTACTGTTTTAATTAAATATGCTTTGTGTTCTTTGTCTCTAGGGTAAAAGGAACCACACCATCAGTTACATTTTATTCTATCCTTTTGGTACTAGATCCATTTGGTGTGTGCATTATCATGGAAAAGGCACTGGGCCAGGAGTCAGTAAGGCTTTCCATTCTATTCCTAGCTTGGCCACTTAGCTAAAAAAATTTAACCTCTTCAGAACCCAACATTCTCATCTGCAAATGAGGGGGCTGGATTAAAAGAGCTCAAAATCCATTTTAGTTCTAAAATTCTTCATTCTATTGCTCAAAGTCTGCTCACACACCTTTGACCCAGTCCCAGCTCTTATCAGTGAGAGAATACATTTCACACAGAATTAAAGCCTATTATAATATAGTTCTTGGTAAACATGCAGAGTGGAGTAGTGGCTAGAGCTCGCCTCAGTCTGCGTCAAGAAGACTTGCATTCAAGTTCCATGTCCAACATATAATGACACAGTGTCTCTGGACAAGTCTTTTAACCTCTTAGTTCCATCAGGCAACTCTAAAACTATTAACTTAAAATCTAATTGAGGGGGTTTCTTCAAAGTATCCACGTGGCTCAGCATATATTACTTTGATAGAACTGTTAATAATGGACAAACATCAGTGAAGTCATTCTTTCTAAATCCAATATTCCATACCAAAAAACTCCGGGCTGAATCAAATAAGAGCCAGAGGACAAATTTTTTGACAATTTACTGGCTTTGGGATGAATGAAATCTAAGGAAATAAGAAGATTTGATGGACCATAATTCCTTGTTACTGTGGCTTTCAGACAGGATGTCTGACTTTCTAGGCTTCATTTAGGAAGTTTGAGTCTCATCTCATTATCATGAACAATGTTAAGTGCTCCAAATCCTAGAGCAGAAGCTGGCAATCTTTAGTGGGGGGAGACAGAATGATTTGAGTGGCATTCACGGTGTTAATTATAAAAGCCATGAAGAAGTTCAGTGAACAACAAAATTACCGGGAAGGAATGTTACACTGGTAAAGGAAATAATGTATATAAAACACTTTGAAGCATGGAACTCCATATAAATAGGTGCTAGTGTTGCCATTATTGTGGTTGTTATTGTTATCACATCACTTACTTACTGAATACTTACATTCAGTCTTGCATTTGCCCTGGGCTAGGGGAAGTTTGGCTCTCCTATATATGTATATTCAGCAGAAACCCTTGCCTGGTCTGCATGGGAGGATATAGACCAGAACTCTCAAAGATAGCAGTGGCCATTTCCATCTCCCAATTCCCCAAGCCCCAGCTACCTCTAGGGCTTATCTCCATGGCAACCCCACATCTTTGTGTCCACCATCTGCTGGGACTAAAAAAGACATGGCCTGAGGCAAATGTACTCAGAGGGACCCAACAGACCTAATGAGCTGCAAGGAAGCATTTGGATGCCAGTCAGGTTTTTGTTTTTGTTTTTTTTTTTTAATCTTTACCTTCCATCTTAGAATCAAGACTGTACATTGGTTCTAAAACATAAAGCTGATGGTAAGGCCTAGGCAATGGGGGAATGTGACTTGTTCAGGGAAACATAGCTAGGTCAAATTTGAACACAGGACCTTACATCTCTAGGTGTGGCTCTCTATCCACTGAGTCAACTAGTTATACCCAAAATTCATGGAGGAAATGAAGAATGCTATCCTTCAATCTTCATTCAGGCTCCTTTAGTTCTTTTCATGCTTTTTTTTTTAACCCTTACCTTCCTCTAAAACCATATATATTGGTTCTATGGCAAGAGAGCAGGAAGAGTTAGGCAATTAGGGTTAAGTGACTTGCCCTGGGTCACACGCCTAGGAAGGCCAGCTTTGAATCTAGAATCTCCTGTCTCCAGGCCTGGCTCTCTATCCACTGAGACACCTAGATACTCCAGAATGTCAGTCATGCCCCAGAATGCACTTTGTTGGATGGAAGCAGTTGAAGCTGCTCCTCCTGATCCTTAAAGTTCTCTCATCAGTCAGAGACTATAATGGTAGTAATGGCATAGATGGTGCCCCCTTTCTTTACCCTATCTACATCCTCTGTGTTATGTTCAGTCCCACCACTTCCAATAATCCTTCTTTAGTCATCTTTTTTTTTTACCTCTGCCTCACTTTCACAATTAAAGTTCAAATCACACAATTTAGCAATTCTATTCAGTCTTCTATTTTTCTCTACTTTTTCTTTGTGTTTATGTCTTGTTTTTCTAACAAGATTGTAATTTTTTGTGATCAAGGCCATGTCCACTTGTGTTGTAGATCTCCCAGAACAAGTCAAGTCAACAAATAAATAAGCATTTATTAAACAAATAATATATGTAAAATGCTGTGGCAATAAGTTTGGGGGTTGGAAAAAATAGTTCCTGTCCTCAAGAAATTTGCATTCGAATGGGAAAGACAACATTTAAACAACTATATACATATAAGCTTTATAGGAAAAATAACAAATAATGCAGTACTGGACCCAAGGCATACACAGACTTTAGAAATGATAGGAATCTTAGGGGGCATCTAGTTCAGGAGTCAGCAATCCAGGCCTCTGCCCTGTTTTTGTGCCACTCAAGCTAAGAATAGTTTTCATATTTTTAAGACAATGCAACTTTACTTAAAAATCATTCTTAGTTCACCAGTCATTCTGTATAAAAACAAAGAAGGGTTTGCTAACCTCTGACCTGATCCAGGAGCCCCATGCTCATTGATTGGTTGACTGGGAGGATGAATCTACAGTGCAAAGGTTCAATTTAAGAAATATCTCCTTTCCATTCTAACTAGATTACCTTTTTTTTCCCACTTAGTATAAGTGCTTTATTTGACATTTAGGAAACAACAAAAGAGAGGTAAAGTTACTTGTTCAAGGGCACAGCTAGTAAATTTCAGAACCAGAATCTGAATCCACTGACTAGACATCCAATGCCCTGTCCATTGCATATATTCCCATTCCTTGTCTTATGGTTTATTGTTATTGTTATTTATATTTTTGTAGAATTTACTTTCCTTTTTTGTTTTTTTAATTTAAATTAATTTATTTAAACATTATTCCTTGGTTACAAAAATTATATTATCTCCTTTCCTCCCCTTTCCCCACCCTTCCTATAGCTAATGCACAATTTCATTAGGTATTACATGTATCCTTGATCAAAACCTATTTCCATGTTGTTGGTGTTTGCATTAGGATGTTCATTTAGAGTCTACATCTCCAGCCATATCCCCTCGACCCACATATTCAAGCAGTTGCTTTTCTTCTGTGTTTCTACTCCCAGTTTTTCCTCTGAATGTGGATAGTGGTTTTTCTCATGGATCCCTCCAAGTTGTTCAGGATCACTGCATTGCCATTAATGGAGAAGTCCATTACATTATATTGTACCACAGTGTATCAATCTCTGTGTACAATGTTCTCCTGGTTCTGCTCCTTTCACTCTGCATCAATTCCTGGAGGTCATTCCAGTTCACATGTGATTTCTCCAGCTTATTATTCCTTTGAGCACAATAGTATTCCATCACCAACATATACCACAATTTGTTCAGCCATTCCCCAATTGAAGGGCAGCCCCTCATTTTCCAATTTTTTGTCACCACAAAGAGAGCAGCTATGAATATTCTTGTACAAGTCTTTTTCCTTATTATCTCTTTGGGGTACAAGCCCAGCAGTGCTATGGCTGGATCAAAGGACAGACAGTCTTTTATCACCCTTTGGGCATAGTTCCAAATGGCCCTCCAGAATGGTTGGATCAATTCACAACTCCACCAGCAATGCGTTAATGTCCCTACTTTGCCACATCCTCCCCAGCATTCATTACTTTCCTTTGCTGTCATGTTAGCCAATCTTCTAGGTGTGAGGTGATACCTCAGAGATGTTTTGATTTGCATCTCTCTGATTATCAGAGATTTAGAACACTTTTTCATGTGCTTATTATTAGTTTTGATTTCTTTAACTGAAAATTGTCTATTCATGTCCCTTGCCCATTTATCCATTGGAGAATTGCTTGATTTTTTGTACAATTGGTTTAGCTCTTTATAAATTTGAGTAATTAGACCTTTGTCAGAGGTTTTTGTTATGAAGATTGCTTCCCAATTTGTTGCTTCCCTTCTAATTTTGGTTGCATTGGTTTTTGTTTGTACAAAAATTTTTTTAATTTAATGTAATCAAAATTATTTATTTTACATTTTGTGTTTTTTTTTCTAGCTCTTGCTTGGTTTAAAAGTCTTTCCTTTCCCAAAGATCTGACATGTATACTATTCTGTGTTCACCTAATTTACTTAGTTTCCTTCTTTATATTTAAGTCATTCACCCATTCTGAGTTCATCTTGGTGTAGAGTGTGAGAAATTGATCCAAACCTAATCTTTCCCATACTGTCTTCTAATTTTCCCAGCAGTTTTTATCAAATAGTGGATTTTTGTCCCAAAAGCTGGAATCTTTGGGCTTATCATAGACTGTCTTGCTGAGGTCACTTACTCCAAGTCTATTCCACTGATCCTCCTTTCTGTCTCTTAGCCAGTACCATATTGTTTTGATGACCACTGCTTTAATATAGTTTGAGATCTGGGACTTCAAGGCCTCCTTCCTTTGCATTTTTTCCCATGATTTCCCTGGATATCCTTGATCTTTTCTTCTTCCAAATGAACTTTGTTATGGTTTTTTCTAATGCAGTAAAAAAGTTTTTTTGGTAGTTCAATGGGTATGGCACTAAATAAGTAAATTAATTTGGGTAGGATTGTCATTTTTATTATGTTAGCTCGTCCCATGAGTATGTTTTTCCAATTGTTTAGATCTAGTTTTAATTGTGTGGACAGTGTTTTGTAGTTGTGTTCATATAGTTCCTGTGTTTGTCTCGGCAGATAGACTCCTAAGTATTTTATATTGTCTAGGGTGATTTTAAATGGAATTTTTCTTTCTAATTTTTACTGCTGAGATGTGTTGGAGATATATAGAAATGCTGATGACTTATGTGGGTTTATTCTGTATCCTACAACTTTGCTAAAGTAATTGATTATTTTGACTACCTTTTTAGTTGATTCTCTAGGATTCTTTAAGTAGACCATCATATCATCTGCAAAGAGTGATACTTGGTCTCCTCATTGCCTATTTTAATGCCTTCAATTTCTTTTTCTTCTCTAATTGCTACTGCTAGTGTTTCTAGTACATTGTCAAATAATAGAGGTGATAATGGGCATCCTTGTTTGACTCCTGATCTTATTGGGAAGGCTTCTAGTTTATCCCCATTGCAGATGATGTTAGCTGATGGTTTTAGATATATGCTGTTTATTATTTTTAGGAAAGGCCCTTCTATTCCTATGCTTCCTAGTGTTTTCAATAGGAATGGGTATTGTATTTTGTCAAAGGCTTTTTCTGCATCTATTGAGATAATCATGCGGCTTTTGTTGGTTTGCTTGTTGATATGGTCAATTATGTGAATGGTTTTCCTAATATTGAACCATCCTTGCATTCCTAGTATGAATCCTACCTGGTTGTAGTGAATAACCCTTGTGATCACTTGCTGGAGTCTAGATTACCCTTTTGTTTACTCATTTTCTGATTTCTAATATTCTGTGACATTTGCCATGGGGTGTTGTGATTCAATGCCTGAGTGCCTGGTCCTTTTTGGGTTACTGTAGTTTGTACACTGCAGGGAATTAGCCCAGAATAGTTTTGTAGCAAGAAGGATATAGTTCATCCTTTTCCTGTTTTAACTGCAACCTGACACAAGGGCTCCCTTTCCTGACTATGGCAATATTTGGAAGGACAGGTCTTTCTAACATTATCCTTCCTTATTCCTAGTTGGAAAATAGATAGACCCAGGATCCATTAGGAAAGCTTCACAGAGGGCAGGGTGTGAAAAGGTTCCATAAGATTATAGTTATGCTCTCACTGGAAATACTGAGATGCCAAAGCCAGTTGGACCAAAAGTGGTCTTCTAGAACAATACACCCAATGGTGCTTGAGCTGCCCTATTCCAACTTTCTTGGTGTTATTTCAATGTTGTCTTATTCTTTTTATTCCTGCAGGGCATTTCATATAGTAGTGTAGAATGAATGAATTTTATCTGTTCCTCTGTAAAGAGGGAAGAGTCTGGGGAGTAATTTTCCCTTGGGTATTCCTGTGCCTTTCCATTCTTTCGATTTTCCCTAGCAACAACTCACTCACTCTGTGAATCCCTAAGATGTACAAAAGAGAGTATATGTAGTAGTTCAAGATTGGAAGCCAAAAGGATAAAGTACTCCTTTGGAGAGGGCCAGGCATTCAATTCCCCCCATAGCTTGACCACAAGCTCTTTTTGTGACCAGTCTTACATCCCATTCCTCTTTCTGAGCCATCTAAGTCAGCATTCTCCTTGAACACTTTTTGCTCTTAGTATGTGTCCACTGATAGTTAAAAGAATGAATCCTCAACCTCATCTTCCCCACTATTCATCATAGACCAGGAAAATTACTTACACCATGACAGTTCACCTCATTACTACGCTGACAAAGGTCTCCAAATACACCACAAATATCCATAGCTTCTGTTTTAGAAAGTCTTTTCAACACCAGAGAACAGTCAATTCCACAGAAGTTAGAAGCCATTGAATAGCAGACATTGAACAGCACATTTGTCATTCCCCAATAAAACACATTCCAAGAAAAACTGAGTTACTTTTTTTTTACAACAGCATGCATGTGTCAAATAATAATGTATAGTGAATAAAAACTTTGTTGTAGAATGGAACTCTCAATATATTTCATGTGAAAAGGGCCCTTTATAGAAGGCTCTGATGTTATTAGTTTTCATGAAAAAGATAAATTTAAAGATAATTTTTCTTAGTTCTGCTAGGTGGCTCAGTGGATAGAGAGTTAGGCCTGAAGAAAGGAGGACCTGGGTTAAAATATGGCCTCACACTTCCTAGCTGTGTGACCCTGGTCAAGTCCCTTAACCCTAACCCTTACTGCTCTAGTATTGATTCAAAGACAGAAGGTAAGAGTTTTTTAAAAAGATACCATTTTCTAGTACTCTTTGCTATCTGGGGATCATGGCTATTGGAATGTAGAACCATCCCTTTTAGTCTAGGACAATTGGCTGCTTAATTTAGGTGTATTCTGGTATTTCCATATCCTATACAATATGCCATACAAAATAATAAAGTAACATTTGCTTGGTTGTGCAAGTCATTCACAATAACTCTTTTCTTTCTATCTGTGGGACCCTGGGCAAGTCACTTAACACCCCATCACCTTGGAATTAATACACAGTCCTAATGACTCTTTTATTTTATATATTTTGTTTTTAACTTTTTTCTTTGTGATGATTAGGGTTCCAAAATGTGGAGTCTCCTGAGGGATGGGGCTTGTGTAGATCTATGGGCAGCACTGAGAGACCCAAGAATTGTTTTTTAGGAGTGAAAGGGACTTATCACTGGGCCATGGAATTCTCTCCACATTAAGTGATACATTCCAAATAATCATGATCCAATTACATAATCCTCACCTGGGAGAAAAAAAAACAAGACAAGAGAAATGGCTTCTATTTGGAAAATCTTGGGAATAAAGGAAAGCCCTCAGGAACAATCCCCAGAAGAGCCATATCAGAATAATTTAACAAAATGATATCCCTAGAAGCAATCCTTTCATGTACAGTGAGCATCCTTTGAGATGAGGGACTGCCTTTCACCCAGAGGAGTGGGGTATACTGTTACTTCCAGCCAAATATATTTTATTGAGCAATCCATCCCACCTGAGCAGCCTACACTAAGTTTTTAAATGATGTTTTACATTATACTTTGCTGTAGTTAGCATGATAATATTCTAGACATATTCAGTTTATTTATGCTTTGGGCCTAGGACACAATACCACACTGACATCAATTTCCACTAAGGATATTTTGGAGGCCACCGAGACAAAGAAAACCTAGTGCTGGCCCTCAAGGAGTTTGCAGTCTAAGAAGAGAAGGCAGGCATACAAATAACTTTATGCTATGGCAAACTGGGAGAAGGGCTATAGAAGAGACTAGAGGAAAGGTCTAGGAAAATCTGTGGAGATTCCCCTTCTGTGGGGAACACGGGATGTATGAAGGGTAGAGGCTGGATTCCAGCTAGCATGTGAACAATGAATAGGATTTAAGTTATGGAGAGAGGGGTGAGAGCACTTTACCTGAGGGAAAAGAACAAAGGTTCAGAAGCAGAAAAGTGAAGGACACATACTGGAAATAGTGAGGAATTTGGTTTGGACAATGTCATCTGACATGAAGTTCAGCATTTAATAAATACTTGTTACCTTTCTGCTTGAGTCAGAGGGCACTAGAAAGACAGATCCACAACTAGGAATTTTGGTACCTGGGGCAAATTCAGGGGTTTGGCTCTAAGAGATTGTGCCCCAGCCTACCACTCCTTCAGAGACTACCTCTAGATACATTACCCTTGCTCCTAGATTGACCATGGCAGATTAAGGGAGGCATACCTCTACTCTGGGACAGATGGGTCTCCTTATCCTATGACTGTCCTGGGCCTTTAAGTTTTCCCTCTCATTTCCCAAAGCAGAGCTTTGGAGGCCACTTTTGAGGACTCCAGTTGTCCCTGGGCTGCTCGTTCTATTTGGCAGAAGGATCTGAGAAGCCTGGAAGGCTCACCTTTACATGAAAATTCCTATGTCTAGGGAAGCAGTTCTAGATACCACACAGTCTTGGCACTCTTGAATCCCTGTCTCCAGTATTGGCCTGAAATTATGTCCTCAAAGCTCTACTTTTCCCTGGACAGATGGTGATCAAGAGATGTTCCCTGTGCTGCCCTTCTCATTGGGTAGAAGGAAGTTCAAGAAAGTACATCTCCTTCCCCAGAGAAGTGAGCCACGTGAAGGATATCTGGAGAATCACACCTGGGCTCTAATTTCTACCCAACCTGAAGGGGATTAATGGATGATATGTCTGAAAAGGCTGATGCTAGTATATATGGGGCCTTGAGGCTATAGGATCGTATATCAAAAGCTGGAAGATACTTTAGGGGCCCTCAAGGATCTTGCAATATTAAAAAATACTCTCTGACAAATATATCTAGACAAATAACAGAAATATATAGAACCGAAAAAGCATTCCTCAAGAGATAAGTGATCGAAGAGTATAAACATTTCTAAAATGAAATACAAATTATTGCTGATTGTTTGAAAGAGTGTTTCAGATGGGAGAGAAGAGAGATCCAAACTTCCCAGGAAACTTTCCTTAGGTCATGATAGAAACAATCCTTTTTCTTAACCTCCCCAACATTCTACTAAGCCAAAGCAAAATAAGCAGAATAAGTTTAGTCACTAGAAGTCCTCTGCAGCTATGTTCCTCTTCTGCAAAATACTCCTACGCATGGAAGTGGGGTATACCCCAGACCAACAAACCCAAATACCAGTATCCCCATCTTGTAATTATCAGAAAGACTGTTGATGGAGGGATATTTTATATGTCTGAACATGTCTGCCTCCATTCTAGGGTCAGTAACCTTGGTCAAGAGTCTAGGGACATAGATTAACTGTGTTCAATTGTCAGGCAATATATTGGAGTAAGAAGCATGTTAGACTGGAATTCAGTAGAGCATAGTTCTAGTCTATCACTTGATTGGGTGATCTTGGATAAATCTCTTCACTTCTAAATGTCAGTTTTTTTCCATCTTAAGAAGAAGAAAGACTTCCGGGTAATCATGGCTGCAATCTAGACGCGGCACGCTTCCTCTCCCCAGCACCGAATGAAATAGACTACATCAAAGGAGCATAAAATCACCTTTGGAGGAACAGAAGGACTCCCCAGTACCCCACAGAGGCAAAGGTACGTGGGGCTTGAACATTTCCACACTAAAATAAGAAGGAAAAGCTTGCACAGAAAAGTGAACTGAGCCGCCCTTCCCCCACCCCACCTCCCCCACTAAACCAGAGTGAGCTACCTGAGCGCTCACCGGGACAGCGAGTGAGTGGGGAGCGTCTCTGTCTGGGGGGGCACTCCAGGGTCCTTGGGATCTGGGGACTGCCAGGAAAAAACGTCTCAGGGTGCTTTCACTGGAGAATCCAGCGGACCTGGACTTGGGGCGGGCTGCGCTGAACAACGCGCGCTGATTATCTGGGCGGAGCTGAATACCTGGGCTCGGAGGCTGGGAAGAACTAGTCTGAAGCAACCTAAATTCACAGAAAAACCGCTCTTATAACCCAGACCCCAGACCAAAAAGGAAAGGGAAATAAAACCACCAAAGGGATGGCTCACATGGCCCAAAATCAAGCCTCCATGAAGAAAGGGAAAAAAGTGACCATTGAAAACTTTTATGGTGGAAGTACCCAAGGAAAAGAGGAGAATGAGGAGGAAATCCAAAAAAATTCAGAACACGCCTCCCAAAATGGAAACTATCAACAAGCTCTGGAAGATCTCAAACTGGAACTTATCCAAAAGATGGAAACCTTCTGGAAAGAAAAATGGGAGAAAGAGATCAGCTGTCTGACAGATAAGACTGCTCAATTGGAAAAAGAACTCGAAGCATCCAATAGAAGGGCAGACAAGGCTGAAAAGCAAATCCAGTCCCTAATGACCAGAATTAAGCACCTCGAAGAAAGTGAGATGATAAAACAGCAAGAATCAATAAAGCAAACCCAAATAATTAATGAATTGGAAGAAAACAGAAAATACCTCACTGAGAAGGTCATGGACCTGGAGAACAGAGGAAGACAAGAAAATCTCCGTATCATCGGTCTCCCAGAAAAACCAGAGGTAAACAACAAATTGGATATTATTCTAGAGGAGATTATAAAAGAAAATTGCCCCCACGTTCTGGAGCAAGGGGGCAAAATAGAAATAGAAAGGATTCATAGAACACCTTCTATACTAAATCCCCAAAAGACAACGCCTAGGAATGTAATTGCCAAATTCAAGAGCTTCCAAGTAAAGGAGAAAATCCTACAAGAAGCCAAGAAGAAGAGCTTCAGATATAAGGGGGCTCCCATAAGGATCACACACGACTTAGCGGCTAATACACTAAGAGACCGCAAAGCATGGAACACGATATTTAGAAAGGCAAGAGAGCTGGGTCTCCAACCAAGAATCAACTACCCAGCAAAACTGACTATATACTTCCAGGGGAAAGTATGGGCATTCAACAAAATAGAAGATTTCCAAGCATTTGCTAAGAAAAGACCAGAGCTCTGTGGAAAGTTCGATATCCAAGCACAGAAAGCAAGAGAAACATGAAAAGGTAAATATGAAAGAAAGGGAAAAGGAGATAAATCTTATCTTTCTCTTTAAGTCAAACTCTCTTCTATAAGGACTACATTTACATCTAATTATATATATTAATATGTGGGGAAAATGTTTTGTGTAACTCTTATAAATTGTATCATCATAAGAGTAGTTAGAAGAAACATGCATAGGGAAAGATTGGGGAATTAAGAAGATTTGGGGAAAGTTGGGGCAAAAAAAGGAAAAGGGAGGGGGGAACCGTGATAATACTAAGATTAACTTCAAGAAATAGGGGGGGAATCAATAGAATAAACTTTCCCATATAAAGATACACATGGGAAGGGGAGGGGAAGAACTCTCATATGAGAAGGAGAGGAAGAGAGCGTGAAGTGGAATTACTTAAACCTTACTCTCAGTGAAATCAAATCTGAGAGGGAAGAACATCTAGATCCAGTGGGATCCTGAATTCTATCTTATCCATTAGGGCAAGAAAGAAAGGAAAATTAAGGAGGGGGAAGGGGGAGGGAGTACAAAAAGGGAGGGAAGGAGAGGGGGGAGGGGAAGGGAGCATAAAAAGGGAGGGGCTAGAAAGGGAAGCATCTCAAGGGAGGGGACTAGGGGGACTGACCTAAAGTAAATCACTGGTTCAAAAGGAGAAAGCTAAAGAAGAAAGGTCAGAACTAGGGGAAGACATCAAAATGCCAGCGAATCCACAAATAACAATCATAACTTTGAATGTGAATGGGATGAACTCACCCATAAAACGCAGACAAATAGCAGATTGGATTAGAACACAAAACCCTACCATATGTTGTCTTCAAGAAACACATATGAGATGGGTTGACAATCACAAGGTTAGAATTAAAGGTTGGAGTAAGACCTTTTGGGCCTCAACCGATAGAAAGAAGGCAGGAGTTGCAATCATGATATCTGACAAAGCCAAAGTACAAATAGACCTGATCAAAAGGGACAGGGAAGGTAAATATATTCTGCTAAAAGGAAATATAGACAATGAGGAAATATCACTAATCAACATGTATGCACCAAATGGTATAGCATCCAAATTTTTAATAGAGAAACTAGGAGAATTGAAGGAGGAATTAGACAGTAAAACCATATTAGTGGGAGACTTGAACCAACCACTATCAAATTTAGATAAATCAAATCAAAAAATAAATAAGAAAGAGGTAAAAGAGGTGAATGAAATCTTAGAAAAATTAGAATTAATAGACATATGGAGAAAAATAAATAGGGACAAAAAAGAATACACCTTCTTTTCAGCACCACATGGCAATTCACAAAAATAGATCATACACTAGGTCATAGAAACATGGCACTTAAATGCAGAAAAGCAGAAATATTAACTGCAGCCTTTTCAGATCACAAGGCAATTAAAATATTGATCGGCAAGGGTACATGGAGACCCAAATCAAAAATTAATTGGAAATTAAATAACATGATACTCCAAAATCGGATAGTTAGAGAAGAAATCATAGAAACAATTAACAATTTCGTTGAAGAAAATGACAACGGCGAAACATCCTTTCAAACCTTATGGGATGCAGCCAAGGCAGTACTTAGAGGAAAATTCATATCCCTGAGTGCATATATTAACAAATTAGGGAGGACAGAGACCAAGGAATTGGAAATGCAAATCAAAAAACTTGAGAATGAACAAATTAAAAACCCCCAGAAGAAAACCATACTAGAGATCCTAAAAATTAAGGGAGAAATTAATAAAATAGAAAGTGACAGAACTATTGAGCTAATAAACAAGACTAGAAGCTGGTACTTTGAAAAAACAGACAAAATAGACAAAGTACTGGTTAATTTAATTAAAAAAAGGAAAGAAGAAAGGCAAATTAATAGCATCAAGGATGAAAAGGGGGATCTCACCTCCAATGAAGAGGAAATTAAGGCAATCATTAAAAACTACTTTGCCCAACTATATGGCAATAAATATACCAACCTAGGTGATATGGATGAATATTTACAAAAATATAAATTGCCTAGACTAACAGAAGAAGAAATAGTTTTCTTAAATAATCCCATATCAGAAATTGAAATCCATCAAGCCATCAAAGAACTGCCTAAGAAAAAATCCCCAGGGCCTGATGGATTCACCAGTGAATTCTATCAAACATTCAGAGAACAGTTAACCCCAATATTATACAAACTATTTGACATAATAAGCAAAGAGGGAGTCCTACCAAACTCCTTTTATGACACAAGCATGGTACTAATTCCAAAGCCAGGCAGGCCAAAAACAGAGAAAGAAAACTATAGGCCAATCTCCCTAATGAATATAGATGCAAAAATCTTAAATAGGATACTAGCAAAAAGACTCCAGCAAGTGATTAGAAGGGTCATCCACCATGATCAAGTAGGATTCATACCAGGGATGCAGGGCTGGTTCAACATTAGGAAAACTATCCACATAATTGACCACATCAACAAGCAAACCAACAAGAATCACATGATTATCTCAATAGATGCAGAAAAAGCCTTTGATAAAATACAACACCCATTCCTACTAAAAACACTAGAAAGCATAGGAATAGAAGGGTCATTCCTAAAAATAATAAACAGTATATATCTAAAACCATCAGCTAATATCATCTGCAATGGGGATAAACTAAATCCATTCCCATTAAGATCAGGAGTGAAACAAGGATGCCCATTATCACCTCTATTATTTGACATTGTATTAGAAACACTAGCAGTAGCAATTAGAGAAGAAAAAGAAATTGAAGGCATCAAAATAGGCAAGGAGGAGACCAAATTATCACTCTTTGCAGATGACATGATGGTCTACTTAAAGAATCCTAGAGACTCAACCAAAAAGCTAATTGAAATAATCAACAACTTTAGCAAAGTTGCAGGATACAAAATAAACCCACATAAGTCATCAGCATTTCTATATAATTCCAACACAGCTCAGCAGCAAGAACTAGAAAGAGAAATCCCATTCAAAATTACCCAAGACAAAATAAAATACTTAGGAATCTATCTCCCGAGACAAACACAGGATCTATATGAACACAACTACAAAACACTTTCCACACAACTAAAACTAGACTTGAACAATTGGAAGAACATTAACTGCTCATGGGTAGGACGAGCCAATATAATAAAAATAACCATCCTACCCAAACTCATCTATCTATTTAGTGCCATACCCATGGAACTTCCAAAAATTTTTTTTACTGATTTAGAAAAAAACATAACAAAGTTCATTTGGAAGAACAAAAGATCAAGGATATCCAGGGAATTAATGAAAAAAAACACAAAGTAAGGGGGTCTTGCAGTCCCAGATCTCAGACTATATTATAAAGCAGCGGTCATCAAAACAATTTGGTACTGGCTAAGAGACAGAAAGGAGGATCAGTGGAATAGACTGGGGGCAAGCAACCTCAGCAAGACAGTATATGACAAACCCAAAGATCCCAGCTTTTGGGACAAAAATCCACTATTTCATAAAAACTGTTGGGAAAATTGGAGGACAGTGTGGGAAAGATTAGGCTTAGATCAACACCTCACACCCTACACCAAGATAAATTCAAAATGGATGAATGACTTGAACATAAAGAAGGAAACTATAAGAAAATTAGGCGAACACAGAATAGTATACATGTCAGACCTTTGGGAAGGGAAATACTTCAAAACCAAGCAAGAATTAGAAAGAATTACAAAATGCAAAATAAATAATCTGGATTACATCAAATTAAAAAGTTTTTGTACAAACAAAACCAATGTAACCAAAATCAGAAGGGTAGCAACAAATTGGGAAACAATCTTCATAAAAACCTTTGACAAGGGTTTAATTACTAAAATTTATAAAGAACTAAATCAATTGTACAAAAAATCAAGCCATTCTCCAATTGACAAATGGGCAAGGGACATGAACAGGCAATTCTCAGCCAAAGAAATCAAAACTATTAATAAGCACATGAAAAAGTGCTCTACATCTCTTATAATCAGAGAGATGCAAATCAAAACAACTCTGAGGTATCATCTCACACCTAGCAGATTGGCTAACATGACAGCTATGCAAAGTAATGAATGCTGGAGGGGATGTGGCAAAGTGGGGACATTAACGCATTGCTGGTGGAGTTGTGAATTGATCCAACCATTCTGGAGGGCAATTTGGAACTATGTCCAAAGGGCGATAAAAGACTGTCTGCCCTTTGATCCAGCCATAGCACTGCTGGGCTTGTACCCCAAAGAGATAATGGACAAAAAGACTTGTACAAAAATATTCATAGCTGCGCTCTTTGTGGTGGCCAAAAATTGGAAAATGAGGGGATGCCCTTCAATTGGGGAATGGCTGAACAAACTGTGGTATATGTTGGTGATGGAATACTATTGTGCTAAAAGGAATAATAAAGTGGAGAAGTTCCATGGAGACTGGAACAACCTCCAGGAAGTAATGCAGAGCGAGAGGAGCAGAACCAGGAAAACACTGTACACAGAGACTGATACATTGTGGTACAATCGAAGGTGATGGACTTCTCCATTAGTATCAATGCAATCCCTGAACAATCTGCAGGGATCTAAAAAAAAAATACTACCCACAAGCAGAGGATAAACTGTGGGAGTAAAAACACCGCTGAAAAGCAACTGCTTGACTACAGGGTTGGAGGAGATAAGACTGAGGAGAGACTCTAAATGAACACTATAATGCAAACTCCAACAACAGGGAAATGGGTTCGAGTCAAGAACACATGTGATAACCAGTGGAATCATGCGTCGGCTATGGGAGAGGGAAAGGCGGGGGGGGGGGGGGGGGGAGGGGAGGGGAGGAAAAGAAAACGAGCTTTGTTTCCAGTGAATAATGTATAAAAACGACCAAATAAAATAATATTAAAATTAAAAAAAAAGAAAACTAAACGAAATTGAGTGCAGAATGAGATGTGTGTGAATATACACATATATACATGTCACTGTATAGACACATGCATATATATGTCACTGTATATATACACATTTTTTTCTTTTTGACATGGGCAATGTAGAAATTTGTTTTGCTTGACTATATATATGCATATATATATACATATATATATAAAGGAATTATGTTTCTTTTCCTTCTCAATGGAGAGAAAGAATGATTTTATTGATTTAAAAAAGTAAAACTGAAATTAAAAACAAAAAAAAAAAGAAGAAGAAAGGGCCAGGGACCTAAGTCCTTCTCAGGCATAAAGCGTAAAATTCTTCAGCACAAAAAGATCAGTTGAAATATGCTGGAATGAGTTGATTCTTTTTCCTGAACACTAAATTATCCCTAAAAATGTTTAATCCAAGTTTTTGAAGAAGCAGCAACTTCCTGATGTTCTTGTCAATTTACCCATCAGTGTTCAGTTTCTCATTATTGGTGATTATAACATATTTGGCACGAAGCTTAAATATAGAGTCTAAGACTTCTTTCAGTATTGACATATATGTATTGGAATCAACCAGTCAAATAAGGAACTACCTTCCTATTTGTGGCAATAATCCAGAAACTGTCTGGTGTTGTAAAGATAATTTAGATGGCAAATTTCTTCTAGGTTACACATCTGAATCTGTTCTGGAAAAATGACAGGTGCAATTTTTAACAAGGCAGGGGAAAGAGATAACTTTGACCTCTAGCACTTGTGAGAAGTTGTAAGCCATAGGCAGAGGAGTGACATGTCATTTGTATTGATACATGAGTATGTGCCCCAGACCTTAGAAACAGGGTGATAAATAAAGATTCCTGACCATTGGTAAATGCACTTAGCAGAGGGGGATAAGTGACAGATATATCTACTTGGGGATCAAGGCCATCTTTTGCTTTTCAAAAAATATATTGAATCTTATCTCTTCTCTCTTCCTCAATTCCCATAACCAATCAATTGTCATGTCTTGTTATGAAGGTAAAAGCAACATTTGTCAAATCTGTTCCCTCTTCTATACTCACACAAGATTCTACCCTACTTTAGAGTTTCATCACCTTTCACATGGGCTATTGAAAAAGCTTCCTAATTGGTCTCCCAGCTTCAAGTCCTTCCCCTCTCCAATCTATCTTCCATAAGGGTGTCAAATTGATATCCTTAAAACAGAAATCTGAACACATTATTCCTGTACTCAAAACTTTTCAATGGTCCATGACTACCTTTAGGATTAAAAAAAATATTTTTTAAATAACACCAGCCTGGAATTTGAAACACTCCACAATCTGGGTTCCACTTACCTTCCTGGTTTGTTCATGTTCTTAAACACTCTCTCCATTCTAGTCAGACTGCTTCATTAGTTCCTCACCCATGACATTTCAATTCCTAATATGTAGTCTACTCTATCTGGGATGTGCTCCTTTCTAATTTCTATCTCACAGAATCCTTCACTCTCTTCAAAGCAAATCTCAGTTTCCTCCTCCATGCCTTTGCTTGATCTTTCCCAGTTTTTACAGCACCTTCTTGAACTTACTCTGTTACTCTGTAATTACTTGTGTCCACAGGAGCTATTTCAGTTTTGTTTTAGTTAAAATCACAAAATTTGACATGTTTGCAATGTTTCAAGTGCTATGTAAAGTGCTGAGGATATAAATAGAAAGAAGTCTGTCCCTCCTCTCAAGAGCTCACACTTTGATACACTAACACACAGAGTATATGTTAATATGCATGTAGAATAAATAGCATGCCCAGAGTCAACAAGTATTTATTAAGTACCAACAATGTGCTAGGTGTATTGTGCATAATCCTTGGGATACAAAGAAGTCCCAAGAATATGGTAGATGAGTAAATGGCAAGATCTAGGAGTTCTTAGGTTGCATTTTGGTATCCACCTGGCAAAATGGGGAATCTGGAGAAGAGTAGCCCACCACCATTGAGAAGAGGAGGAGTAAGCCTAAGAGTAGGCGTGGAACAGGGCTTCTGTTTTCCTTCCAAAAATGAGACTGGGGAATGGGGTGGATTGGGTCAGTGTCTGGTCACATAGAGAAATGGAGGAGAGAGTATTGGCAGGAAATTAATGAGTGGCCTCTAGGGTAGGCTGTGGAAAGGGAGACAACGATGAGTATGGCTAATGCCATACAGACCAGTCTAGCTGGTCAGTCACTCAGTGAGCACTCATAACCACTAACAATGTGCCAGACACTGTTCTAAATGCTGAAGATATGGGTAAAACCAATCCCTGCCCTCAGGAACTTATATTCTACTGGTAGAGACAAATGCATAAATAACTATAGGATATAAGTACATATAAGGTATATTCAGAATAGATGAAAGGTGGCCTTAAAGAGGAAGGCACTAACAGCTGGGTAGGTATTAGGAAAGCCCTTGTGCATTAGGTGACACTTAAGCTGAATCTTAAAGGAAGATGAAGAGGCTAAGAGGCTGAGAGGTGTTCCAGGCATGGAGGATAGAGGGTACAATGTGTTAGAGTAGGATTTTGGATAAGGGAAACACAAGAGGAAAATTGCAAACCTTTTCATCCTTTATCACAAAAGGCAGATAATTGTGTTTGAGGAAAGACAGGTGGGTCAGTGTGGCTGAATCCCTGAGTGTGTGGAGAGGAGTAAAGTGCAAGGAGGATGGAAATATAAAGGGTGAGTCTATGGGGAGCTTTAAATGTTAAATGAGGACTTTATTATTTGAGCCTGAAGTTAATGAGGAACTGCTGTTCAGTCCTGTCTGACTCTTCATGAACCTATTTGGGTTTTCTTAGCAAAGCTACTGGAATGGTCTGCCATTTCCTTCTCTGGCTCATTTTACAGATAAAGAAACCGAGGTGAAATTGCCCAGGACCACACAGCTAGTGTCTGAGGCCAAATTTGAAATCAGGATGATGATCCTTCCTGACTCTAATGCTGGCACACTATATTCCCTTTATCACCTAGCTGTCCCTAATAGGGAACTACTGGATTTATTGACTTAGTGGGGGAAGGTGCCATGGGCAGACTTTCAATTTAGAAAAATCACTGGCACCTGAGTAGAAAGCTGATTTGGAACCCAGCTGCACTGCCTTCCCTACTTTGATAACAATAAAGGAACTCAGTATCTCATAACAAGGGCTTAATGCATTTCATTCATTCATTTATCTCACAACACAAATGAGGAAATAAATGAGTTTTAAATTGAAGTCATCTTTTCTTGAAGATTGCAGAAGAGCTGCTTAAACTGAATATCCAACAGACATCTTAAATTAAACATGTCCAAAACAGAGCCCATTATCTTTCCCTCCAAAACTCCCCCATCCCAACTTTCCCTATTACTGGAGAAGGCAATATCATCTCTCCAGTCCCTCAGACTTGTAACCTAGGAGTCATGCTCACTCCTCACTATCTCCCACTCCTCAAATCTAATCTATTGCCAAAGTCTGTTAATTTAACCTTTGCAACATCTCTCAAATATGCCCCTTTCTCACCTGTGACACCACTGCTGGCTCTCTGGTACAGGTCCTCAACACTTCATGTATGGACTTTTGTAACAGTCTACTTAGTAGGACTGCCTGCCTCATATATCTCCTTACTCCAATCCAGCCTCCATTCGGCCACCAAAGCAATTTTCCACAAATGTAGGTTTGATCATGTCACACACACACACCAATTCAAATCTGGTGGCACCCTATGGCCTTCAGGATCAAATTACAAAATGCTGTTTGGCATTCAAAGCCCTTCATCATTTAGTCCCTTCCAACCTTTCCAGTCTTCTTATACCTTACTCCCTGCCATGTACTCTTCAACCCAGTGACACTGATCTCCTGACTGTTCCATGAACTCCATCTCTAGGCTTCAGTCATTCTCTCTGGCTAGCCCCCATGTCTCTCTCTTCAACTCTGCCTACTGACTTCTCTGACTTCCTTTAAATCTCAAAAAATCATTTACAGGAAGCCTTTCCCAAACTCTCTTAATTCTAGTTCCTTCTCTCTATGAATTATTTCCTATTTATCCTCTATGTAGCTTGTTTGTATATATCTGTTCACATGCTATCTCTCCCATAAGATTTTGAGCTTTTTGAGGCTGGGACAATCTTCTGCCTCTTTTGTATCCTTAGTGCTTAACTGGGTACCTGGCACATAGTGGGTGCAAAATAAATATCCATTGATTGATAGATTGATTTTAATCTTATAAAATGCTAAGGTTGAAAGATAGTATTATACTCATTTGACAGATTAGAAAATTAAAGCTAAAGAAGCTAAAAGAATGACCTAGCATCAAAAGGAATCTAGTGTCAGAGCCAAGACTAGAATCTAGGTTTCCCAACTTTGGAGCCCTTGTTCTTTTAATTAAAGCAAAAATTTCTATATTACATTCTACCTTCTCATTTGGTATTTTTGGATCCAATTTATCTCATCTCCTTTATTCTCCTTTCTCTTCCCTAGCACCATGATCTTCTGATTCTCCTTCCATCTCTTTGATTAATCTCTTTCTTCTCATTTCCTTGCTTCTTCTAGCTCATAACTGTCAGCATCCCTCAAGGTTCATTTTGAGCTCTCTTGATTTATTTTACTTTTCTAGCAAGGAGAAAAATCTCCATTTTTAAAAATACTATCACCACTAAAAAGATGATTCTCTAAATTGTATTTCTCTCTATTCTTCAGGCCCAGAGTTTCAGCTTCTGTATCATCTCACCTTGGACTCAGAGAATATTAGAGTAGGAATTAATTTCAGAGATTTTCTAGGCCAGGCTTTCTTCCTTTTCTGCTACCATTTTATAGGAGTATAAATGAGGTCTATGTGATTTATTTGTACAAAGTCCCACTTCACTTTAATCCTATGCAGTTTCTCTGCCAGTGCATGCAATTTCATGTGTAGACATTTAGACTAAAATTTCCACCTTTCAAACAATCATACCTTTCCAATTCCTCCATTTCTGCACCTATATTAAAAACACCACTGTCATTCATGTCCCCCAGGCTCACCTAGTAGGAGTTAACTCTTAGTTGACAAATTAAGTCCCACCTTTTATTCTTGCCATCAATCCCCGTTCCTTGGGGATCAAAATTGCTAGGAATAGGAAGAAGGAAAAAATAAGCAGGAATCCTAAACATTCCATTCTTTAAGCAAGAAATAGCTATTTCCACCCTTTATTTGTATTTCTATTATATCCTATTTTGTCTTACAATATAGAGAGTGCATCCACATTCTCATCTATTGTGCTGCCTGCTCTGATTATTCGTAATATATTCATGAAAATGATTTAGCTAAAGTATTCAAAAGGAAAAACACTGGAGATTTAGTTAAATTAACCAGAATGCCTGATGTTGTGTCTGGTCAATTACTAGTACAACTCACAGCATGAAATACCAGTGGATTTTAGGTCTTTCTTGTCAGAAATCATGTAAAATAGGTTTTCAATTATAAATTCTTACATTGTTTATATCTCAAATATAAACAATGTAAGGGGGGCAGCTGGGTAGCTGCCAGGCCTAGAGATGGGAGGGAGGTCCTAGGTTCAAAGCTGGCCTCAGACACTTCCCAGCTGTGTGACCCTGGGCAAGTCACTTAACCCCCATCACCTAGCCCTTACCACTCTTCTGCCTTTGAACCAATACACAGTATTAATTCCAAGATGGAAGGTAAGGGTTTTATAAATTTAAAAAAAAATGTAAGAATATATCAGTGAATGTAAGAATTTATAAATTAAAAATTTATAAATGTATCAATAATAAGAAATAATAATAATATAAAGGTTCTACTACTGCCAAAAACCTGAGAATCAACTGAGAAGATAGGTTCTAACATGTCTTCCACCTCCAACATCCAATGTTAGCTGTAGAGATATGGTTTGTTTGTTTGTTTTGTCCCCTTCCTACCAATAATCATTATAGATAATTGGATAAAAGGAAAAGTTTAAAGTAACAAGAATACAAAAAATTAATAACCAAGAATCTAATAATGATATCAACATATGTGAACCTAATTTAAACGCCAAATCCCAAGTACTGAGGAAATACATATTAGGTGTATTTCTGATTTGAATTAATATTTAATGATCAGTATATGTTACCTTATCAACTTTTGAAAAAATAATTCCATCTTCAAACACAGTGAATTTTATTTTATGTATTCTTTTACCAATTACATGTAATAAATTTCCACATAAGTTTCTGAAGCTATATGTTCCAAATTGTCTCTTTCCTCCTTTCTTCCCACCTCCTGGAGCTGGCAAGCAACTCAGTCTTGGTTATAAGTATATTATCATGCAAAAAATATTTCCATCTTGTTCATTTTTGTGAGTGACTAATCTTATAAAACCAAAACCCCCAAACATATATCCAGATAAACAGGTGATAAATTTTTTTAAAAGCAAAAATGTGAGGAACTAAAATTATCCCCTGACATACTGGCTTATTTAAGTACAAAAAATGTAAAACCATCATTAAACATCTTATAAAATAAGCTCTTGTATCTTGTCACTAAATATTTATTGATATATAAGTAAATTCCTTCTTATATGTTAGATTTGGAATGAAATGGATCAGAAAATACAAGATTTCTTTAAAATCAAGGATTAATGCCATTCATAGTATTTATTTCAAAATCATAGTATTTATTTCAAAATGCCAAAGTTCTGTTTAAATCGAAAGATTTCAGAGCTCTGAAGCAATTCAACCACTAGTGGGGAAAATGGGTTGGCATTTTTTTTAAGTCACTAAAACAGTAACACCCTTTAACCTAGAGAATCCTCAGGACCCTACCTCAAGGAGATTACTGGCAGTGATAAAAAAAAAGAAGCAAATGCACAAAATATGTTTATAGCAGCATTATTTGTGATAACAGATGAGCTGGAAACAAAATGTATGTCCCACAATTGGGAAATGACTGAATGAATGATGGTATATGGATGTGTAATAAGATGGCAGTTTTAGACTTGGAAAAAAGACCTTAATCCAAACTTCTCATTTGACAGATAAGGCAGCTGAAGCCCTTGAGTAATGAAGTTACCCAATCACATTCACATAATCTGTAAAAATCTAAGTGTCCCAAATTCTGAGTTTTTTTCTAATTGCCATACTCTTTGTAGTTATAGGATCATAGATTTAAAGCTAGAGGGGACGTTAGAGGCTAGTAAGTATAACCTCATTTTATAGATGAGGAAACTGAGGCACAGAGCAGTTAAGTGAATTGTCCAGGATCAAACAGCTAATAAATGTCAAGGGTGAGATTTGAACCCAGATCTTCCTGACTCAAAATACTCTTTACTGTACTATGCTTCCTCTCACATATGCTGTGAGCTGTGACAAATATGAATAATCAGAGCAACATGGGAAGATTTATATAAAGTGATTAGTAACAAAATCAAAATCAAAAGAACAATGAATACAGCAATAAATAAAATCAATAGAGGTAACAAAATGCAAATGCCAATGTTAGCACCATATTGCCACAGTTAAAAGTTACAGTCCTTATTTCCATTTTGGGAAAATATAGTCTACTGGGGGTCTTTGGGTATTTGTTGTAATGCATCTTGCTGTATCCAAACAAAACGTGTCAACCAATTTTAATATTAAACAATAATAATAATTTGAATGTTCTGCCAATGCCAAAAGTCTAAGGACCAGTAAAGAATATAATTCATAAAATCTCTCTTCTTTCTCTGAAATCCAATGTTAGATACTTTATGTTGTTTTATTTTTTTCTCTAACTCTGCTGACTATATTCTCTAGAGACAAGTTGTCAATGAGCCACCAGGGTGCTCAGCAACGCTGACCCAGCACTTGGCAAAGAAGGCAGACTATACCAGAAGGGGCTCAGTAAATGTAATGTGTTAATGACTTGTTTTCACTTTCTTGAGGCCTGCCTTTAAATAATATTTCTACTCCACATCCAACAAAACCCACTATTCTGTTCTAATCCTCCTCTCTCATATTTATTTAGTTTTATCATCAGATAATTTAATAGATCTCCTTGTGATATATGGGCTCTGCTCCAAAGAACCTAAAGGGCAGGAATATCGAGTTTGGATGGAGGTGGAGGTTTGTTGGCAGCAATAATGGAAAAGCTTTGCTAGATGAATGTTGAAAGTATCTGTAGCTCTTGACTGCCCTATCAATTTCTCCCTTAAAAGAAAACTGACCCATTTCCCCCAAGTTTTAAAGGTTACTCACTCAGAGAGAGTTCTCATCTTACATAAAAGGTGTACTGTATTTAATGATAAGCATTTTGGTGGAATTTGCCATCCCTTTGTCTCTCGGAAAATTCCATCTGTGAGGGACTGGAATAGTCCTGAAGAAATGCATATGTTGGCCAGTTCTCTATCAGTTATGCCAGTGGGGAAATGAGTAGAAATGTAAGTTCTTTTCAACTTTCTTGAAATCAGAACTAAACTAAACAAAGCTGCAAAGCATTTATCTTCAAATCTTGTCTCCATTTTGTCCCATCCCTCAGCACCTGACTTTCACCCCTTTCCACAATACTTATGTTCTTTTCTTCTTGCCTAGAATCATCATCAATAAGCCATTTATTGAATGTCTTTGTATGGAGCACTGCACCTTAAAAAGTCTCCAAATCAAGCTGGAGAGACAGGAAACATACAGGGAGAGATAATAATAAAAGAACTCTCCCACATTCTTCTCTCACACAAAGTTCTGACCCATAATGGTGTAAGGTTTGGATCCCAGGAATATGTGCATTTTTAAACTTCCGAACAAAGTTCAAGTTGAAGAGAAATTCCTATTAGATAGTAAGTTCTTCTATTTGTTTAGGTTTGTGGATAATATTAGATTAGCTCTGAACACCACGGAACTTCCTCCATAAAATCCTTAGTCATTCTAGAGAATTTGACAACTTTCTACACAGCAAAAACCAGTCAATGGGAATGGCCATTGTCCAGATAGAAGTTTCCATCAATATACATAGACAGATACTCCCAATGGACAATCATTTGGGGCCTGAGTTAAAAGGAATGAGAACAGGCTGAACTGTTTTTAGAAAAACTTTAGCTTTTTTTTTTTCTGACCTCAACCTTCTTTCTGAAACAAAGATCTACCCTTTTAATACCAATCCTCTTCTAATGACATTATATAGCTATGAATCACAGGGGATTAATCTCTATACTAATGAATTTGAGCATCACTCAAATAGCAATGAAGAAAGGCATGATGAGTGACTATAATATATTACTAACAAGGAATTCCCCAGGAAAAATTGCATAAAAGAGGTCAACAAAGAAGGGTAAAACTAGGGGAAAAAAAAGATGGCATAACAATGAGCAGTCCATATACTCCTCTGTAATGAGCTGTCAAAAGAATCTAAGGAAGAACCACAGCACATTAGGAGGGATGGGGAGGAGATAAGGTCCCCAAATTTTCTCAGAGAAACATGGAAGAGAATCACAGGATTGAGATCTGCATCTTTAGAGGGAATATGTATATCAGTGAGATCACAGATTCATTAGAGAATTAGAAGGATCCAAATCAGTTAAAAAACTAAACCATTAAATTATGCTTTGATGGTAAAATTCCAGGTATTAGCTATTCCACTGGGGGAGTGGGGAAGGGGAGAAAAAGGCTTTTTGGCAATCAGAGTTTATGTCATCCCTGAAACAGGGTTGACTATAGTTTAAATCCACCCTCATAAATTATTACTTAAGAAGTTGAGGGCAAGTCACTACTTCTAGAGATCCAGTGTCAGATGCAGAAAAGCTTTTAAATTTTACCTCTAAAGGTTTCACTATTAAATGATATTGCTGTTTCTGGAGACTATGACTCTGATAGTCCAGTGATGGGAACTGAATTAGCTAAAGGCAAGAAGGATTGTTTGTATGTTCTTCAGTACTAATGATTCAATGATTTGTGAGAGGATATTATTCACTTACATCCTAGAAGCTTTTGCTGGATTTTTTTTTCTTTCCCAAGAGGCTGACAACAGTATAAAATGGTATTTCAAAGAGATTATTTAATAACAACTTTTGCAAAGGTGAGAATAGGAATAATCAAATACCATTATGATACTTACCATAGTTTAGATAAAATGATACCATAGTTTCTATAAATAAGTGTTTTGTTTTAGTGGAAATGTTCTGGTGTCAGGGGTTGTTAGAGAAACCAAAATATCAATGAAGCATACACCATTTGAAATGGAAGATTTTTTTGATTAACTACTTTCTATGCATGTGTGGAGATAACATGGGTCACAACAGGATGTTTGGAGCTCCTTGGACTTCATCCAACTTTATCCTCCTAAGTATGCTATAGTGGAAGGAACAGTTGGGGACCTGAATTCATGTCCTAACACTGATCTTTCCTATCCATGTGAACCTGGGCAAGTCATTTCAATTCTCTCTGGGCCTGAGTTTCCTCCTCAGTTAAACAGGGATACATACTACAAGGCTGTGAAGCAAATACCTTGCAAAACTTTAAAAGTGCTATATATTAAATTTATAATTAAAAATTATAAATTCCTTTTAGAAAGATCTTCTTTAGTGGAGGGCTACAAAATGATTCCCCAGGTATTCATGGGGCTTTCTTTCATAATTTTACCAAAAGACATGATGTCTAAAAGAATTTCCAGTGTTTGCACTATCACATTCACCATTAGGGTGTCCTTTGATACAAGAAGGTAGAGCTGGCAGTGTCTGTCTCAGGTCTTGGGGCAGGAAGGAATGGTAGTACAGTGTTGTTCCTGGCAATGGCCAATAATAATAAGGCACATGCACAGATTAGTTTAGGGTTTAAAAAGCACTCACCCGAAAACAACCCTGGAAAGTAAATAATGCAGGTTATTATTATCCCTGGTATGTAGACAGGAAATCTGAGCATTAGGGATCTGAGGCAACTGTAAATATCATCAGACCCAGGACTCTAATCTACAACTTCTTGACATGTAACAAGTCCTGCACTCTGGCCCTTATTCTTATGATGACTCTTTAACATGTTTTGGTTGAAGATAAGGAAAGTCTTTGGTCAACACTTTTTGATTTCTAGTTCTCCTTTCTTTTAGCTACATTTCCCTTCCCAATTGATGGAGAATATTTTGGATACTCTCCCTTTGGGACATATTTTCCTTCCTAAGACTGGTCATTCATCTCCCTCTAGTCCTTTTCAAATGATCTAAATATGTTGGAATTAAATTTTTATTTTATCCATTTTTACATAGGTTTATTGTCTTTCCCTCCAACTTACTTCTCCCAACTGAACAATGAAAAATATATAAGCATTCATAGTCCAGAAAAACTAATTCCCATATTATCTGTACCTTAAAAATGTATATTTCATTCTGAATTCTAAATCCATTACTTCTTTGGTAGGGGATGGGAAGCAGGGTTTATGTTCAGTCCCTTACAAATTCTAAAGTCTTTCAAAGTTATTTTTCTTTATAATGCTCTTGTCATTGTATAAATTGCTTTCCTAGTTCTGCTTACTTCATTCTGCATCAGTTCAAAGAGGCCTTCCTAGCTTTCTCTAAAACTGTCTGCTTTGTTAATTCTTATGGAGCAATAATATTCCATTGTATTTTGTCATTGTTTTTCAGTTTTGTCCTACTCTTCGTGAAACCATGAACCAAAGCTACTCCTGAGGTTTTCTTGGCAAGGGATACTAGAGTGGTTTGCCATTTCCTTCTTGAGTGGATCATTATCTACCATAATTTGTTTAGTCATTCTCTAATTTATCGGAGTTTCCAGTTTTGTTTTGTTTTTTTGCTAGTATGAAAAAAGCTGCTATAAATATTTGGATATATATGGACTCTTCTTTCTTTAATCTCTTTGAGGTTATAGCCTGATGGTGGTATTCCTAGGTCAAAGAGTATGGATGGATAGTTTAGTGATTTTTAAGATCTAGATCCAGTTTAGATTCCATAATGATGACAAATAGAACTACAATTTTAAGAGCAGCTTGAATTTGGTATCTATATCTGTGATGATTCTTTATCAGCAAAGTCCATTATAGGCATCAGAAAATGATAAGCATATTGCAGGCTCTCAAGTAATATGTGTTTATTGCTCAGTTTTCCTAGCATGGATGCCTTAAGATTTGAAGAAATCATTTCATATAATACCATGTTGTCTTGTGAAAAGCCACAGTTCATCTATGTCATATCATTTAATCATTTTTATATGTTAGAAACTGGCTAAAACAGAACTATCCTCTTTCATATCAAGAATTCTGAAATAAACGTGTATAGGATTGCTTAAACATATGTACCCAAGCATGTTCCTGCAGGCATAACGTTATTTTTAGTGAAGTAGAAATAGTCAGTAAGTGCAATAAAAACCTCCACACCCACATGCCATAAAAACACAGTGCTCAAATGTCAGCTGCCTGCCTAGCACTTCGATTGCTGCAGGCACTCATTACTGCTGCCTCAACACAATTCCCTGACATTCCCAATCAGAAACATGTGGCAGAGCTTTCTACTCCTTGGCGGGTCTCCCTTCTCATTGGACAGATTCGTAATTCATTTAAGACAACAACAACAAATCATGAGTGATGCCCACTTGCTGCTTAAAATTATTCATGCCTGTTAGAACTGATGTATTTTGTCCTTAATATATTCAGAGATAACTTGACTATGCCTAGGGCATTCACTTCAATTTTTTCTAGCAAAAGGAGTGGATTTGTACTATATTCTTTCACCTGGTTCTTATTGTGATTACTTTTGAAGAGGTTAGTGAGAGCTACAATCTGTGACTCTTAGTCTTCTACTGAGTGAGGGAATTGGGTAAGATGGTGTCTTAGAATAAGAGAATCTAAAATTCCGGAAGGGTATCTAAAAAGGAAACATCTTTGGCTTGCTTAGCCACTATTACCAATGAAGCAAGCAATGAATATTTATTAAACATCTATTATGTGCCAAGCACTATGCAGTCACAGATACTAGAGTTAACATACAGACTCCAATTTACAAATGTAATTTGATAGTTTTCCATGTCACAATTATTAGAAATTAGAAATAAGCTCATGTTTACATACACTTTACAAAAAGCTTAACAGGAAAGAAGGAAGTAACCATTTGTTAAGTGCTAACAATGTACCAGGCACTGTGCTAAGAACTTTACCAATATTTTCTCATTTGATCCTCAAAACAGACTGGGAGGGATTTCTTTCTTTTATTCCTGTGTAAAGATTTTTGTAAAATGCTCTGGAACTATAAGCTTATTTCTTATTTCCAGTAGTAATTACTAATATCAATAAAATTATTGATTAATCAAATATTATTTATGTTGATCATATCATTGTTAACTAATATTAATAATTTCTTAATTATGAAATTAAAACTGCCCAAAAACTTATCCTCATAGGAAATCAAGGCAGACAGCTGGTTAGGTAACTTACCAAGGGTCACATATCAAGTAAAGGTTAGACCCTGAATCTTTCCCTTTCCTCCTAGGCAAAGGTCCTAGGGGGGCTGGTCTCTCTTCCTCTACCTTTTCTAACTTCACACTCAACACTCTACTTACGGTACCATCTAACTACCTTAACTACATCACGAAATTTCACCTCCCCAAGAGCCTTGTGGAAAGTACTACACACATTGTCATCTTCATTTTATAGATGAAAAAAATGGAGCTCAAAGAAATGACCTGAGTAAACTTGTTTAGCCGGTAAGCTCTAGGAGCAAGTGGATTCAGTTCATTTTAAACATAATTTCTAATCATGTGATTGCCTTCATTGAAAGTTACTAGAATAAGTTAGAGACCTCAGTAATGTGACTGAAATTATTAGACACCCCCAGGAAATGCCAATAGAAGCATTTCTGGAAAGACCTTGCTCAAACTGTGAGATATAATGGTAAAAGTCATTTCAATCTTGGCAAATGCCAGAGGAAAAGTGGTAAAAGGGACCTCCAAAATGCCAAAGAAAGGACAACACCAGAGCAAAATCTCATCTTTATTCTATAATCAAAACTTTAAGAAAAAAAATAAAACATGATCCTATTTTCTAATACTTTGATCACCTTTGTGGTCCATTTTAAACTCTTTCCTAGTTGTACATATTATTTGGATAAAATACATTAATAAAAAGGTCACTGAATTGGAAGAGAAAATAATGTTGTATTTTCTGAATATTGCACTATTGTTAGTCAAATAGAATTTATTAAGTGCCTACTATGTGCTAGTCACATAAGTGCTGAGATTCAAAGAAAGAAAGAAAAATTAAAAAACAAATTTCTGCACTCAAAGTTCATTCCAATCAATGAGCCAGTCAACTAGCATTTATTAAATGCCTATTATGTGCCAGACACTGTGCTAAACAGTGGGAATAATTACTGGGAGTACAAAGGAAGGCAAAAAAAGATAATAATTCAAATGTGGGAGACAGCATGCAAACAACTGTATACAAACTTGATATATACAGAACAAATTGGAGGTAATCTCAGAGAGTAAGTAGAACTGGAAAAGGCTTCTCACAAAAGGTGGAACTTTAGCAGAGATGTGAAACCACAGAAACTAATAAGTTGAAATGAAGAAGAGCATTTCAGACATGGGGAGTAGGCTTTGAAAAAGCATGGAGTGGGGTAGCTAGGAGGATCAGCCGATTGAAAGCCAAGCCTAGAGATGGGATTTCCTGAGTTCAAATTTCACCTCAGATACTTCCTAGTTGTATGATCCTAGGCAAGTCACTTAAGCACCATTGCCTCCCCCTTACCACTCTTCTGCCTTGGAGCCAATACACAGTATTGGATCTAGGATGGAAAATAAGAGTTTTTAAAAAAGAAGAAGAAAGAGCATGGAGAAGAGGGAGTGAGGTGGACAAAGACAAAGGTGGACAAAAGCAGGTAGAGTTCTATATTATCTATATATTCCATTTTTATTTCTTTGCCCTGCGTGTTGAATCCCAAAGTTGTGGTAAGCCAGATAAATTGTCTAATTGGGTAAACTGAACTTTTGAACTTCTTTTTGTACATCCCTGTTGAATATGACATCTTCAACAATCTCTCCTGATTGACTAAAATAATTTATTTCTTGGTTTAGTGGATGCTAAATAGATTTCAGTTATAATAAGATCTCAAAGTTTCATAAAATCCTGGGCTCTGAGGATGGTTAGAGTAGGGCAAAGGATAGCAGAAGGGAGGTTGGGGCTGGCGTTGTACCATAAGCTCATCTACAAGCCCACAACGAATGAGCATTTCATCTTCAATTACAAGATGCTGAATGTTGTGCATATTTCCTGGTCAAAAAAGGGATGAGCCTATAGCCTTGCCATTTGTATTACCATTGTTCCCTCCTAACCAAAGGGCCTTACCATCTGCCCTGTTTCTGTGTCATGTTGTGCTAGGCTTTACCATCTGTCCTACAGCTGAATACTCCTATATTTTCTGTCTCTTCCTCTGTTACAATATGATCTCCTTGAAAGTAAAGACTGTGTCATTTTTCTATTGTCTATCTATTATGTCTAAGTTTTAGATAGTGCTTGGAAAAGACTACTAAGTGGTGTGTTTTTTTAATTCTCACCAAAAGAAGTCCTATTCTAAGTTTAAGATGTAGTTTCAAAGGTAAAGTTTCTATTACAAAACTTTAGAAGACTACAAGAATTGACTTGCTAGAAGAACTAAATTCTTTCCATTTCTAAGGCCTTTAGAGTCACAAAACTGCTAGAAACCTTGGTTTTCTAATCTTTTAAATGGGGATAAAAACACCTACTTGTTAAATGTGAAGATGCTTCTAAACACATTTTACAAATGTTTTAAGGTGTTATTAAGTCATTATTAACTGACAAGAATACAGTTGGTTCTTGATTCTATGTTTCCCACTTGCATGGTGTTCTGGTTCTACTGTCTCTCCTTCCTTCTATAAAAATGGAGATGTGAAACAAGATGAATTCTAGGCTTCCAAATTCAGCACTTGAGTCTTTTCCTTTCTTCCTAAGTACTTTGCCTAGAGTAGATGATTGAAAATGCAATGGATGTGATTCCCTGGTCCAAGCAACCAATTTTCAAGACAGACATCATGGGTTAACTGAGTAAACAGGATATTTTCTCAATATTTCTTCTTTAGTATATAAATAACTTTCTTAAAACAGATCATCTTAAGAACATTAACTATGGTCCAAAACATTCTATAAAGTAGTTTGTTTTTTTTTAAACCCTTACCTTCTGTCTTGTAGTCAATACCGTGTATTGGTTCCAAGGCAGAAGAGTGGTAAGGGCTAGGCAATTGAGGGTTAAGTGACTTGCCCAGGGTCACACAGCTAGGAAGTATCTCATGCCAGATTTGAACCTAGGACCTCCCATCTCTAGGCCTGGCTCTCAATCCACTGAGCTACCCAGCTGCCCCCTATAAAGTAGTTTTGAATTGTGGTAAGAAATTTAATTCAAATGTTCATTCTCTTTGAACAAAAGATCCCTTAGGCATGTATGCCAAGGAAGCCAAAGACATAAAAGTCCCATATATATCAAAATATTCACAGCAGCACTTTTTTCATGATAGCAAAGAACTGGTAACAAAGTGGTCACCCAATGGCTAGGCAAATCATGGTACATGAATATAATGTGCCAATTAATGCATCATATGAAAAATTCAGAGAAACATGGGAAATTTTTGTTGAACTGATATGGAGGAAAAGTAAGTAGAATCAGGGAACAATGTGAATGGGGGTGAAAATGAACATCAGTACTATATAATAACAACCAAGCTTGCTTGGCCCCAGAGAAGAGATGAGAAAATCTACTTCCTTCCCTTTTGTGCAGAAATGGAAGATTGTGGGTGTATAACATTGACTTTACTTGATTTATGTGTTGGTTGGTTTTGCTTAACAGCTTTTTTTCCCTTTTCTTTTTTATTTCTCATAAAGAATGGCTCCATGGGGGAGAAGGATATTTGAAAATGAAGTGGATGCTAAAAAACAAGCAAAAGAAAATGAAAATGGTGCTGAAAAAGAAACAAAAGGCTTTCAATAAGTTTTTTAAAACATTAAAGGCTATTACATTTTGAAAAGCTCTATTGAAAACTTTGAATAAAACCTTGATACAACTAACAATATTTTTAATTCTTGTATTAATTCCATTAATTCCATTTTAATTTCTTTTAATTCCATCATGCATTTCATTCAAAGATTAGCATGCTTTCTTGTAATTCACCTTGTTTCTCCTAAATTAGAGAAGAAAAAAAAACATTTTCTTGATCTGTCTATTGTTTCACAGCTTCAGGCTACTTTAGTTTCAAAATCCCTCATAAATTCTCACAACTGCTAGTTAAAAATTCTGAAGCAAGAATCCTCTGGCAATCACCAGCTTTTTATTGTCACTAAGAGCACTCTAATCACCTAAATTCCTAATCTCTCATCATCTCATTCAGTATCTGTGGAGGAATGATAAATCTAACTTCCTCTTTGGCTATGGTGTCAAATCCTTGTTAGATCCCAAATGCCCTCCTCTCCATTAATGGCCCAACAATCAAATTGGGAGTAGTCTAGGAATCTTGTTGAATTTTCATTATAGTCTAGAATTGCTTATGAACACACTAGAAAATAATAGTAACTGCTTAGGAGATCACCTGCAGCCCACAGATCATAGGATTTAGACAATATCTTCTTATATAACCGAATTATTTCTACCTTTTTTCTCTATTCACTGCAGGAGTCACAAAAGAGAGAAAGAGAGGGGAAAGGGCTTAAATGCATGACACTACTGTTCTATGTAAACACCCTTTGATTGCTTTCTCCCTACTTTTAATCAGAAATTTCCCTTTGAGTTTTCCCTTTGGAAAGAAGACTGAAAAACATCTGCAATATGCTTCTGAAATTATTTAGCCACTTTGGACATACTAATCCTAATATTTTGGTTCACTGGTCCCTTTAACAACCAGTAACTTTTATACTCTCATCTGATAGAGTTTGGGATTGCAAAATTAGTTCATACTAAGGAAATAGCCTTTTCCGAAGGAATCTTTTAAAGGAACCATTTAAACAGAAAGCTTTGAGGTGTCTTAACATAAAGAGTCACCACACAGAGTCACACACCTCCCCCCACATTGCCACCTAGAAAATGGAAAGTCAGTACAAGGCACTTGTTCCTGGCCTCACTAGTCTGGGATCAGAGCCAGAGTACAGTAATGTCATAAGAAACCTGAGAAGTTGGGGTGAGGAGGAATGGTAAAAGAAAAAAATGGGAGAGGCTGAAGATATATCAGAAGAAATGAAGCCAGTTATACTAGAAGAAGCTATCCTGGAGGTACAGGGGAAAGCCAGAGGCAATACATTTATTCTATCCCAACATAAAACTGGAACAAAGGAATATCATTGTGGGTGTCCCTTCTGGCTATCAATAAAACAGCAAAAAAAAAAAAGTGGGAATTTGAGAGGGGAAAGGAATAGTAGCATGTGGAGGGAATATATAGTTACAGTTCTGCAATAGGGAATCTCCTATGATGCTTTGGAGCATGCACATCCTTTAACTTCTTCTGTGGCTGTGTCAAATCCTTGTCAGATTCCAAATGCTCTCTCCTCCACTGGGACTAGTCAAGGAATCTTGTTTTTCATTAGGACCCAAAATTGCTCTAAATCAGCATTCGTTACCTTATCTATGAAGCATTACAGAGTGCAACTGCTTAGAATGCAACTGTGTATTTCACAGGAACATAGGTCTTAGAGCTGCAAGGGATCTTAGAGATCCTCATTTTACACATGAAGAAACTGAGACCCAGAGACATGAATTGACTTCCTCAAGGTCATACAAAGTACACTGTTTAGCACAGTAGCTGGCACAAAGCAGGAGCTTTTAAATGTTTGATATCTGACTGACAAGTAGTAAACAATAGATCATAACCTATTTCCCATTAATCAAAATCCAGTGTTTCTTCCTTTATACTATGTTGTCTCAGACTCGCCTGTCTACAAGGCTCTTAAAACAGAACTATTTTCTCAAAGAAAAGAATAAACATTTGACATATTGGAAATTTTACATAAGAAATATATTTATCGGACTATTCCCAGGTCAGTTGACTATCATTTCAAAGTGCCATGGTTATACATAATAAAGCACATAATAGTAGCTGGTGTTGTTGTACATAGTAGTAGCTGGTGAGTTGGTTCTTGATAAACAGATTAGTGCCAAAAGAATATACAATTTAGACAAAACAATAACAACATTTTGCATTAATATAGCGTTCTAAGGCACTCATCATCTCTGGACTATTCCAATATCTTCCTAAAGAATCTCTGCTTTTAGTCCCTACTCCTTCCAATTTATTCTCCAAATAACCAGCAAAGTGACTTTAATCAAAGTGACTCTAAAAGGAAGATCTGATCATGCCACTATCCTTACCTCCACCCTCCACTCAGCATCAAATATACTCTCCTCTGTCATTTAAATTTGTTCACTATCTTGTGGCATCCTCCTTTCCAGGCCATATTTCACTCATTTCCCTCCATGAATGCTACAGCTCAACCAAACTGGCCTTCTTGCTGTCCCATACCAGGTAATACTCTATTCCCTATCTTTGTTTCTTGATAGAAAGAAGTTGGTTGTCCCCATGCCCTGTGTGCATTTATTTATTCCTTCCTCAAGTCCTCTTTGACCTCTGGTTTCCTTTGAGACCCAGTTCAAATGTAACCTTCTGAATAAAATCTTTCTTGGTTTCACCTCTACCTTCCCTTTCAAGGTTATTATATCACTGTGTTGTATGTATTTTGTATATACCTATTTATGTATATATTGTTTCCTCTGTTGGAATGAAAGCTCTTTGAGGGCAGGAACTGTTTCACGTTTGTCTTTGTGTCTGTGAGCAGTATGATCCCCACTATATACTAGGAGCTTGATAAATGCTTATTAAGACTGCTAACCAGGGCAGCTAGGAGGCATAGTGGACAGAGTGCCAGGCCTGGAATTAAGAGGACTTGTATTCAAATTTGGCTTCAGATGCTTCTTAGTTGTGTGACCTTGGCAAATCACTTAATCCCTTTTGCAAACAAACAAAAACAAACTGCTAAACTAGTATGAACATAGTCAAAACTAGCTAAAATATGCTTGGAGCAAATTCAGGTGAGGGCATAATATAACTGGGGGGCAGTAGAACAGCCAGAAGGACAGATTCACTTTTGTGATGCAGTTGTTCTATAACCAGAATAATCTATCCCCCAAGAAGGTGTTGGCCCATAAATATCCACCAGGAATGGAGAGGAAGATAGCCTTGCACAGCGATGGGAGTCATGAAGAGAGAGAGCTTCGGAACCATGAGGTAAGAGAAAGAGATGGAAGGTTGCTGGAAATGGAACCAGAAGACCCAGGATTTGAGTTTGGGCTCTGCCACTTACTGCCTGTGTGATTTACAAGCCCCCTGTAGGTGTCTGTTTTCACATCTGTGAAATGAATATTTAGACCTGATGGCCACTGTGGTCTTTAAATCCATGATCCTATTCGGATGGATTGCCTCTGTAGGGGACTCCTGGAGAAAACTTGTTAGCCAAAGCTGGTTACAGTTACAATTTGGAGGAAGCAAGCAAATATTTATTAAGCATCTCTCTATGAGCATGTGCTAAGTGCTTAACAAATATCCATTCCGTCTCTGGGAGGTAAGTACTCTTCTTATGCTCATTATACAATTGAGGAAACTGAGGCATATAGGGGTCAAATGATTTGCCCAAGGTCACACAACTAGTGTCCAAGACCAAATTTAAATTCAGTTCTTCCTTACTCTAAGTCCAGTTCTCTATCCTCTATTCCATCTGAATCCCAAGTACAAAAGAAGACTAACCAGATGTTTGCCAATTTCACTAATAATAGGCAATGCAAAATTTTCTTGTCCACTAAAAAGAATTTAGGTTACTTATATGGAAGGATTTTCTGACAAGGGTTCTAAATCACTGGGGATGGATAACCTAAGTCAGATGTGGCTCAGCTAGGAAGAAAATAGAGATCAACTAGTTCTAGTTCAAATCCTTCATTTTACAGATGAGGAAACTGAGATTCATAAAGGGTAAGTAACATCCTCAGGGAAACAAAGTGCTAAGTAGAAGAACATGAATGTGAACCCAAGTCCTCTGCCTGATGTTCTTTAGGCAGAGTTCTAGCAATCCAGGGGGCCTCTAGTGATGGCACTGGCATGAAGTCTGGGAAATAGCCTAGTTGACCTCTCAAGGTCCTTTTCTAATACCACGAATTTTAGGTTGAGCTAAACTGTGCCTTCCACATTTATGCTCACCCAGAAGGTACTTGTTCAAGGAGGGTGTAATCCTGGTGGACTATACCTACATTTAATGTCTCGTCTAGTACATTGTTGGTACTCAACAAATGACAGCAAATATTTGCTGAGTGGATGGATGGATGAAATATTTAACAATCCACATGGCTGGAACAGTAATGTACTGCAACTCAATTAAGTGTTAATATTCCAGGCACGAATATTTCAGCAGAGCTGGCAATATATTAAAACAAACAGAAACTAAAATCCAATACCATTCAGGTCCCTATACTACTGGGGAAACCCCTGCAAATCCAACAATCTGCTAAAGACACACTGTAGCAGTTTCCTTTGGAAGGAACCCATTTCTACCCGCTGTTTTCATTATAGTAGGACAGACGCTTATTGCCCTTAATTGTGAGGTACCAAAGGATGGAGAATACAGTCCACCGAGCCCTGTTGGCTGCCTTTTAGTGCAAGCATTTCATTGAAACAAAGTTTCTGTGCCCTGGTTCCACCGTGCTTGCTTCGTCTGAAGAAGGGGTTGAACTCGCTCCGACTGGCAGAGTTGCCCCCGGCTTTCGACCGCCCAGCCGGAGCACCGCGGGGAGGGAGCCCCGACTCCTGATCGGGCGGGGCGCCGAGCACACGCCTAGCTTACCTTAGTGAGCTGGGCGATCTTCTTGCACATTTTCACGTGGATCTCCTGGGTGTACTCCTCTCTCGATCCACCGCCACTGCGCTGAGCTGTCTTGGAGCCATTGCAAGCTCCGGGTTGGTGAATCTTGCTATTCAGAGCAGAAGCCATCAGGCTGAGGTGTTGCTTTAATGGAGACCACCTAGGTTTGAAGATGTGCGAGGTCGCGAACCTGTGTAAATTTTAAGAGGAATAGACCCTATACCGCAGTCCTGCCCCCAGCAGCAGCACCGTCTCTTCTCCTGCTGTCCTGGGCATTACTAAGAGACAGGAGCCCCCCAAGCAGCCTTCTCTTTCCTCCTCTCTAGCGCCTCTGCAGATAACCCGACCTTTCCGCTAAAAAGCTCCAGCAAGGAGAAAGCGAACATGTGCAAACCGCTTTTCCCCCTTAGTGTGTGCGTGTTTCGCTCCTCCAAAGGTTGAACTTCCGTCACCAGCAGCCGTAAGGAGCTGGGTATTGTGGACTGTTGAGGGAAAGCTGTTGAGCCTCGGGCGGCTGGGACCTTCGCAGACTTGGATGTGGAGTTAACGATTTTAGACAATCTCCCTCTGGAGCGTAGTTGAGGCATTGAATGGATAGGGACGATAAGAAGGCAGAGGGCCCTGAGGGAACGCGGTCTCCTCTCTTTACATGACCATGACTTTGGGGAAAGACCACCACGTACTCCCCGCACAATTAGCAGAGCAGTCTCTCCCCACCGCCCTGAAGGTTCCGTGATCTGGTGTCGGGAGTCTGACAGACTTCCACCCCGGGAGCCCTCTGCATAAAGTGCTAGAACGACCCACGGTCCGCAGCCCGGATATCCACCTGGGGATCCGGGCTAGCTAGGGGTCACCCCGACCCAGGCGAGGAGGAGCTGTGCAGAGGGAGGGAATTGGGCGCTCGGAGAGAGGTAGTGAGGGAGCGCAGGGCGTGCTTAAAAAGGTGTAACATGTAGCAAATGCGGCAGCTGCAGGGCCTGAGGGAAGGCGATAGGTGGAAGATCCTTGGCCACCAATCAGGACCAGGGAGTGACCACCTGGAGCGTGGGAGAGCCGCAGAATTGGGGAATGGGCCGAAGAGCAGCCTCAGGGAGGGAGGACTAAAAGGAGAAGCGGAAGGCATAAATAAAAGAGAGATGCAGTGGGGTGAGAGGAGACCCATGAAGAAGGGAAATATGACACGTAGCAATATCCTTCTGCTTTTCCACGCCTATCTGGTAGAAAAGCTCACCTAGGCTAGGGTTGTGAGAGTTTCCCTTCTGCAAGAAGCCGTACATGGCGGCGGGGCAGAGAAGAGGTGTGAGCTTTGGTGAGGGGGAAAAAGATAGCTCGAGATCAATGAACAAAGAGAAGGGGAGGACTGCAGAAAGGAGAGGGAGAGAGAGAGGGAAAGAGAGAGAGGGAAGGGGGAGGGGGGAAGAGAGAGGGGGGGGAAGGGGGGAAGAGAGAGAGAGAGAGAGAAAGTAGTAGGATAATTTTGAGGCAGCTAAGTTTTCCAGGGGCCTGGAGTTAGGAAGATTCGTCTAGATATGGGGAGATTAGAGGGAAAGGGGAATCGAATGATCTAATTTTTAATGCAGATGTTTTTGTGGTTTCTTGTGGCTGATACTAGGGAAAATAATAGATAGCTGATCAATTTTTAATAAAGTATAAATAACAATGTCATCAATAATAAAGTGTGCCTGGTTAATATTTAATGTTACACACTGCCCTATAGAAATTGCTTTCCTGAACTTATTGTTTCTCAGTGACTTTATTGGATTAAACATTATTATGTGCCTCTCCCACCTCTCAAAATATGGATAAGTATTGTACAATTTCAATGAGTCATATGTTTTTCTAAATAATAACTTGGGTCGAAATTTCTTTAGGAAAGAGTTTTATTTTTATTTTTTGCTCAGTGCCTACACACTTATTTTTTGGCATGATCTGAGATTTCATGGATGTAATAACAGAAATACAAATATGGTTAAGATTTAGTGTCTGCCCAGTGGAATTGAGTGTTGGCTTCGAGGTGGGTGGGAGGAAGGGAGGGAAAGAACATGAATCACCTAATCTAATCATGGGGAAAATTTTCTTAATCAATTAAATAAATTGTAAAAAAAAAAATTTAGTGTCTGCCCTCAGAGTTAAAGTGTAATAGAAAGGATAAGATAGTTATACAAACTGGACTACAAGTATCCAAGAAAGGCTAAAAAGTTTCACTTATGTGTTTGTAGGGGGGAGGGGGTTGATCAAGATTTGTGATTTCAAAACAGAGAAGGAAAATCTCTGACTAAATAATGCAGTTTATGCCCTTAAAAAGTTTCTGAGAGTCTAAGTGACTTATGTATCAGAAGCCAAGGGGATGATTTGGAGTGAAGATATATCTGAGTCATATAGAAACAAGTGAGAGTAGATGAGGGTATGCCCTATCATTGTTACTTTGGGGGTAGAGGGAAGAGGACTGCTCTTATTAATAATAATAACCTTATGAGGCAGTGTGACAAAATGAATATGAGACCAAGATCAGTGCAGAGAAAACTTGTCTCTGACACATCCTAGCTTGTATGACCATGGGCAAATAAATTAACCTCTCGGTGTCCCAGGAATCCCAAGAATCAGTGGTTTTCCAAACCAGGAGTTCTTCATATCAATGAATTCATGAGTTCAGACCTGAATAAATAAAGCATGTTCTATGATTTTGAAGAATTTTATAACCAATGAAATTTATTATTTTGTTTTTCAAGCAACAAATTGTTTTAAAATTAATTTGTTTCTCCCATTGTCCACCCCAAGCAAAACAAAACAAACAAACAAACAAAAATCTCTTGATATTTAGTTGCAAAGACTGGCAAAACAAATTCCCACTTTAGTTATGTCTGAAAATTTCTTTCTGTATTTAAAATTCATCATCTTTCTAGTGGTTAGGGACATGTCTAATTTATTTTAAAATATTATTTTTTATGAGAAACAAAGAACCAAAAACCACTGTAGAGCGTGTATAAGCTTAATGCTTTTATTTTCATTAAAATGCATATTAACCATCTTCAAGAATTCAATAAAGTGGTACAGTTAGAGAGGACAGTGGAGAGAGTGCCAAGTCTGGAGTCAGGAGGACTTGGATTCAAATCTGACATCAGTGACTTCCTAGCTGTGTGACCCTGCACAAATCATTTAATCTCAATTGCCTGGACTTTATTGCTCATTCTGCCTTAGAATTAATATTTATAATAGATTCTAAGTCAGAAGATAAGGGTTTTAAAATTTTTTTCATTAAAGCTATCTCCATTCAAGTCTAAATATTCTCAAAAGGAAAAAAAAAAGCATATGTCCTTATAACATTTACACTGAGGTTTTACATATCAACCTGTAATCCCACATAATTATTATAAATTTTTCACCAGACCAATTTGGTTAGTGTAAGAAACTGACAAGGGGAACCTCTCCCTACAGAGACTAGTGACTACTCTGAAATTTAGAGAGTTGCTTTGAGAAGTTACCAAAGCCACCCCCCTCCACTGTTTTCTGTCTCTAATCCTTCCTTTCCTCAAAAATTCAAATGGATCTGTGAATTTATTAATTTGGAGGTTCCCTCCAAAAATGCACATTATTGCCCATCCATGTCTGTCTAGCCTGTGAGACTCTTGCTGTCTTCCTATAAATTCATCACAGGGGGTTCTCTGAACATGCTGGAGATGCTAACATTTTGAGGGTACCACTGGAGGACTCAAGCCTGTACCTCCGCCTCATGACTAGCCTATCTTCTTTTCCTATCAAATGCCCAGTGAGATCTTTTACTCCAGTTCTTCTCTGATGTTCTTCATTGGGTATATTTTGTGGCCTTCTGACATCTTCCCTGTTTCTCTCTGTTGCTCTCTGTGTAATATTAATTTTTAATTCTTTTCTTTTAACCCTAATCTTCTATTTTAGAATCCATACTAAGTATTCGGTTAGGCAACTAGGGTTAAGTAACTTGCCCAGGATTACACAACTAGGAAGTATCTGAGGCTAGATTTGAACCCAGGACCATCTATCTCTAAGCCTGGCTTTCTATTCACTGAACCACCTGGCTGTCCCTAATTTTTAATTCTTACGAACTCATATTACATGTTCCATTGCCATAAAGAAACCCTGGTAGGATAAGGGAATTATAAAAGACTCCCCTTTTCTTCTATAGGAAGTTCTGGGTCCTTAAAAGAGCTTTTTCAATTTCCCAAAGCTAGTTTATCTCACTCAGAGCTCTTTGTTTGAACTTAAGGCTCAACTCATTGTCCACTTGTACTACTTAAGTCAGATTTACATACTGATGGACATTTTTTTAATGCAGAGGTTGCATTGTCTTTTTCAGCACTAACATTCTCATATTCTATACTGTTGTGGAGTCATGTTTGACTCTTCATGACCTCATTTGGAGTTTTCTTTGCAAAGATACTGGATTTCCTTCTCCAGCTCATTTTACAGATGTGAAAATTTAGGCCAATTGGGTTAAGTGGGGGGGTCACACAGCTAATCACAGAGCAATAGTTGTCCATTCACATGAATTCACATTCACACTCCAAAACTTAGCTTAAAAACAAAAAAGAGATTTATTAATTTAGAGAGTAATGTTGAGAGTGGCCAGGAGGATAGCAAGGTAGAACAGCAAGATAGGGAGCAGTTCCTTGGGAGGACAGCATGAAAGGAAAGGCTGTCCCCCCATGGGGACAGCATGGATGGAGAGGCTGTCTCCCAGATGACATCAGTTCTGGGGTTTATATACTCTTTAGAGGCTATGTCCTGGTGTGGACATGACTTGGAGAGTGTTAGTCCCTCAGGCATTTGGTGGGGTGAGGTGGTCATCTGACTGGGGCCTGCCTGGAGGCATAAAGATTCATTTCTTTGTCCACCTTAAATCTAGAGGACAAAAGAGGGTAAACATCTCAGGACCCTGGATGGGGTCATTGGGTGTTTCCAGGTTAAGAGTCACAAGGATGCAAAGGCAAGGGAGTTTCCCTGATAATAGTTGGCCTGGGTTTCTGGGGTACAGTGCCCATGTCATCTCCCCCCTCTCCTAATATATAAGGGGAAAATGGACGGAACCCCTGGGGTACACATCAAGCCAATGACATTTTGATGCCCAACGTTTTTGACTCTCCTGAAAGCAACTCCTGTACTCCGGATTGTCCACAAGGACACAGCTTCTCAGGTAGGAAGGAGCCTTTTCTTTGACTCCTGAAACCCCCATCTTTTGGGTGATATCTTTGTGGGTGATATCAGACTGGCCACTGGAGTTTGTGGTCTATCTGTCAGCTTCCCCTTCTGATACTAGAAGACATTCTGGTTTATGGGGAGTCCTGCCTCAGTTTTACACTAAGTGCTCGCCTCAGTCTTGAACTGAGTGCTCTTGGTTGGGCAACCTCTGTGGACGCATAGTTGTTGACCCTCCGGTGTGGAATTAGCCATCCCGCATCTAAATGGGACAGAGACAGAGAGAACCCCGAGATTCCCCTTTGGGGTGTATACTTAAAAATTGGGAAAAATTGGCACTAAAGAAAAAGCAACCAATTTCTTTTTGTAATGTTGACTGGCCACCTTACATCTTTGGTAAGCAAGAGGCATGGCCTATCCATGGCAATTTTTTAATTTTCTTCAGCCTGAGGTCAAGCCAGATAGGGACTAGCCAACCCAATTAAGACAAAGGGAGAAGCATGCTTGAAGGCCTCTCCTGCTGGGAAGAGATCAAGTCTAAGCAGCCTGAGAGAAAATTCAGTTGGATTTGTTTGTTTGTTTGTTTTTGTTTGTTTCTCTCATGTTAAATAGATGAGCAACATAAAAAAAATTATGAGGAAATTGGCTTTTTGTTACCCTAAATTCTAACACCAGGTGGCAATTGGACATATTTTATGGACAGAAGCTCCTTACCTTTTAGCTTTATTCTCTCACCAGGATCCCAATTCTCCAAACTCTACTCTTCACTTGGATTTTAAGGCAAGGGCCCGACGAGAAACCCAGGTGGAGATGGGGGAAGGAAACGGGGAAGCTTTTCAGTTCACTGATCAGATCTGCCTTCCTCCTCTACTGCAGAGAGGAAGAAGGATTGATTCTGAACAGAAAAACTGGTGAGAAAGCCCTATTTTGGGGATTTTTAAATGTCTTACACTTTTAAAACTAAAGTTTTTTTCAACTTAAAGAACAACCTATTAATTATCTTCTGTTTTGAGGTAAACAGGGAGAGATAAGAAGACCTGATAAATCTCCTTTCCCTGTCTGCTATCCAGAAGGAAGTAATGCTTAAAATCTGTCTATTAGAGGTATTTATTGGTATTTTATTTCAAAATTGTGATCATGTATTTATGTGGGTCTAAAAAAAAATAACATCCTAATTTTAGTTTTGTAAGGAAATTTCAGTTTGTATAGAAAAGCCACAGATCAGTTTTGTAAAACAGGTTTTAGCAGTGTTTAAATTTACCAAAAATGGGTTTTTGTTTAAAATTATCATCATTGGTTTTCATCTCAATGGTTTTCATCCCAGTGTATTAAAGTTGGACTAACTTTATTATTACATTTAACTTCTTGGTCTTGAAAATAGATAATCAGCCTGCTTGTCAAAAGGCTTGCTTTAAGGTTTACAGTCCTTAAAAGGTTTCAAATCTCTAAATTTAAAATAGATCCTGTAATACTAAATGCTTTATGAAATTTTTTTAATGTTATGTGAGTTGCTGTTGAAATATGTATTTTAAATATTGTTTGGATGTAAACAAAAAGCTCATTGCAAACCTGACTCTACCATAGATTTTGTTCAATACTCAGTGGTTACCTCAGTTTACCAATTTGTTCTATGAACTGAAATTTATAACTGATGAGTACTATGCTAAAGATACAGTATTTCAATGATCCTTTAAATCAGAATTCTTTTGGTTACCGATTAGCAATTGAAGTGATACCAAGGGAATGTTTGTTTGACTTATGATGGTAAAAGCAAGTCAGAGAAGGTGAAAGGGTATGTTGGGTTTCAATTCAGAAGAAAAGAGGGACTTTGATTTAAAGTCCATAAAGCTTGAGTATGCAGATTTGTGAAGGAAGAATGGAAGTTGTGTTCTGCTTTTTAAGCAGAGGGTTTTGAAGGAAGAGAGAGAGAGAAGGTGAAAGAAAATAGATAGATGTTTTGCTCTCATAATTGGATCTTTAACTTAGGGATAATTTGTAGAATTGATGTATGTAGTTTTGGAAAATCACAAATAATTCTGGAATTTCTCTGAAAATTCCTTAGAGAGATTCCTGACTAGTCTTGTCTTAGTTCCTTCAGATGGCTTAAGGCCAGGATATGATCTAGCCCAGATTTGTATATTACTATAGAGCTAAAGAATTCAACATTCCTGTTCAGGTTTTATGATTAAATTGTGACAAATTAATTATTGCCAAAATATGTAAGAATAATTGCTATAATGTAGACTCATAGGCTTTGAGGAATTATTAGAGAGGGCAAATGGTCAGAAAATCTTGTTTGAGGGTATGGAAATTTGTTTTTGGACTGCTGATAAGCAGAATTTCTCTGAGCTGTAATGGGTGAGACTTGTCCTTTAAGGAAAAAAAGAAGGCTTCTGGGATCCAGTGGCAAGTGCTCTAAGGAGAGAGAAAGTCCTAGGATGGTTATAGAGAAGGCAGCCCAGGGCTCACTTTGGCCTGAATTTTCCTGACCATCTAGGATGCTGATCCTTCTGTGAAACAATAATGGCAGTGCTAGCCTTGCTTGGTACATGAAGCCACTCACTATGTCCTTTGACATGAGGAGATATTTTCCCTTCTGGGCCTTCTTCCTTTGTGACATCTGTGAATTTTAAAAGTCTCCATCTTGGTCTAGCACCCAAAAATTGTGCACACCCACACTACACGGGCATGTGCTAGTCAATGACAAATCAGAAATAACTAACTGCCCACCTGGGCTGTCCTAAGCCAAGCTAGAGCCAACCATTGGCACTTGTGAGACACAGGAAGTGAGGTAGGGAACAGCCTCTGGAATTCGCTCACTTCCTGGGGAGAGAACTAGACGCCAGTTGGTGTTAGGAGCTTGGACAGGGAGGACTCCCACAGACAGCTTTCCTTCAGATCTGTCATGTGAGTTAAGGACTGATTCTTTCCACCTTGGCCCTTTGGGCCTAAAACTCCCTCTGCCTTGGTCAGAGGTTGAGTAGCCCCTCTTCCCTTTTCTCCTCTCTCCTTTCCCTACTCCCATTGTGATTAAACCTCCATAAACTCCATTCTGACTTGAGTGTTTCATTTTAGGAATTTCATAAGTAAATTCCTTGGTGGCCATTGTTCAATATTACATCAATCTTATAAAGGTGAAATTTTCACCATTACTCATCCCCATAATCAGCACATAATACAAATTGGAAAATTAAAGTTTCCATTTCCCCAAACAACCTATTAGGTTAGTAAGTGAACATTTTCAAACTGTTAGGGAACATACTTTGAGAAGTAGGTGAAGTTTATTAATTGATGGCTTGTATTTGCAGCCTTAATTGAAGTTTGGATCTTGAGCTTGGAATAGCTCAAAGCTCTCCTGAATTTTCCCCAGATTATGGAGTAAAGAAATTAATCTGTAAAATATTGTTACTCCAGTGTTTATAGATGTTATAGTTAATGTGTACTTTGCAAAAGGATATTCTTTAATAGAAACATCACATACCAACTCTGCAAACAACTCAGGAATCTGATTTCCTAAAGGGATCTATTCCTGTCAGAAGATGATTTCTGAAGAAGTCTGTTGGCTAAGATACCCAAATGCAAATATGTAATGCCAATTGCTATTGTATTAATTTTCCTTGTTTCTATCCCCCTAGTCTTGGTTTCTAAACTTCTATCTTAGGGTCTGACTCTCCTCTTGTGACCTGTCTGCCCATCAGGGGAAGCAGTTGCTGGACATCCTTCACATCTCCAAGCAGATTCCCAGCTACCTAGGACCCAGGCATTCACTAAGGACATGTCCCTAAGACCCTGTGCCCACAGCCTTTCCTTCCCTGTTATCTTCAACCCCTTTTACTTTAGCCTTTAACTACCTGGCCATATCTATTTCTTTCCTTAAATTTTGGGTCTTCTTCTATGTTTTAAATCATGCACACCCAGCCAGCTAGACATATAATTCTCTGATTCAGCTTGGGGAAGCGTTAGCCAAAGTGGGTCCCTCTAACTGTTGGGTCTGTATGAAGCACCCCCAAAGTCGAGAGAACCCTAGGCCTCTAGCCCGAGATCTCAGTGCCTCTGAGGTGTATCCAAGACCTGAGGCCTTAAGGAGATTAGCAACTACTCCAGTTTTTGCTACTCCCCTGTGGGATATGTGGACCTTGTATTTGTAACCTTGTCATCTCTCTAGTTGTTTCTAGGGTAAAAGCACTCATGGGAGTCACCTAGATGCCAGATGCCACCATAACCTCGGCAAACATCCCAGCCTGATGCTCTGGACATAGCCTACACTCAATACCTCTCTCTACTAACGTTAGGCAGGGACATCTCTACACCCATTCTCAGCTGTGAAGAAGTTACAGAAGACAGACCACCTTCCCTTTTTCCCTTATATATTAGGAGAGGGGGGAGATGACATGGGCACTGTACCCCAGAAACCCAGGCCAACTATTATCAGGGAAACTCCCTTGCCTTTGCATCCTTGTGACTCTTAACCTGGAAACACCCAATGACCCCATCCAGGGTCCTGAGATGTTTACCCTCTTTTGTCCTCTAGATTTAAGGTGGACAAAGAAATGAATCTTTATGCCTCCAGGCAGGCCCCAGTCAGATGACCACCTCACCCCACCAAATGCCTGAGGGACTAACACTCTCCAAGTCATGTCCACACCAGGACATAGCCTCTAAAGAGTATATAAACCCCAGAACTGATGTCATCTGGGAGACAGCCTCTCCATCCATGCTGTCCCCATGGGGGGACAGCCTTTCCTTTCATGCTGTCCTCCCAAGGAACTGCTCCCTATCTTGCTGTTCTACCTTGTTATCCTCCTGGCCACTCTCAACATTACTTTCTAAATTAATAAATCTCTCTTTTGTTTTTAAGCTAAGTTTTGGAATCTTGCATGCTTGCAAAAGGTATCCTTCCCGAACCACAAGGGTATCCTTCCTACCCATAACATTTTGGCGCCCAGAAGAAAGAGGGAAACCCCAGGGGTACACATCAACCCCTATAACATGGGGAGGGGGAAAGAGAGGATGGGAAAGAATTTAGAACTCAGAGCCTGACACTCTATCCATTGAATCACCTAGATGTCCCTATTATTATCTCTTGAACCCTAGGATATCCTTTTTCTTTCCTTAATGAGTTTAATGTTTGGCTCAGCACTTTTCTCTCTACTACAAATACTGCCCTCATACTAGGGGGCTTCAACATACATACTGATGAATCATCCCATAACCACTCTAGCTTCCCAGTTCCTCAGTGTACTTGGTTCTCTTATATTCCATCTCAGCTAAACCCAGAAATGGTCATATACTTGAACTTGCCTTTGCCCACAAATCTTCCGTTTCCATCTCTAAAAATTCCTTTATCTGATCATAATTTTATATCATTTCATATTTCCCAATGCCTTGTAACCTTGGCCTCATCATGATCTCCAATTCCCCTACCCCTCAGTTCTTTCCCAGGACATCATCCCTGTACTCGTTATGATTTCTTCCCTTCCTTATCTCAAATTCTTGGTGGAAGCAATTCAATACTACAATATATCCTTTACACTCCAATCCCTTGCTCCTTTCATATACCATCAACCATTCCTTGCCAAATATTAATCTTTAATTACTCCCACCATCTGCCTACTTTGTTCCTAATCACATGCCACTGAACAGAACTAGAGAAAATCAAAGAAATATACTTACTGATATCCATGTGGAAACTAGAAACCCCCAAATATGTAGCCATGTGGGATCTGAAAACCCTCCTCCCCCCCAGTTTAGTTAGCTTGAAGGTGAAAACCTCAACATTGACCTTATCACATGAGAGTTTCACCCTGAAGGAAAGCCCAACTTCACAAGTTTCAGATTAACAATAGACTTTAAAGTAGTTTAGGTGGAGCTAGCAACTCCCATTAGGGGTTAAGTACCCTTTTTGTCCCTGTAGTATCTCCTTTTGGGGTGTATGGGGTGTTCAGGGAGGGGTAGTATCTCTGGTATGGAGGGTTTGTCGTGCCCTTCTAGGGCAGCTCTCCAGCCTCTGACCCTCACCTGACACCCAGCTCTCACTTGTGGCTCCTAATAGCTGTTAACATGTGGCAGCGGCCACACCCCAGGCAACGGCTTCGACAGGCCGGCTAAACCTTGTGAGGGTAGCCATTGGGTCTTCATGGACCCCTGGTGAACTAGGGCTTTGCTCACCCAGCATGTGAAGACTGCTTCGGCAGAGGAACAGACGGAAGAAACCAATAAGAAGGTTCAACGGCTGAGATGGCGATGCAGCAAGGCACTGTGGAGTGCTTAGGGCGTGTTGGAGCACAAAAGACAACACGGCCATCCAATGCAGCTGAGGAAGTCTCCAGATGTAACGCCTTTCGTGCCACTGGACCCAGGCTTCCAAAGCCGAGAGAGTGGGACTGTCTCTGTGTCTTCCACTTAAATCTTCATGCACAAGTGTCTTTGTGCACAAAAATGCACAAAGACACTAGTCATCCTCCATTACTAAGAGACAACTACTATCTCCTTTTATGTTAGAGTCCTTTACCATGGTCACCCAGCCCTTGGTTGGATCTTTTCCTTTTGTGTCCATTGTAAAACATCAGCCTCTCCCTGATAATACTGTTTAGGACTCCTCATTTTCTTTGTAGCCATTGTAAAGCCAATCAACTATACTCTCCTGTCCTCAGTTCCCTTAAAAAACATATAAGTCCCCCAATTTCTTTTATTCTTTGGAGTTGTCAATCTTGTGTGGTTGGCATTCCTAGAGGTCTATGGCCAGGGTAGACAGATTTGAGCTTAGCACTACAGTGCCTGTAATTTGAGCTGGAAAGAGTTTTGGATTTAGAACTAGGACTGTATTTTATAGGAACTGATCTAAACTATGAATCTAATTCTCTTCCCTCCCCAGACTGAAGTGGCAAAATAGGAGTATTATTTCTCCCACATGTCAAAGGAATAAGTTTATGTTTGTGGTAACTTGAAATAAACATTTCTGTGTCAAAGCCAATCTCTTAGTGGTTAAATGGAACTAGAGTGCAGGGGACCCGTCTACAATTGGAGCAACATCTTTGATGGAGGCTGGAGCCATCTGCAGGTGGTTGAACTTTCTCTATTATCAGTTAGGTGCAAAAAAACCACCTTTATCTTCTGTCAATATCAATTCTAAGTAGAAGAGAGGCAAGTGTTAGCCAATGGAGGGACAACAGTAGAAAGCAAAATCTTTCTATTTTAGTTAAAATAAAAAACACTTTATTCTAGGTCAAGCTCTCAGAGTACAGCCTCAATTTTAGCTAAGAGGTTTAGGAAAGTTTTCTACTTTCTCCTCCCTTCTAGGGGTTAAAATACCAGGTCAACATACTTCCACCAAGTGCTTCCAGGAAGCCACTTTCAGGCCACATGAGCAGGAAGCTGGGGACAAAAAAGTTTGCAGGTATTTTATTCTTAATGAATTTGAAAGCTTTTCAGGATTAAAGGAGCAGTTTTAGTTGCTCCTGTTTCCACTTACTGCTCTCCCTAGTAGAGATATATGAGGCTTGGAAAAAGCCTTAAAGAATTCTGGGCTGTGAGATAGAAGCTTGTGGGGACAGGGTAGATTCCCGACTGAGGCAAGTAGAGGGAGGGGGAGAGAAAGTATCTCCCCATGTGGAGCCCTGAAGGCCAGTTAATTGTTGCCTAGGGAAAAAACAGCCAGCTTACCTGGCAACAGCCAGTAATTCAGCTGTTTTCAGTTTAAGGTGGAAAAAAGAAGAAGAAAAAAAAAGATTTAGGACTTACCCTTCCATGCAGCAAACAGATCAACAACTATAGGTTGTAACTCCAGAATTACCTGACAGAGGAATAGATTAGAGACAATAGAAGGTGAAGGAAATTATCAGGAGATTGAGGGTGCTCATCAAACCTTTGTGGATTGCCAACTAATGTAAGAATTTAAATTTAGGTTTTATGCTAAATAATAGAATTCTAAAGTAATATTGTGGTCACCAATTTAAAAATATTGCAGTTTAAGTCAAAATGACTTTTAGCAGCTTTATTTACAAAGAGGTGGAAAGAGTGAATGTGTAAAAAGGTAGATAAAGAGACAGAATACATTGCCTAGCTACTAATACCCTGAGTTTAATCCTGTCTCCAGACCTCAAATGTGAATCCAAAAGCAAATCTCACCAGAATCCAAAGTCCTAATTAGGAAACCGAAATCCTAAGAGCCAGGAGACACTGAAGGGAGTGTCCCACCAAAGAACCAATGACCAGACAGGGTTTCCTCACCTAAAAGCCAAGGAACTCTGCTCATCCAAGGGAGAACTCTCCTCCTTGTTGTAGGTAAATTGATCTTGTATGGGGTTTTAATATTGGCAGCTGGTTGATACTGATCAGGTGGTATTGATAAGGTAAAGCTGTCAGGATGACCTAAATAAAGGTGGTACATGAAATGCTAGACATAGTTTAATCCAACTCTTATTTAATTTAATTATATCTATGAGGAGAGGCAAGGAAAGGATAAAGATGTAGGAATAAAGCAGGAACTCTCTTACTCTAATTCTAATATTACTAAATCAACCCCCCCCCCCCCCCAGTCTAAAGCCTCATGGATTTTCTTCTTAATCCTGGGGGTCATTCCAGGCTGTGAATTAGAGTTAAGGAGCTCCCTGGCGGTGGTAGAGATCAGGGAAGAAGCCTTTTGCAGGACTCATCCCTGTTTCCTCCAGATAGCAAAAAAGCGGACTTGTAGGCACTGTGAGTGTAGCTGGCTGCTGGGACTCTGATGCAAAGCCCTCCCATTGTACTGGGCACAGAATAACCCTTGAAGACTGGGGGAACAGCACACAGGGGTGGCCCCCCTAGGAAGTGGTGTAAGACTTCCCCCCCTGCTCCCCCCCCCCCCACTCTGGCAGTGAGGGGATGGAGCAGGGAACTTGAGTGCTAGTTCCTGAGTTAAAAACTAGCACTGACAGAGCTGGTCCCCAGCAGTTACCAGTGCCTCCCAACTATTAAAAGAAACCTGGCTGTTCGCTCTGGGGGAGGGGAAAGAATTTAACTCCATTTTCCTCTCCCTTCTCCCTTCCCCCTCTCAAACAATCCTTAGAACTGGGCTAAGAGGAAGTGCTTTTTGGAATTATTTTCTTTCTTCCCTTCCCTCCTCAGCATGTTTCTTCAGACTGCATTTTTACTAGGAAGTTCTCTTTGAATTTTTCTCTCCCTTCCCCACTCTCAAATTTTCCTTCCAGACTGCCTGCCTTCCTTTAGCATATCAAAAGCCACATAAACCTTCCTTGCTAACTGCCTAGCTTCGTTAGCATATCAAAGCCATACTTTTTTCTTTCTCTTCCTTTATCTGACTGCTTAGATCTACCCACAAGTGCCTTCCACTCTACATGCATTTATAGCGCCACCTACTGTCGAAAATTAAAACTGCAGAAAATAAAAAGAATTCCTTTGCTACTGCTACTTGTGATCTAAACTAATGCTATTAAATTGAATACATTCAAATAAAAGGGTTATTAATATGAAATATTAATAATATTGAATTTAAATTAAAACCAAATTCCTAAAACTGAACAAAGCCAACATTAAATCAAGTTAATTACATGAAATATTAAGTAATTTTAGACAACAATAGTATTAATAAGACTACCAATAACAATAATTACTAATTTTTAATAACTATTATTAATCACTCCTGATATTAATTACTAATAATTATTGGTGATTAATAATTATTGTTTTGAGTTTATGGTCATTAATTATCAATAACAATAATTATAACACATTCATATTATTAAATATGATAATATTATAGATAATCATAAGTGCATGTCATTAATTATTAATGACACCATAGTTAATTATAATAAATGCATATTATTAATAGCAACAACAATTATTGCACTAAATACACATTCATTATTGATACTATTGCTGTGCAACAATTACTGTTTCCTTACATTAGCTTTTTGTTTTAAACCTCCTTTTATTGCCTTCCACAATAACATTGAAATACTTTGTGTCTCCATTTTTTTTAATGTTTTGGGAACTTTTCATTGTTTAAGCTGACCATTTAGCAACATTCAAACTAGCTTATATAAGACATACAGAATGGACAATATCGGAAATATGGAAACACATCAAGGGAAATCAGGAAATATTCCTCCTGATTCACCCCTGCATAAATTTCTTAATTTCTGGGCTGATCCAAATCTGCCCAAGGAAAATTGGATGACAAAGAAAGAAGCTAGAAAGCTTTGTAAGGCATGGATGGACATATCTTTTATCTGGATAAAATATGACTCTTTTGACTTCAAGATCTTAAAAGATTTGAAGTTAGCCATTAAAAACAAAGATTATGGGGGCAGCTGGGTAGCTCAGTGGATTGAGAACCAGGCCTAGAGACGGGAGGTCCTAGGTTCAAATCTGGCCTCAGACACTTCCTAGCTGTGTGACCCTGGGCAAGTCACTTGACCCCCATTGCCTAGCCCTTACCACTCTTCTGCCTTGGAGCCAATACACAGTATTGACTCCAAGATGGAAGGTAAGGGTTTATAAAAAAAAACCAAAAACAAAGATTATAAATACTGGTTCTTGTGGGCATATCATGTTGATAAATCCACCATTCCCTCCACTGAGGAAACCATTCTTTCTTTGGAACCAAACCATTCTAGTTTAACTCCTTCAGTGAAATATAGCAAGAAACATGCTCTATCATCCCACCTGGACTGTGAGGAGGTTTCTCCTCATACTGACCCAAACCAGGACTTGAACCCCTCAGCTTCTCTCACTGTCAGACCTTTCTCATCCCCTATTCCTCCCATCTCCTTTCCCCCCAATCTACCTCTCTACCCTCCCTTAATATCCCAATTCCCATTGCCTACTCTTCTCCAGTATCATCCCTATTTCAATCCTTTTCTGTACCCTCCTTCCCACTCGTGCCTTACTATGACTCCTCTAGACCTCACCCTTCCAACTCCTCTCTGCCCTACCCCGATCCTTTCACTCTGCCTCCCCACCTGCTGACCAGCTCCATTCCACCACATCATCCCCTTCCCCTACTAACCTCACTGTAAACCACTCCACTGAACTCCAGAACACAGGCTAAGCAGCAGTTATCATAAATGATTCAAATAAAGATCTTTTCCCTCTAAGAGATGTCTCTACATATAAAATATGTGGAGATTTAGTAAACATTAAAAATCATACACCTTTTTCTCCACAGGACCTTGAGAGATTCAAATAAAAACACCTTCCTATGAAGCTGAGCCTTTGGTGGTGATAAATTAGTTTGAAAGCATTTTTCATATATATAATCCCATATGGCTTGATGTAGAAGATTTGCTCCAGGCCTTGATAACAGAAAGGGAAAGGAATAAGATTCTTTCTCTTGTTAATCAGGTCCAAGGAGAGGGAACAACTCATTAGTCAACTGAAGATCCCAAATGGGACCGAAATTCTGAGCAAAAATACTTACAACTATGCCAGGCTAGGAAGGCATTGATAAAAGCTATGAGAGCCTGTTCTGATATGCTTTGTACATGGACTAAGTTTGAAAATCTTAAATAAGAAGACAGTGAAAGCCCATCCCAGTTTATTGATATATTTCACAAGCTGGGAGGCAGGTATATCATGCTTGATCTGGATAGATAAAGGGACCTTAGACAAATCAGAATACAATTTGTGAAAAACAGTTGTAAGGCAGTTAGGAATTATTTTATGACTAGCTGTCCAAATTGGCCTACTGTGGACCTTGAAGAATTGAAGAGAGTGTCAGTTTATTATTTTGATGGACATAAGAAAAAGGAGGAGAACATTGATTTAGTGGAAGCATTAGGGAAGGAAATAAAGGAATTGACTTCTAAACAGGGTGAGAAGGACAAAGAGAACACTACATTAGTAGAGACATTGAGGAAGGAAATAAAAGAATTAACTGAAACAGTTGGGAAGGTAAAGCAAGGAGAGATCCTAGCTCCCTTACAAGAATCCACTTTACTGGCACTGTCAGAGATAGGGGGAACCAGGATGATAGCCAACCTGAGGTACTTGACTCAAAGTATTGCACATGGAGTGTCATTCAAGGGAGTCCTGCATCTTAACATATGTCAAGCACTGCAACTTCAATTCACACACTAGGTTCAAGTCCTTTCATATTGCCATAGAAGTTTAACAATCCTCTCTGGATTGGGTTTTTGGTCTATTTTGACCTCATGCTACTTGGCGCTGTATAGTGGTTCTTTTGTTCCCTTCTCTTAGAATCAGACATAATCATTAAACAAAGTCCCATAACATTTATCAATAAATGGCAGGTTTCCATAGTCAAAAATGGCAGGCAGTCATTCCACATGGGTATGTATATTACTAGGGCTAATAGATACTGTAAACTTATACTGTAAACTTTATCCATCAAGGCAAAAAAACAAACAAACATTAATACTGATTTCATGTATCAAGTATCACTAAGGATAGGAAAAAAGAAAGAAAAAATCAAATGTCCTATTACCAACATAAAGAGAAAAAATAATTTTAAAAAACCATAATTTCACAGTTCACATTCCATGTGACAATGTGTTAGCCAAGCAGAAGTACAAAACAAAAGGAGCTCACTCAAAAATGAAATTTATATCACTCTTAATTTGGCCAGGATCCACAGTGTGAGTGTACATAATTTTTCACCAGGTAAAAGCTTTTTAAAAACAGTAGTACTGTAAAAATAGACTTGAATCCAGGACTTCAATCCCCAGAAGTCCTTGCTCCACTTCGCCAGAATGCTTTGTAATCTCATTGAATTCTCACCTGGGCCGAAAGCAAAATCATTATTTAAAGTGTCTCTGCCCACGTCGGGCTCTCTTCTCTTCCTGTCTCTGCTGGCAAACAGACGTGTGTCATGATGTGAGTGAAATTTGGGTGGGCCTCATGGCCTACCTAGCACATGCTTCTCTTGCTTGAATTTTCTTTAACCCTTGACCTTTAATAAACCTAATAAAAATAATACTCCTTGCAGAGAGAAACAAATTTCTACCTGCCTCAGCTTCCCCAAAATTTTAATCTTTACAGTACAACAACTAATATAGATTCTAAAAAATATGAAAATCCCCAAAATTATGAGAGCCCATTAAATGATAACTGCAAACAAACCCACTATCATTAGGGTTCACATGTCTTGCTATGTGACATGTAAAAACCTTTGAAATCATGAATATTGGTCATAAGTTCTACAGATTTAGCCAATCTTTGAACTTTGGCAAAGATATTTTTTTTTTAAATGGCACTTTGGAGCTGTTTATTTAGAAAGCATCTTTGCCTTCTCCATACTCCTCCACAGTTCTTTTTTTTAATATTTTTTTTTCATTTTAAACATTATTATATTTGGTCATTTTCAAATATTATTCATTGGAAACAGATCTTTTTCTTTTCCTCCCCACCCCCGACCCCTTCCCTAGCCGACGCTTGATTCGTCTGGGTATCACATGTGTCCTTGATCTGAACCCATTTCCTTGTTGTTGGTATTTGCATTAGGGTGCTCATTTAGTGTCTCTCTTCAATCATGTCCCCTTAACCTCTGTAGTCAAGCAGTTGCTTTTCCTCCGTGTTTTTACTCCCTAAGTTTGTCCTCTGCTTGTTTTTTTTTCTCGTAGATCGCTGCAGATTGTTCAGGGACATTGTAAAGCCGTTACTGGAGAAGTCCATTACGTTCTCTTGTACCACAATGTGTCAGTCTCTGTGTACAATGTTCTCCTGGTTCTGCTCCTCTCACTCTGCATCACTTCCTGGAGGTTGTTCCAGTTGCCATGGAATTCCTCCACCTTTATTATTCGTTTTAGCACAATAGTATTCTATCACCAACATATACCACGATTTGTTCAGCCATTCCCCAATTGAAGGGCAGCCCCTCATTTTCCAATTTTTGGCCGCCACAAAGAATGCAGCTATGAATATTTTTGTACATGTCTTTTTCCTTATTATCTCTTTGGGGTACAAACCCAGCAGTGCTATGACAGGATCAAAGGGAAGGCAGTCTTTTATCGCCCTTTGGGCATAGTTCCAAATTGCCCTCCAGAATGGTTGGATCAATTCACAGCTCCACCAGCAATGCATTAATTTCCCTACTTTGCCACATCCCCTCCAGCATTCATTACTTTCCTTTGCTGTCATGTTGACCAATCTGCTAGGTGTGAGGTGATACCTCAGAGTTGTTTTGATTTGCAACTATCTGATTATCAGAGATTTAGAACACTTTTTCATGTGCTTATTAATAGTTTTGATTTCTTTAACTGAACATTGACTATTCATGTCCCTGGCCCATTTATCAATTGGAGAATGGCTTGATTTTTTGTACAACTGATTTAGCTCTTTATAGATTTGAGTAATTAGACCTTTGTCAGAGGTTTTTGTTAGGAAGATTGTTTCCCAACTTGTTGCTTTCCTTCTAATTTTAGTTACATTGGTTTTGTTTGTACAAAAACTTTTTAATTTGATGTAGTCAAAATTATTTACTTTGCATTTTGTGACTCTTTCTAAGTCTTGCTTGGTTTTAAAATCTTTACTTCCCAAAGGTCTGACATGTATACTATTCTGTGTTCACCTAATTTACTTATAGTTTCCTTATTTATATTCAAGTCATTCACCCATTCTGAGTTTATCTTGGTGTAGGGTGTGAGGTGTTGATCCAAACCTAATCTCTCCCACACTGTCTTCCAATTTTCCCAGCAGTTTTTATCAAATAGTGGATTTTTGTCCCCAAAGCTGGGGTCTTTGGGTTTGTCATAGACTGTCTTGCTGAGGTCATTTACCCCAAGTCTATTCCACCAATCCTCCTTTCTGTCTCTTAGCCAGTATCAAATTGTTTTGATGACCGCTGCTTTGTAATATAGTTTGAGATCTGGGACTGCAAGGCCACCTTCCTTTGTATTTTTTTCCATTATTTCCCTGGATATCCTTGATCCTTTATTCCAAATGAACTTATTTATGGTTTTTTTCTAATTCAGTAAAATAGTTTTTTGGTGGTTCAATGGGTATGGCACTAAATAGATAGATAAGTTTGGGTAGGATGGCCATTTTTATTATGTTAGCTCGTCCCACCCATGAGCAATCAATGTTTTTCCAATTGTTTAGATCTAGTTTTAATTGTGTGGAGAGTGTTTTGTAGTTGTGTTCATATAGTTCCTGTGTTTCTCTCAGCAGATAGATTCCTAAGTATTTTATATTGTCTCGGGTGACTTTAAATGGAATTTCTCTTTTTAATTCTTGCTGCTGAACTGGGTTGGAGATATATAGAAATGCTGGTGACTTATGTGGGTTTATTTTGTATCCTGCAACTTTGCTAAAGTTGTTCATTATTTCGATTAGCTTTTTGGTTGATTCCCTAGGATTCTTTAAGTAAATCATCATATCATCCGCAAAGGGTGACAGCTTGGTCTCTTCATTGCCAATTTTAATACCTTCAATTTCTTTTTATTTTCTAATTGCTACTGCTAGTGTTTCTAGTACAATATTAAATAATAAAGGTGATAATGGTGATAATGATAATCCTTGTTTGACTCCTGATCTTATTAAGAAGGCTTTGAGTTTTTCCCCATTGCAGATGATAGATATTTTTAATAAAGTCTATTATTGCCATCATTCCAAAATTTGGTAAAAACCCTCCTGGGGGACTCAATTCAAAAGGTACCCCCCCCAAAAGCCAGAATGCAAGAACAATCAGGTTTAAGGGGAAGGCAGAAGGGAGGTCCCAGGACCCCTCCTCCATACCTAGAGCACTAAGCCTCCAGTGGCAGCGGGAACCTCTGCGCGGGCAAAGGTCCTGGTCTGGAGGGTGTATCTTGCAGGCAGGGCTGTGCCAAGCTCAGAGCTTTGAATACAGATGGCAGGGAAGGAGCTGGAGAGGGAGCATAGAGCTGGCAGCCTGGTCAGAGCTGTGGAGATCCTCCATATTGCTCCAGCCTTCCAGGAAGTTTTGGCCTCAGAGCACACACAGCCCAACCCAGCTGAACTTAATCCCATAAAAAGTCTTCAGAACTCAGGGGAACCCAGCCTCCAACACCTCCCCCCCCAACTGCTGGACTTTAATCCAATCAAAAACCTCCAGAGGACACAGAAGCTCAAACTCCAACAACCCGCCCCCACAGAGTGCACCGAGAGATCTTCTGTCAAATCTACAAGAGGGGAGACTGACAGAAGCCCCAAAAACCAAAAAAATGAGAGGAGCAAGAGCACAGACAAATACAGGGAGCAAATAAGGGGTAAATATGAGCAAACAACAGAAAAAGAAGAAAGAAATTACATTAGACAGCTTCTATTCAGCAAATGGAACGGAGGGGGAGGGATCAGCAAATGATAAATCAGAAATCCCAGTGAATTGCATACAGGATTTGGAAGAACTCAAAATGCAATTCAAAATACAATTAAGAGAGGCTGAAGGCAATTGGGAAAAGAACTTAAAAACTAAGATAAGTCATCTGGAAACAGAGTCACTTGAACTAAAACAAGAAAATAGTGTCTTGAAAGCCAAAATCAACCAGCTGGAAAATGAGACAAAGGATATGAAAGATGAGGAAAAGAAGATGAAAGATGAGGCAAAGGAGATGAAAGACAAGATAAAGAGGATGAAAGATGACTCCCAAAGAAAATCAGACCAGAAAGAGAAGGATGACGAAAAAGCCAGGGATGAAATCCAGTCCTTAAGAACCAGACTACAACTAGAATTAAGTGATTTCACAAGGCAGCAAGACACTATAAAACAAAACCAAAAGAATGAAAAATTGAGGAAAACATGAAGCGTCTCATTCACAAAACAGAGGATTTAGAAAATCATTCAAGGAGAGACAATTTAAGAATCATTGGTCTACCAGAAGACCATGACAAAAGAAAAAACCTGGATATAATACAACAGGAAATTATTCAAGAAAACTGCCCCGATATTCTAGAACAAGAGGGAAAAGTGGAGGTTGAAAGAATCCACAGATAACCTCTTGTACTTAATCCCCAACTGATAACACCCAGGAATGTTATAGCCAAATTCAAGAACTATCAGACAAAAGAAAAGATATTACAAGCTGCCAAGAAGAAGTAATTCAGATACCATGGAACCACAGTGAGGATAATGCAGGATCTGGCTGCATCCACACTAAAGGACTGAAAGGCATGGAATATTATATTGAGGAAAGCAAGGGAACTAGGTCTACAACCAAGAATCAACTACCTAGCAAAACTGACTATATTCTTACAGGGGAAAGTATAGTCATTCAACAAAATAGAAGAATTCCAAGAATTTGTAAGGAAAAGACCAGGTCTGAACAGAAAATTTGATGTCCAAGCACAGAACTCAAGAGAATCATCAAAAGGTAATTTTAAAAAGAGGGGAAAAAACCAACACAAACAAGCCCCCCCCCTTTTTATAGAGACTCAATAAGTTAAAATGTTATGTGTCCCTATAAGAAAAGAGGTCATTGGTAACTCTTAAAAACTGTTGTTATCACCTGGAAAGTTAGAAGAATTATACTTAGAGGGAACAGTGACAAATTATATAGGATGAAAGGACAAGACATAAATAGATATATAGATATATGCATGCATATATACATATATGTGTGTGTATATATATTTATACATATATATACAACTAGAGTTAAAAAAAGAGGTTAATACTAAAAGAAATGGGAAAAGAAACAAATGGGGGTTAATTTATATGTCACAAAGAATTTCATAGAGGGAGGGGGGAGACCATCTATACACTGGAAGGATGAAGAGGTTGGAGATAGGAAATACTCAACTCTTATGTGCATTGAAATTGACCCAAAAATGGAAGAACAATCCAATCCATTGGGGCAGAGGATAAATTTGTGCCCTATAGGGGAGTAGAAGGGGAACAAACAGACTGGTGGGGAGCAAAGCAGTACAAGGGAGTGAGAGGGGGTGTAGTTTTAGAAAGACTACAGGGAAAATAAGGGGGGGGAATAAGAAGGGAGGGGAGTATAAAGGGAAATAAAATAAGGGTGGGAAGTAGGGGGACAGATTAAAAACAAACATTGGTGTAGAAGGAAATAGTAAAAGAAGAAAAGGCAGGACCAGGAATAGAAATCAAAATGCTGGGAAATACACAGTTGGTAATCATAACTCTGAATGTAAATGGAATGAACTCACCCATAAAACACAAAGCAGAGTGGATTAGAATCCAAAACCCTACCATATGCTGTCTACAAGAAGCACACATAAGGAAGGTAGATACACATAAGGTAAAAGTAAGAGGATGGAGCCAAATCTATTGGGCATCAACTGATAAAAAGAAGGCAGGAGTTGCAATCATGATATCTGACAAAGCAAAAGTAAAAATAAATATAGTTAAAAGATATAGGGAAGGTAATTACATCCTGATAAAAGGCAGTATAGACAATGAGGAAATATCAGTACTCAACATGTATACACCAAATGGCATAACATCCAAATTTCTAAAGGAGAAACTAGGGGCGTTCAAGGATGAAATAGATAGAAAAACTATACTAGTGGGAGACCTGAACTGTCCTCTATCTGAACTAGATAAATCAACCCAAAAAATAAATAAGAAAGAGGTAAGAGAAGTGAATGAAATCTTAGAAAAATTAGAGTTAGTAGACATGTGGAGAAAAATAAATAGGGACCAAAGGGAATACACCTTTTCAGCAGCACATGGTACATTCACAAAAATTGACCATGTATTAGGGCATTAAAACATTGCAAACAAGTGCAAAAGAGCAGAAATAATAAATGCAAACTTCTCAGATCACAATACAATGAAAATAATAATTAGGAAGGGTACATGAAGTGGTAAATTGGAAATTAAACAATACGATTTTTCAAAACCGGTTAGTTAAAGAACAAATCATAGAAACAATAACTTCATTGAAGAAAATGACAATGATGAGACATCCTTTCAAAACCTATGGGATGCAGCCAAAGCAGTATTCAGGGGGAAATTGATATCCTTGAGTTCATATATTAACAAATTAAGAAGGGTAGTGGTCAATGAATTGGGCATGCAAATTAAAAAACTAGAAAGTGAACAAATTAAAAATCCTCAGATGAAGACTTGAGATCCTAAAAGTCAAAGGAGAAATTAATAAAATTGAAACTCAAAGAAACACTGATTTAATAATTAAGACTAGAAGTTGGTACTTTGAGAAAACAAATAAAATAGACAAAGTACTTGGTCAGTCCAATTTAAAAAAAAGAAAGAAGAAAACCAAATTGACTGTATCCAAGATGAAAAGGGAGATCTCACCTCTAATGAAGAGGAAATTAAGGCAACTGTTAAAAACTATTAAGCCCAATTATATGGCAACAAATATGGCAATCTAGGTGATATGGATGAATACTTACAAAAATATAAATTGCCTAGACTAACAGAGGAAGAACTAAATTACCTAAACAACCCTATATCAGAAAAAGAAATTGAACAATCTATCAAAGGACTCCCTAAGAAATAATCCTCAGGTCCAGATGGATTCACAAATGAATTCTATCAAACATTCAAAGAACAACTACTCCCAATATTATACAAACTATTTGACAGAATAAGCAAAGAAGGAGTTCTACCAAATTCATTTTACAACACAAACATGGTACTGATCCCAAAGCCAGGCAGGTCAAAAACAGAGAAAGAAAACTATAGACCAATCTCCTTAATGAATATAGATGCAAAAATCTTAAATAGGATACTAGCAAAAAGACTCCAGTAAGTCATGACAAGGGTTATTCACTATGATCAAGTAGGATTCACACTAGAATGCAAGGATGGTTCAATATTAGGAAAACCATCCACATAATTGACCATATCAACAAGCAAACTGACAAAAAGGTTATCTCAAGAGATGCAGAAAAAGCATTTGACAAAATACAACACTCATTCCTGTTGAAAACACTAGAAAGTATAGGAATAGAAGGGCCTTTTCTAAAAATAATAACAGTATATATCTAAAACCATCAGCAAACATCATCTGCAATGGGGAAAAACTCAAAGCCTTCCTAATAAGATTAGGAGTCAAACAAGGATGCCCATTATCACCTTTATTATTTAATATTGTACTAGAAACACTAGCAGTAGCAATTAGAGAAGAAAAAGAAATTGAAGGTATTAAAATAGGCAATGAGGAGACCAAGCTATCACTCTTTTTGGATGACATGATGGTTTACTTAAAGAATCCTAGAGAATCAACTAAAAAGCTAGGTGAAGCAATCAACAATTTTAGCAAAGTTGCAGGATACAAAATAACCCCACATAAGTCATCAGCATTTCTATATATCTCCAACCCATTTCAGCAGCAAAAATCAGAAAGAGAAAATCCATTTAAAATCACCCTAGACAATATAAAATACTTAGGAATCTATCTGCCAAGACAAACACAGGAATATATGAACACAACTACAAAACACTGTCCACACAATTATAAAACTAGATCTAAACAATTGGAAAAACATTGATTGCTCATGGGTGGGATGAGGTAACATAATAAAAATGACAATGCTACCCAAATTAATTTACTTATTTAATGCCATACCCAGTGAACTACCAAAAAACTTTTTTACTGAGTTAGAAAAAAAAAACCATAAAGTTTATTTGGAAGAACAAAAGATCAAGGATATCCCGGGAAATCATGAAAAAAAAATGCAAAGGAAGGAGGACTTGCAGTCCCAGTTCTCAAACTGTACTATAAAGCAGTGGTTATCAAAACTATTTGGTACTGGCTAAGAGACAGGAAGGAGGATCAGTGGAATAATAGTCTTGGGGTAAGGGTCCTCAGCAAGAAAGTCTATGATAAGCCCCCAAATCCCAGTTTTGGGGACCAAAATCCACTATTTGATAAAAACTTCTGGGAAAATTGGAAGACAGTATGGGAGAGATTAGGTTTGGATCAACATCTTACACCCTACACCAAGATAAACTCAGAATGGGTGAATAATCTTAATATAAAGAAGGAAACTATAAGTAAGTTAGGTGAATACAGAATAGTATACTTGTCAGATCTTTGGGAAAGGAAAGACTTTAAAACAAAGCAAGAGCTAGAAAAAAATCACAAAATATAAAATCAATAATTTTGATTACATCAAATTAAAAAGTTTTTGTACAAACAAAACTAATGCATCCAAAATTAGAAGGGAAGTAACAAATTGGGGAACAATCTACATTACAAAAACCTCTGACAAAGGTCTAATTACTCAAATTTATAAAGAGCTAAACCAATTGTACAAAAAATCAAACCATTCTCCAATTGATAAATGGGCCAGGGACATGAATAGTCAATGTTCAGTTAAAGAAATCAAAACTATTAATAAGCACATGAAAAAGTGTTCTAAATCTCTGATAATCAGATAGTTGCAAATCAAAACAACTCTGAGGTATCACCTCACACCTAGCAGACTGGTCAACATGACAGCAAAGGAAAGTAATGAATGCTGGAGGGGATGTGGCAAAGTAGGGACATTAATTCATTGCTGGTGGAGTTGTGAATTGATCCAACCATTCTGGAGGGCAATTTGGAACTATGCCCAAAGGGCGATAAAAGACTGTCTGCCCTTTGATCCAATCATAGCAATGCTGGGTTTGTACCCCAAAGAGATAATAAGGAAAAAGACATGTACAAAAATATTCATAGCTGTGCTCTTTGTGGTGGCCAAAAATTGGAAAATGAGGGGCTGCCCTTCAATTGGGGAATGGCTGAACAAATTGTGGTATATGTTGGTGATGGAATACTATTGTACTCAGAGGAATAATAAACTGGAGGAATTTCATGGAGACTGGAACAATCTCCAGGAATTGATGCAAAACAAAAGGAGCAGAACCAGGAGAACATTGTACACAGAGATTGATACACTGTGGTACAATCAAATGTAATGGACTTCCCCATTAATGGCAATGCAGTGATCCTGAACAGCTTGGAGGGATCCATGAGAAAAACCACTATCCACATTCAGAGGAAACACTGTGGGAGGAAAAACAACTGCTTGAATACATGGATTGAAGGGATATGGTTGGGGATGTAGACTCTAAATGAACCTCCTAGTACAAACAACAATATGGAAATAGGTTCTGATCAAGGACACAAGTAATACCCAATGAAATTGGTAGTTGACTGTGGGAAGGGCGGTTGGAGGGGAGGGAGGGAAACAATGTGATTATTTTAACTAAGGAATAATGTTCTAATTTGACTAAATAAAGTAATTCAAATGGGAAAAAAATAATTTTAATTGGTCCCCTGATTCAAGGACCTGTTATAGGTTTGTTTTTCCATAGATTTTTTTAGGCATAAGATTTTGATATTTTGTATTTCATTCCACAAGCTATTTTTTTCTCTTTTATTTGAATTTTTTGATGTTTTTGATTTCTTTTGGCAATTGACATATACCTCATAACTCAGCCATGCATCCCTGAGTCATCCCTATGTTTGTCTTCCTCCTCCTAAAGGGGAACTGCATTATTATCCTATAATGTAAAGTTTAAATTCTTTTGAGAGTAATTTTAGGATAAGAAACAAAAGACTACCTCCCAGAATCTGGATGGTGAGCCTGTTTGGAGAAGGTGCTGTGAAGATGCCTGCAGAGACCACATGCTGCACCAGAAAATCCAGAGTGAATTTTGGGATGTGTTATATTGAACTTTGGGGGGTTGAATGTATTTGTTTTGAATGTATACTCTTATGTGAAAGGGGACTGCCCCGAATTGTTTTTTTTTTTGTCAATGTATCTAGCAATCATTGGTTTTGTTCTCTTTTCCTTTTATCCACAAATTATTGCATTTATAAGTTAGTTGTGTTTCCATGATCCTTATGGGGAGACTGGTCTTCCAATAAGATCACAGGGTGAAATGTATAGTTGGAAAATCTTGAACCTTTGAACCATGTTCCCCAGAATTCCTTTTGCCTCTTTCAGCCTCCCTTTCCCCAAGTCCTCATGTTTGCATGGTTGTGTCATTGGTTATAAGTTTTTAGTCACTCCTCCCCTCTCGTCTTCCAAGAGATTGTGGTTGTGTTAGGCAGATTTTATTCTAGTTTTTTTTTTAATTTTAATAAATCTTATTAATATAATACTTCAGTTATTGTATATTAAATTTAAAATATACAATTGTCGAATAAGGATAGATACTGTCATAGAAGCTACCTTAAAGTTTACTTCCTGAAATTAATGTATAGTTCTATGTGAAAATGATATATAGCACTCATTAGGGGTTTTCTGGAAAGATACAGCTCTGCTCTATCGTAATTTATGTCCTTCCTTATTTTAATAGTTAAACCTCACTTGATATCCTCCAGAGAATTACATGTTAATCTTATCTTTAATGATTTACTAAATCACATTTTTTAAGTCTTACTTCACTTTTTTTGCATCACGATGTCAGAGAGTTATAAGTAATATATTGTAGAAACTGTATTTTTCCAGTTAGGATTTATGTTATATGCTTCTTGTTAGCATTCTTGACATGTTTTCTCATGTATATGACTCCTCCATCAATCCAACTTAATTAGTCACATTCACTTTGTCACTTCCAATTCAATATTGTTGAGCCTCTACATATACAGGAAAACATATTTCAGTGGCAAACTTTTTTTTTCTGGTGCATAAGTTTTGTTTCTTTAACTAGGCTAAGTTCCTTGAGATCCAGAAAATAATTTTTTAATACCAAAGTATAAAAATTGAGTATCCAGTTTCTATGATTTATTATGAGATCAATAAATCAATTGATCACCATTTGTTTGGATGTTACAAAGCCATAAATGGGAGAGTCTTTGCCTTCAGGGAATTTATATTCTAACAGGGGTAACATGTATACAATTAATAGATACAAAATATACACTCACACACTAAACATAAAGGAATTTTGGGTGAAGGCACTAGCGTTAGGAGGATCAGATATGTTTCATGTAGGGAGTGAAATCTGAGGTGAATTTTGAAGAATACTGGAACTCTAAAATGTGGGACTCGAGAAAAGAGTACATTCCAGGCATGGGAAAAGGCTTTAAATATCAGAGACTACTTTTTCCTCCCCCAGAATATTGGGATCGAGAATAGAATTATAATTACCTTAACTAAACTTAAGACTACACTCATCTGTTTTCTAATAAAAAAACAGCAAAACCCATAAAAACTTTTTTTAAGGGAAAAAAAAAGGTAACTACTTAACATCAGTCACCAAAAGTTGGGGAGAGACTGACCTCTTGTGGCCACATTCTTCACATTGTTAAATTGGGAATAATATTCTCTTTTCCAGTGCATTGATAAACTATGGTAAATAGTTCTGTTAGCAGCTCCGTGTCCAGTGCCAAATCTGCTCCATCACCAAACTTATTGATAATATATTGGAAAATAATTAGGCTTAAAAAAGATTTTGACAGGTTAGAGCACTGACTTGAATTTAATAAAGTAAAATATAATAGAGATAAATGTAAGTCTTACATATGGGTACAGAAAAACTCCCCAACTGCATAGGTACAAGATGGAGAAGTTATGACTAGGTAGCAGCTATCTGGAAAAAAAAAAAGATGCAGTTATTTTTGTGCACAGCAAATAGGCCATGCAAACTCAAGGTTATTTAGTAGGAGATGGTAACCAACAAAGCTAAGTCCATCTTACTGCTCTGAGAGACATGGTATCCAGAAAGGAAGTAATGAGAGAGCTGTTCTGATCTGTCCTAGTCACACCACATCTAGAGTACTACATTTGATTCTGGTTGTATTTTAAAATAAACAAAGCTAAACTGAAGAGCAAGGAGAAGAGAACAACTAGGATGAAGGGCCTTTAGATCATATTCCAGCAGGATCAGTTGCAAAAACTAGAAATGTTTAACCTGGAAACGAGACTTAAGGAACTTGTCTTCAAGTCTTTGAAGGGGTATCATGTAAAAAAGGGAATCAGATTGTTCTATTGGACATGAGAAGACTTAATGGGTGGAAGCTGAAGGGGAAGATTCATTTGATTTTTTAAAAATTTCTTAACAATTAGAGCTAATCCAAAGTGGAGTGGGTTGACTTACAAAGTAGTAAGTTCTCTCTTACCCAAGTTAGTCTTTCAATAAAGGTTGGCTAACCACTGATCTCAAAGTTTGTAAAGGGAATTCTTATTCAGATATAGGTTGGAGTAAATATGTCTCCAGGCTCACTTAAAATTTTGATTCCTTGACAGTGTCAGAATTTCAGTCCAGGTCTTCTGCCTCTATACAGGGTGGAGACATGGTGAAAAGGCAATTCTCTAAATTATCTGGGGTTTTAGGGGATTACTAGTTCAGTACATGTTAGTAGTATGAGGTAGCAGTCAAAAAAGCTAATGTAATATAATCTATGTTAAAAGGAAAAGAAGGTATTAGTTTCATTGTATTATTGCAACTCACCTGAAATATTAAGTCTTTAATTCTAGATCCCACAGTTCAAAGTCCATGACATAGGGGAGGAGGATGTGATGGCTGACTATGAATTTTTTTAAACCCTTACATATGGAAGAGGGAATCAGACTTTATTTGGCCCCAGAAAGAAAAATCAGCAGCAATGGGTGGAAATTGTGAATGAGTTGCTTTAGTCTTTAAAGTTTTTTTAAATTTTAATATTTTGTTTTTTCCCAATTACATGTAAAATAACTTTTAGCCTTTCTTTTTTTTTTTTACAATTTTGAGTTCCAAGTTCTTTCTCACCTTTCCTTACTTCTCTCATTAAGATAGCAAGCAATTTGATAAAGGTTACACATGCAAATTAGTCATACTATAAAAGAAAATATAGAAAAAAACCCTAAGCAAATAAAGTAAAAATACTGTATGCTTCCATTTACATTCAGATTCCATCAATTCTTTCTCTGGAGGTAGAATTTTAAATTCTAGGCCCTTCAGAATTGTCATGGATCTTGTATTGTTGAGAAAAGCTAAGTTACCCAATTGATCATTATACAATATTGATGGGCATCCTCTCAATTTCCCATTATTTGCCACCACAAAAAGAGCTGCTTTAAATATTTTTGTACATATGTTCTTTTTCTTTTCTCCCTTTTTAAAAAATTTCTTTGGTGTATAAATCTAGTAGGGATGTTGCTGGGTCAAAGGGTATACAGTGCAGTTTTCTAGTTCTAAATTACTCTCCATTGTGGTTGGATTAATACCCAACTCCACCAACAGTGCACTAAAATTTCCCATAACCCTGCCAACAGTTGTCATTTTCCTTTTCTGCACTATTTTAAGGTTATTTAGTCTTGACAGTCCTCTCAATTAGAGCTGCCCAAAGGTGGATTGAAATGCTTTGAGGGTGGTGGGTTTTCCCTTGGAGGCTAGTTGATCACTTGTCAGATAAATTATGTTGTAGATTCCCTAGTGAAAAGGCTGGATTTAGGTACCTGCAAGTCTCTTCCAAAGTTCAAATTCTATAAATATTTAAGAACAATGTACTTACATGTCTTTCCTAGCCCAGTTAGTACACAATTATGCATGAGATCACAAAATGCTGGAGGTGTAAAGTTCATCCAGTTATAGACTCATGGAAGGCAAAAGAGATCACCTAGTAAAAGTTTTCTATAAAGCTGAAAACGAACAGACTTTTAAATACAATGCTGATGAGGAAACTAAGGAATAGATGTAATTGACTTCCCCAGTCACAAAACCAGTAAATATCTGAGTTGAGTTTTGAATCCCGTTCTCTTTTAAGAATTTATATAGAGCTCTTGGACTTTATCCACTAAGAGAGATCAGGAAACTGACTACCAGGAGAGTTTAATGATTCTGCCAAGTTTTCAGTAGCAGAGCTGGGACTTAAAATTAGGCACTCAGATTATTAGTCTATTGCTTTTTTTTTTTGCTATAGTACATGGCTTATTTTCATTCATAATGTATAACAAAGTTCCCTATATTTGAATGAATATAGGTGTGAAAGAGCTTTGAAAACCATGTTAAATGAATGAAAGATATTCTCATTATTCATTTTATAATGTTCAAATTCTTTCTCTCTCCTTTCTTATGTATGAGGAAGCTGACTACCAGGTCAACTGACTTAATCAAAGTTACCAGCAAAGAACAAACAACAGTGGTAAGCCCAATGCCTTCCAAACACCTCTGTTACATCACGCTAACTCATATTATTGCCTCACATGCAGAAGCAGTGTTTAATGCTGAATTATTGAATTAAATGGAATAACCAAATCTTGCCATTGCCTTGGGCCAAAATATTTCAATTCTGAGAATGTTTAATGTTTATTTAATAGTTTCAAGAAAAGCAAACATTTAATTCGGGTTCACCAGAGTTTACAAACTGATTTTATACACAACAAAATTTAATTTTACAGCTCAGTTTAATTAAAAAAACAAGGTACTCCTCCCCTCAACTCACAAGAAGATTTGTGATTTCACTAGTATAGAAAGTTCTTTGAGAAAATTCCTCTGTAGCTTTTCTGATATTGAACCAGTCTTTCATTCTTGGTATAAAACTGGTCATAGAGTATGATTGTGTTATATTGATATAATCTTCTTGCTAACATTTTATTTAAAATTTTTGCATTGATAATTATTAGGAAAGCTGGTCTATGGTTTTCTTTATTTTCCCTACCCTTGGTTTAAGTAGCAAAACTATTTGTGTAATAGAAGCAATTTGGCAGAACTTTTTCTTTACATATTTTTCTATATAGTTTATATAGTATTTGAATTTTATTTACATGTTTGGTAGTGTTCACTTGTAAATCCATCTGGTCCTGGGGATTATTTTTAGGGAGCACATTTCTAGCTTGTTCAATTTCTTTTTCTAAGATACAGTTATTTAAGAATTGTATTTCTTCTTCTGTTAATATGAACAATTTATATTTTTGTAAATATTTAGTCATTTCTCTTAGATTGTCAGTTTATAGGCATATAATTGGGCAAAATAGCTCTTAATAATTGCTTTATTTCATCTTTACTTCTGGGGCATTTACTCTTTCATAATTACATCCTTGCTTCACTCCTGATCTTATTGGGAACATATTCTAGTTTATCCTCATTACAGATACTTTCCCTTGGTTTTAATTAGATACTTAATATTTTGAGACCAGCTCCATTTTTTCCCAATGCTTTATAGTTTGTTTTTTTTTAATCCATACCTTCTGTCTTAGAATCAATACTATGTATTGACTCCAGCAGAAGAGCTGGATAGGATAGGCAATGGGGGTTAAGTGACTTGTCCAGAATCACACAGCTATGAAGTTTCTTGGGCCATATTTGAACCCAGGACTTCTGTCTCTGGGCCTGGCTCTCAATCTACTGAGTCACTTAGCCACCTAGCTAAGACCTCTAGTATTTTGTTTTGTTTTATTAGGAATGACAAAGTTTTTCTGCATCTATTGAGATGACCATTTGCTTTTTGTTGCTTTTGTTATTGATGTGGTTAATTATGCTTATAGTTTTCCTAATGTTAAACCAACTATGCAGCTATTCTACAATTTGTAGTCTCTAGGACATTGCTTGTGTGTGTGTGGGGTTGGGAGAGGAATAGAAAGGTATTTCAAACTGAGAGGTTAAGTAAATTGTCTAGGGTCATTCAGGCTCTGTTAGAGGCAGCAAGATAGCCTGGTAAAGTTCAAACCCTGCTTCATTATTTCAAAACAACACGATCTTGGGCAAAGCACTTAAACCTCAGTTTCCTAATCTATGAAAGGGGAATATTATTAGCAGCCACCCACAGAATTGTTGTAAGGTCCAGATGCGTCTTTAAAAAGCATTATATAAATAACGTTATTATTACAAATGTATTACTATTATTATTTGGCAGACGTTGGGCTTGAGCTGGATTTTCCTGATTCTGAGGTCGGCCTCTCTAAAAACATTAGGAAGCATTGGTTCAAGCCTCGTTTCTGGTCAGTTAGTTAATAAGCATCTATTAGGCGTTTACTGTGCCAAGCTCTAAGCTGATGCCTAAAGCCAATCGCTTTGGCTTAACCAAGAGTAGAAAACCACAATTTGGCAAAAAGAAATCCTTTTGGTAAGCTCCGGGCCTACGGCTGGTGCGGACCTCGGTCTGGCCACTGGCTCGGTCCATCTGTTTCTCTGGAGTCACCATTACTTCTCTATCGTTACAAGAACACGGTTGGTGGGGAAGCGTAGGATTTTTCTTTCCCAGAAATGGGCCCGCAGGGTCTTTAGACGCCTACTTCTCTAGGAAAAAAAACACCTCGTTCTCTTCCGGTAGAAGCTAGGGCTCGTTTCCAAGGAAACCTTGAGGCGCCAAGGAATGTCTGAGCATGCGCGAACGCTTCTGGGCATGCTCTGATTCTCAGGCGCTGACACTCGCTTCCGGCATCCTTCTCGCGAGGTTTTGTCCGAGTGCGGGAAGAATTTGAAATTCGAGAGTTGGGGAGCGGCGGGAGCCGCGGCTTGGCAGTTCTTGGATCCAACTTTGGGGCCTCCAGCTAGTGGTCAAGAGGAAGGGCGGGGGCCGACCGGAGCTTGGGCGCCAAGACTGTCGACATGGGAGCGGAGAAGAAATTACTTCAGATTAAGGAGGCCTTTCAGCTGGCCCAGCTGCCCCACCAGAACCACGCCAAGCTGGTGGCTGCCTTGAACCGAACCTACAGCACCGTAAGTGCGCGGGCCGAGGCAGCGTCAGCCCGGGAGATTGGAGACCCGGGTTCGAATTCCATTCTGAGTCTTATAGAGCGTTAGGGGGCGCTAGGGAGGGAGCATAGGAAACAGTCTTGTACGTGTGTTTGTGTGTAAATGGTATGAGTATGTAACGGGTTGTGTTAAGGATAGGTGTGTACGTAAGGGCTTGTGTGTAATGGCCGTATCTAAAGAATATTTGTGTATGTAAGGCCTGGGTGTGTTTGTGTAATGACTGTGTGTGCATAGGAGTTCTAATCTTACCTGTGGCAATGTGACCCTGGGCAAGTCACTTAATAACTTCTCTTTACCTCAGTTGTCCCATCTGTAAAATGAGGATAGTAATAGTTCCTACCTAATGGTAAACTTGTCGTGAAAGTCAATTGAGATAATACTTATAAAGAACTTTGTAAACCTTAGAGCACTGTGTACGTTAGCTATGAATTATTATTGTTGGGACAATAGGGGATGAAAATCCAAGTTCAAATGCAGCTTCAGATACTTACTGGCTTAACCTCGTTTGCCTCAGTTTATCTGTAAAATGGAGGTCATTTCAGGATCATATGAGATACTATTTGTAAAGTGCTTAGCACAGTGCCTGGCACAGAGTAGGTGCTGTGCCCTGTTATTACTTTTCCTTCCTTACCCTGCCTTTCTTGCTTCTCTTTCAGAATGGGGGAGGTGATAATACATAATCATAATAACTCCCTACTCAGTGCTTTAAAGTTTTTTAATTGCTTTACATGGGTTATCATTAGGATCTCTCAACTGCCCTGTGCATAATTAGGAGGGGTTGTTTCATAACTTCCTAGGCCAGGTGAAGAGTAACAGCCCAGGCTCAAATATAATTATTGTAATCTTTATAACATTTACCAAAACGTTATAAAAATCATAACTATTGTTGGAGGACCTTTCTACTGCTAAATCTTCCATCCAGTGATTGTTGTGAGGAAGTCACTTAGTCTTAAAAAGCCAAAAGAAATGTTAGGTGTAGTTGTTATTGATCAGTTGACTTCACCAGTGTGGGGAACCCCCAAAATTTAAATTTTCACTATTGATGCAGATCAACAAATGTAAAACAAATAGTCCTAGAGCACACTGAGGAGGTAAATAACTTGTTTGAAGTCACATTGCCATTATTCTTTATTTACTAATAAAATTTGTTATTGATTTTAATCAATCAAGTAGGAGATGATTTTTTTTTGTGCCATCACCTGCACATTATTTAGCTTGACATCTGAATCTTGAAGAACATATTCCAGGCACTGCCTCTAGATCATAGGATGCACAACAAAAGGCACTTTAGAGATCTTGTAGTCCAACTCCTTTATGTCACAGATTAGGAAACTAAGGCTCTAAAAGTAGGTATCTCCTATGATTCTATCATGGGTTTTCTTCTCTTTTCCTTCCATATCAGAGGTTCTTAACTTTTTTGCTATGTCATAGACCCTCTGGCAGTTTAATGAACCTTATGGAATCCTTAAAATGTTTTTAAAGGCATCAAATAAAATATATAGGATTACAAAGGAAATAACAGTAGTCAAAAATGTTAAAGTTCCATGCATCCTCTGAAATCTTTCAACAGACCTCAGAGGAACTCCAGCTTAAAAAAATCATGGCTCTGTACTATTTTGCTTAATGATATTGTGGGCTGCCAGGTTTAGTTATTTCTATGTAGATGATACCCACACTTATGTGTCTAGCCCTGGAAGTGGACTAAACCCTAGTACTGCATCACCATTTGCCTACTGGACATCTGGAACTCACTCAGTAGGTTTGAAATCTACATCTTGCCTATTACCCAGGTTTGCAGTCTCAGTGTCATCTTCCATTCCTCACTGTCATCCCATGATTGAGTCTATTGTCAGATCTTATTCTCTCTCCTTCTCCACTCAAATAGCTACCATAGTAATATAGGCCTTCCTTACTTTTTACCTAGACTGTTTCAGTAGCCTTCTAACTGGTCTCCCTGCCTTGGGGTTTTCTCTACTCTATTTTCTATTGCCAAAATTATTTTCCTAAATGGCCAATGTCTTCCTTATATTCCCCAGTGGCTTCCTATTCCAGGATCAAAAATAAAGTCTTATTTTTTTTAAATATAGTATAATTAATATAATATAGCTAGCATTTATAGTCACAGTAGTCCTGGGAGTTAAGTGGTATTATCTCAATTTTACAGTTGAGGGAACTGAAGCAAATGGAGGTTAAGTGATTTTCCCAGGGTCATTTAGCTAATAACTGGCTGGGATTTAAAATATAATATCAACATTTGCAACTTTCTCCATCCTTCTAGATGGACTTCAGAGTTTCAATTAAATTAGGTCTTTTTCCAGATTTTCAAATTTTAATCACATTGAATATACTTGAAGGTCCTCTTTCATACAAACCTCTGGCTTGATGCTATAGAAACAATAGTAATAATGAGTTTCTTTCCTTTAGTAGCAGATATTCCATTTGTTGGAATTGCTACTTATTAGAACTGTTGAAATCAAATTTTTCTCTTTTAAATTTGTTTTTTTACTCAATCTCACCATTACTTAAAATGAGATAAGACAAATGTCTTTGTTTTATTTCATTTAAGCCAATCAGAAAGCATTTATTAAGCACATACTATTTGCCAGGTATTATGCCAAGTCCTGAGGACTCAAATGGAAAAAAAAAACAGCCATTGAGCTCAAAGAACTCATGGTCTAGTCAGGGAAATGACATTCAAAACTAACAAGTTATAAGTGAGATAAGTTGGGGCTAATCTCAGAGGAAAAGCACTCAATTTAAGGAGTAGGAGAGACTTCTGTGCAAGGTTGAATTTTAAGTGAGGTCTAAGGAAAACCAGAGAAGCCAGGAGGCAGATGAGAGAAGGGAGAGCATTTGAAGTACAGAGGACAGTCAGTGCATATACTCTGGTCTGAAGAGGGAGTATTTTTTGTTTGGGGAAATGTTTCTGGGTGCAAAAGTGCTTGGAGGGGAGTAAAGTGTAAGAATCCTGGAAAGGTAGGAAGGGATACAGTTGGGAAGGGTTATTGATGCCCAAAATACAAGTTTATATGTATTTCTGGGGGTAACAGGGAGTAACTGAAGTTTATTTAATGAGAAGATAACATAGGCCAAACTATACTTAACTCATTTTGGCAGCTGAGTGAAGAATGAATTGTAGTGGGGAAAGGCCATTTGAAGGCTGTTAAGTAGTCTAGGTGAGAGGTAATGAAGGTCTATATTAAGGTGGTAGATGTATGAAATTTCTTCTTTCACAGGAGAGATGTTGGGAGAAGTTGAAACAAGATTTGACAATAGATGAGTTATGTGGGAGAGTGAGGAGTAGGGGTTGACGCTGAGGTTTGTGAGCCTAGGTAACTGAAACGACTTGGCATTTTGGTAGTAATTAAGGAAGCTGGTTGTAAGGGAGGGTTGTTTTTGTTTTGTTTTTGGTGAGGAAATATTCTGAGTTCTGCATATGTTGAGTTTGAGATGTCTGTGGAACATCTGATTCAAATTGTTCAAAGCAACGGATGGTAAGGGACTAGAGCTCAGGAGTCAGATTATACCTGGACACATAGACTGAGGAATAAATAAATGACATCACAGAGGTGATAGTTGAACCTGTGGAATCAATTGAGATAGTGTAAAAGGAAAAGAAAAAAGGGCCAAGGATAGAATCTTGAAAGACTCTCATGACATGATTTGAATGAAGATCCAGCAAAGGCGACTGAGAACAAGCAGGTGTTCAGGTAGAAGAAGAACTAGATGAGACCAATGTCACAAAAACCAAGAGAGAGGGAATATCTAGGGAGGAGAGAGTGATCAACAGTGTCAGTGGTTGCAGAAATGTCAAAAAGGATGGGAACTGAGAAAGGGCTATTTGATTTAGCTAATTAAGAGATCATTGTTGATTCTGGAGAGAGCCATTTCAGTTGAAGGCTGAAGAAAGAAGCTAGACTATAGAGCATTTAGAAGTAAATGAGAATGAGAGGCACCTAATGCATACAACTGGAATTTAGGAAGGAAAAGAGAAATTGATCCATAAGATGATAGCCTTACTGGAGGGCAAGTTCATGTGAATTGTTTTGTTTTAAGAATGAGGGAGTCTTAAAGTAGTCCCAGGAGATAGGGAAAGATTGAAGATTAGAAAAAGCAGGCTCATTAGTGGGCATAATCTTCTGGAGAAAATGGAAGGGAATGGGGTCAAGTTTACTTCATAGAGAAAGGAGGTTTGCCTTTGGCAAGGAGAAAGCCACCTCTTCATTCAAGACAAGATTGAAGGGGGAGATGATGATGGAGTATTCTCTTTTTGTTGAAGTGAGGTCTTAAACTGAGATTGTAGATGGGGAATACTGTGGGAATTTTGGAAAGAGATGAAGAAGTTTGAGAATAACCACTGGTGAGTAAAGTATTGAATTATTATTATAAAGGTATATTATAAAGGGGCTACCTTGCTGCACTCAGGGCCCAGTTAAAATTATGTAGCATAAACGTTTAGTGGACTTAGTGCGATTCTTTTTTTTTTTTTTGTGGTGGAAACAAATGGTGGGAGCAGTCCAAGGTAGAGAGGTTTTTTGCAAGTCATGATTGCTGATAGATAGAAATGGTGTGTTGAATTGAACTGATTGTTGTAGAGTTTTGAGATAAGGCAAGGAAAAAGAGTGTAGCCAATTCAGGAGTAGTGGCCTAGAAAAGAACTGAGGACTAGAGGGATTGGAAGTCACCTTAAGGATGACAAATCAAGTCAAGTGTCATAAGGCACAGAGAAAGAGATACTAATGTTTATGATCAGATATAGGAATTTCATGGTTCATGAATGTGGAAGCAGAACACTTATAGATGATGACTAGGTCAAGAACATGAACATTTAGTGTAGCTAAACTGATTATAGGAGCTGAGTAGACTGAGGAACTGGGAAACATAATTGAAAGAACAGCAACGTATATGTTAAATCCTCAGTCTGAGGGCTGGAGCTATGGAGAGAAAGACTGAGTCAGGCCTTGAATTCATTGAGGAAGGAAGGAGAATATTCCTGGATATCATGGACCTTAACAGGAGGAGATTATGGATGCTGAAGTAGAGGGAGAGACTGGAAGGAACAATGACATGCAAGGTGTTCTGATTCTTTGAAAGTACAGTTGGTTCTGGAAAGGATGGCTATAGCTGAATTGTCACCAAGAGGTAGCCAAATCTCACTAAGTGGCAGAAGATAGAAAGAATGAGGAGAAAAATATTTAAGGTGAAAGCAAGCTAGTTTAATTATGGAGCAGGCATTCTAGAGAGAACAGTGGAAGGAGTGGGATCTGGAGTGGGACACTAGAGTAGTAGGATTGGGGAGATATGGGAGTAAGCAGCTTGGAGTTCAGAATCCCTGCAGTATTTGGGAGCAAGAGTAGGCTAGCTTCACGAATAAATTCAGGCAAAATTCCAATGATTGGGCAAAGGAATCGATGAAGGCAAGTGATAAGATTTTTCTATTTCCTCCAAGTCCAGATCCAGGACTGATGCAGGCTCTGGGGAAAGACTAAAGCTAGACTGTCTCAGATGACAGGGAGGTCTTCTTACATGTCTGCAAATGTCCTATGTCAAAGACTGAGGCCCATTTGGTGCTAGATCCTGGGAAATCCCTGGCAAGAAGACTTGCCAGGAAATGTGTGTTTGAGATCTGGATGTCTAAGATCCAGGCTGGTGCAGGCTACTTTCTCCTCTTTTCATTGAGGAAGACTGAATCCAGCTAGTGCAGATGGCTGAGAAGGTCTTGGGACTAAGATTGTATATACTGCTTTAAAAAATTACCAAACTATTGTTAGGGTCCGGATTTTCGCCCACCACCAAGGAAGACCCGTAGACAATGCAATCAGGCAAAAGGGCCGTTTATTGTACTGGTGCGCACCAGTGGAAACTCAGCTACAAGAGTTCCGAGTTCCCTCCTGAAGGCCAGGCCTTAAGTATCCTTCAGCATGTAGGGGTCCCCCTTCCAGTCCTTTATCTGTTACATACTATTCTTGGGACCTTGGCATTTTTATGTTACTGGGGTTTTCCTGGCCTCTAAGTTTTTGTCTGGTACCCACTGCAGCTGGGACCTTGGCATGTTTGTAGTTCTGAACTTCCAAGGCCAGGCAGCTCCTTGCTGAACTTCCAAGGCTGGGCAATTTCCTGCTCAGACCTCCCTCACTATAGGATACCATGAAATAGTAAAAGTAACTGCAGTTTACATTATTTTAAAATAAGTGATTCTTCTGAAGGTGGGTGGGAGCAGTTTTGTAATTTATTCAAAGACCTAGCATGAATTTTCACGCAATGATAGTTTACCTTTTTACTGTTATTGTTTTTATTGATTTTATTACATGTACAAGACTACTCTTTCATATATTTGTTTAAAAAAATTTTTTGAGGGTCTCTTAGATGATTTCAACATGAAAAGCAAAGTCTAAAAAATGAATAAAATTAACCAGTGAGGACTATGTATTTAAGCAAAAGTATGTTATTGTTGATTATATATAATTTGTTGGCGTTTAATTCCATCAGTTGAAGATACTAGAAATGAATTTTAGGGACAAAAGTTTGCCTGACCTGAGATCTCTTCAGCTCTATATCCAAGACTATTTAGTCCATCTTGTCATTTTTCTATATGCATATACTCCTGTGGCTTACTCAAGGTTGCAGGTTGAGACTAGAACACAGCATTTTGATATCAGCCTAGTATATCACATTGCCTAAAAGTTGTTTGTACGTTTTCCTTTACTTCATTGTTAGGTTATTTACTTTTAGGGCATTTAGACAAATACAGAAATAGTAAGAGCTCATTTTATTGAGAGTAAACTGAAGTTTAATGAGGTTGACTGGCAAAACTTAAGAAGGAGTGATTTGTACTTCTAAGTCCCCTTCCAGCTCTAAATTTATGATTCTTTGTTGTCCTTTTTCTTGCCTGGGGTCAAATGTCTCTGTTGTCATTAGAATCCAGGTCTTGTTGACTCTAAGTCAGTGGTTCTCAACCTTTCTAATGCCGTGACCCCGCAATACTGTTCCTCATGTTGCGGTGACCCCAAACTAAAAAATTATTTTGGTGGCTACTTCAAAACTGTAATTTTCCTACAGTTATGATTTGGAATGTAAATACCTGATATGCATTATGTATTCTCATTGCTACAAGTCAAACATAATTTAAACATAGTAATTAATCACAAAAACAATATTTAATACATTTTGAGAAATTTTAATCCAGCAGGAGGCAGCCTGAGTGCTGGGGCGGGAGGTAAGTCCTGCCTGGGGTGGGGGTCCGCAGATGCTGCCTTCATCTTCCTGTTGTCTCCCTCCAGCTTGAGCTGAGGCTTCACTTTGCTGGGGTTACTCGGCTCAGTTATCCCCTCCAGGACTCGTTCTTAACCCCTCCGGAGCTAGCGCCCGGGTGCTCTCTCTGGGTCTCTGTTTGAGTCCGGTCTCCAGACAACAGGGTAAATCCATCACCCCTCATTGGAGGAGGGCTGCTGATAGATAACTAATATTAGTACAATGTGCGGGCATCAGGGTTCCCGTTCTTTCCGAGATCTTGCTGTAAAGTAGTGCGATTTCTCAGTGACTAAAGCCATCAGAAATATGTATTTTCCCATGGCTTTAAGCGACCCCCGTGTTTTGGTCGTTCGACCCCCGCCAGGGTCGTGACCCATAGGTTGAGAACCTCTGCTCTAAGTGATTCATAAATTTGGTATGTAAGAAGGTAAGGAAAGGATGAAAATCCAATAAAGATGAGTGAAATAGAAGATTTTAATAGGGAAGTTTACTGGAATGATAATAATTTACTTTTTTTTTTCAATTTGAACATTATTTTATTTGGTCATTTTCAAACATTATTCCTTGGAAACAAAGATCATTTTCTTTTCCTCCCCCCAACCCCCCGTAGCCGACGCGTGATTCCACTGGGTATCACATGTGTTCTTGCTTTGAACCCATTGCCATGTTGTTGATATTTGTATTAGGGTGTTCATTTAGAGTCTCTCCTCAATCATGTCCCCTCAACCCCTGCAGTCAAACAGTTGCTTTTCTTCGGTGTTTTTACTCCCACAATTTGTCCTTTGCTTGTGGATAGAGTTTTTTCTCCTAGATCCCTGCAGAATGTTCAGGGACATTGTATTGACACTAATGGAGAAGTCCATTACGTTTGATTATACCACAGTGTTTCAGTCTCTGTGTACAATGTTTTCCTGGTTCTGCTCCTTTCGCTCTGCATCACTTCCTGGAGGTTGTTCCAGTCTTCATGGAATTCCTCCACTTTATTATTCCTTTTAGTACAATAGTATTCTTTCACCAATATATACCACAATTTGTTCAGTCATTCCCCAATTGAAGGGCCCCTCATTTTCCAATTTTTGGCCACCACAAAGAGCACAGCTACGAATATTCTTGTACATGTCTTTTTCCTTATCTCTTTGGGGTACAAGGCTAGCAGTGCTATGGCTCGATCAAAGGGTAGTCTTTTATCGCCCTTTTGGGCATAGTTCCAAATTGCCCTCCAGAATGGTTGGATCAATTCACAACTCCACCAGCAATGAATTAATGTCCCCACTTTGCCACATCACCTCCAGCATTCATTACTTTGCTGTCATGTTAGCCAATCTTCTAGGTATGAAGTGATACTTCAGAGTTGTTTTGATTTGCATCTCTCTGATTATAAGAGATTTAGAGCACTTTTTCATGTGCTTATTAATAGTTTTGATTTCTTTGGCTGAAAACTGCCTGTTCTTGTCCCTTGCCCATTTATCAATTGGAGAATGGCTTGATTTTTTTGTACAATTGATTTAGCTCTTTATAAATTTGAGTAATTAGACCTTTGTCAGAGGTTTTTGTTATGAAGATTGTTTCCCAATTGGTTGCTTCCCTTCTCATTTTAGTTACATTGGTTTTGTTTGTACAGAAACTTTTTAACTTGATGTAATCAAAATTGTTTATTTTACATTTTGTGACTCTGTCTATGTCTTACTTGGTTTTAAAGTCTTTCCCTTCCCACAGGTCTGACATGTATACTATTCTGTGTTCACCTAATTTACTTAGAGTTTCCTTCTTTATGTTCAAGTCATTCACCCATTCTGAGTTTATCTTGGTGTAGGGTGTGAGGTGTTGATCAAAACCTAATCTCTCCCACACTGTCTTCCAGTTTTCCCAGCAGTTTTTGTCAAATAGTGGGGTTTTGTCCCAGAAGCTGGGGTCTTTGGGTTTGTCATATACTGTCTTGCTGAGGTCACTTACCCCTAGTCTATTCCACTGATCCTCCTTCCTGTCTCTTAGCCAGTACCAGATTGTTTTGATGACCACTGCTGCAAGGCTACCTTCCTTTGTATTTTTTTTTCATTATTTCCCTGGATATCCTTGTGGTTTTTTCTAAGTCAGTAAAAAAAAAAAAACTTTTGGAAGTTCAAGGGTATAGCACTAAATAGATAAATAAGTTTGGGTAGGATGGACATTTTTATTATATTGGCTCGTCCTATCCATGAGCAGTTAATGTTTTTCCAATTGCTCAAGTCTAGTTTTAGTTGTGTGGAGAGTGTTTTGTAGTTGTGTTCATATAGTTCTTGTGTTTGTCTTGGGAGATAGATTCCCAAGTATTTTATTTTGTCTAAGGTGACTTTGAATGGAATTTCTCTTTCTAATTCTTGCTGCTGAGCTGTGTCGGAAATATATAGAAATGCTGATGACTTATGCGGGTTTATTTTGTAACCTGCAACTTTGCTAAAGTTCTTGATTATTTCGACTAGTTTTTTTGTTGATTCTCTAGGATTCTTTAGGTAGACCATCATATCATCTGCAAAGAGTGATAATTTGGTCTCCTCCTTGCCTATTTCAATGCCTTTAATTTCTTTTTCTTCTCTAATTGCTACTGCTAGTGTTTCTAGTACAATGTTAAATAATAGAGGTGATAATGGACATCCTTGTTTCACTCCTGATCTTATTGGGAATGCATCTAGTTTATCCCCATTGCACATGATGTTAGCTGATGGTTTTAGATATATACTGTTTATTATTTTTAGGAAAAACCCTTCTATTCCTATGCTTTCTAGTGTTTTTAATAGGAATGGATGTTGTATTTTATCAAAGGCTTTTTCTGCATCTATTGAGATAATCATGTGATTTTTGTCTGTTTGCTTGTTGATATGGTCATTTATGGGGATGGTTTTCCTAATATTGAACCAACCCTGAATTCCTGGTATAAATCTTACTTGGTCATAGTGAATGACCCTCCTGATCACTTGCTGGAGTCTTTTTGCTAGTATCCTATTTAAGGTTTTTGCATCTATATTCATTAAGGAGATTGGTCTATAGTTTTCTTTCTCTGTTTTTGACCTGCCTGGCTTTGGAATCAGTACCATGTTTGTGTCATAAAAGGAATTTGGTAGAACTCCCTCTTTGCTTATTATGTCAAATAGTTTGTATAATATTGGGATTAACTGTTCTTTGAATGTTTGATAGAATTCACTTGTGAATCCATCAGGCCCTGGGGATTTTTTCTTAGGAACTTCTTTGATGGCCTGTTGGATTTCTGTTTCTGATATAGGATTCTTTAAGAATTCTATTTCTTCTTCTATTAGTCTAGGCAATTTATATTTTTGTAAATATTCATCCATATCACCTAGATTGGTATATTTATTGCCATGTAGTTGGGCAAAGTAGTTTTTAATGATTGCCTTAATTTCCTCTTCATTGGAGGTGATATCCCCCTTTTCATCTTTGATGTTGTTAATTTGCTTTTCTTCTTTCCTTTTTTTTTTTAAATTAGATTGACCAGTACTTTGTCTATTTTGTTTGTTTTTTCAAAGTACCAGCTTCTAGTCTTGTTTATTAGTTTAATAGTTCTATCACTTTCAATTTTATTAATTTCTCCTTTAATTTTTAGGATCTCTAGTTTGGTTTTCTTCTGGGGGGTTTTAATTTGTTCGCTTTCAAGTTTTTTGATTTGCATTTCCAATTCATTGATCTCTGCCCTCCCTAGTTTGATAATATATGTACTCAGGGATATGAATTTTCCTCTGAGTATTTCTTTGGCTGCATCCCATAAGTTTTGAAAGGATGTCTCACCATTGTCATTTTCCTCAATGAAATTATTAATTGTTTCTATGATTTCTTCTCTAATCGATTTTGGAGTATCATATTATTTAATTTCCAATTAATTTTTGATTTGGCTCTCCGTGTACCCTTGCTGATCATTATTTTTATTGCCTTATGATCTGAAAAGGTTGCATTTATTATTTCTGCTTTTCTGCATTGGTATGCCATGTTTCTGTGACCTATTGTATGATCAATCTTTGTGAATGTGCCATGTGGTGCTGAGAAGAAGGTGTATTCCTTTTTGTCCCTATTTATTTTTCTCCATATGTCTATTAATTCTAATTTTTCTAAGATTTCATTCACTTCTTTTACCTCTTTCTTATTTGTTTTTTGGTTTGATTTATCTAAATTTGATAGTGGTTGGTTCAAGTCTCCCACTAGTGTGGTTTTACTGTCTATTTCCTCCTTCAATTCTCCTAATTTCTCCATTAGAAATTTGGGTGCTATATTATTTGGTGCATACATGTTGATTAGTGATATTTCCTCATTATCTAAAGTCCCTTTTAACAAAATATAATTACCTTCCCTATCCCTTTTGATCAGGTCTATTTTTGCTTTGGCTTTATCAGATATCATGATTGCCACTCCTGCCTTCTTTCTGTCAGTTGAGACCCACAAGGTCTTACTCCATCCTTTAATTCTGACCTTGTGGGTGTCTACCCGCCTCATGTGTGTTTCTTGAAGACAACATATGGTAGGGTTTTGGATTCTAATCCATTCTGCTATTCTTCTATGTTTTATAGGTGAGTTCATCCCATTCACGTTCAACAAATTAAAACCCCCCAGAAGAAAACCAAACTAGAGATCCTAAAAATTATATAAATATATAAATATTTTGATATAAATGTAGTCCTTATAGAAGAGAGTTTGAATGAAAGAAAAAGTTAACATTTTTCTCCTTTTCCCTTTCATATTTACCTTTATATGTTTCTCTTACTCTTTGTGTTTGGATGTCAAACTTTCCACTAAGTTCTAGTCTTTTCTTTGCAAATACTTGGAAATCTTCTATTTTGTTGAATGCCCATACTTTCCCCTGGAAGTATATAGTCAGTTTTGATGGGTAGCTAAGTCTTAGTTGAAGACCCAGCTCTCTTGCCTTTCTGAATATCGTGTTCCATGCTTTGTGGTCTCTTAGCCTGTTCGCTGCTAAGTCATGTGTGATCCTTATGGGGGATCCTCTATATCTGAAGCTCTTCTTCTTGGCTTCTTGTAAATTTTCTCCTTAGCTTGGAAGCTCTTGAATTTGGCGATTACATTCCTGGGGGTAGTCTTTTGGGTATTTAGTATAGAAGGTGTTCAATGAACCCTTTCTATTTATATTTTCCCCCTTGCTTGAGAACATCTGGGCAATTTTCTTTGATTGTTTCTTGTATTATGGCATTGAGATTTTTGTTTATCTCTGGTTTTGTGGGTAGACCAATGATTCTCAAGTTGTCTCCTTCCTCTGTTTTCCTGGTCTGTCACCTTGACAGTGAGATATTTTATGTTTTCTTCCAATTCATTAATTTTTTGACTTTGCTTTATTAATTCTTGCTGTTTTGCAAGATCACTGTCTTCCAGTTGCTTAATTCTGGTCTTTAAGGACTGGTTTTGCTTTTCAGTTTGGTCTGCCCTTCTGTTTGTGGCCTCCAACTCTTTCTTCAATTGTGAGGTCTTATCTGTCAGGCCGTTGACCTCTTTCTGAATTTTTCCCCATTTTTCTTGCAGAAGGTTTTCCATCTTTTGGATAAGCTCCATTTTGAGTTCTTCCAGAGCTTGTGGATGATTTCCATTTTTGGGGGCATGTTTTGATTTTGTTTGAATTTCATCCTCTTTCTCTTCTGTCCCCTGGTTTTCCCCCCCCATAATAGTTCTTGATAGTCTCTTTTTTCCCTTTCTTCTTGGAGGATTGCTCTTGGGTAGTGTGAGCCATCCCTTTGGTGGTATTTTTCCCCTTTCCTTTTTTGTCAGAGGTCTGGGTGATATGGGATTTAAATTGCCTCAAACTAGTTCTTCCCGGCCTCTGGGATTTGTTAGTGCGCCCTCCCCCGTGCTCTGTGGTCTCTTCTCATAGGTGAGCAGGAATCTCCTGTAAAACTACTCTGAGGGGTGGATCTCTGGTAGTCCCTGTCAGTTTCCAGGGAGCCTGGCGTGTTCTCCCCCCCCCCCTCCCCAGCAAGGAGAGGAGCTTTGGCCTTAGGCAGTTTCTACAGTTTCTTGAGACTCCACTCTGTTTGCAATTTGCAGGGGCCCTGTGGTCTGCGCGCTCTCCAGTGCGCAGGGTTCTCCAGTGAAACCGCCCTGAGAGGTATTTCCCTAGCAGTCTTTAGATCCCAAGGACCTTGGTGTGCCCCCCTAGACAGAGACGTTCCTCACTCACTCGCTGTCCCGGTGCATGCTCTGAGCCCCTACCATGGTCCTGTGAGGGAGGAGGGGGAAGGGCAGCTCAGTTATGTTTTTGTGCAAGCTTTTCCTCCTTATAGTGTGGCAGTGTTCAAACCCCACGTACCTTTGTTTCTTTGGGGTACTGGAGAGTCTCTCCATTCTTCCAAAGATGATTTTTATGCTCTTTGGAGGTAGTCTATTTTGTTTGGTGCCGGGGAGAGGAAGCAATTCGTGTCTAGATTGCAGCCATGTTTGCCCGGAAGTCCAATAACTTACATTTAATCGAGCTATAATGTGATTGAGAGCCTCTGGGGAGTTATTAAGACCAGGGTTTAAGTCTGACCTCTGACATATACAGGCTCTGTCACTCCCTGCAAGTTCCTCTACCTCTCAGTCACTCTACTTCCCTGAGAGGAGTCTGTCTATCCTCCCTCCCCCAAGTCAGTTACATTATTAAGTTGATCAGTTGCCAATTTATGTTGTTTCAGGTCAGGACATTATATACAAAGTGCTTTATAAAATCCCTTTTTTTACAATTCTTTTATGGATGAAGAAACTCTTATAGAGAGATTGTGACTTTGCTAACATGATAATTATGGCTGGGACCCAAGACTAATATTCTTTCCATTGTACCATGCAGCCTCATGTGAATGAATGGTTATGAATGGCAAATAGCATATGAAAAACAAGTTTTTATGACAATATAGCCAACAAGAACAGATAGTGTTTTCTTTGTGTTCCTCATAAAGGAGTTGTTTCTCTGTTGGGTACTTTCACTAAAAGGACAGTATTTTCATATTCAGGGATTGTAAAGAATCAAAATCAGTCAGTAAATATTTATTATGTACCATAGTTTTCCTATATAGTGAAATAAAATGCAGTTGTCTATTCTTGTTTGATGTATTGAAATGTTATGGAGTGAATTTGCTATCAAATGGAGGATTTTTACTCGTTATATTGTATGATAAAATTAAAGATGTTGAAATGTTATGGGCTAGAGTTAATGGACAGTAAGGCCTGTGCTCAAGATTTTGAATCTGAAACTTGGGTTTAAATTTTTTCATTTTGCCACTTAGTCAAGTGTTTATGGGCATGCAGTGCATCATTTAACTTTTTTGTAAACCTCAATTTTTAAATTTGTGAAATGAAATTGACCTCATTGGATTGTTGTTAGGATCAGTAGAGAATATTTTATGAAAAGAGCTTCATAAATCTCAAATCCCTATAGAAATGTAAGTTTTTAGCGTTTTACTAGTGAAAAGTTACTGTGGAATAACATGTTGATTAACAATTGCCAATATTTTAATTAGAAAAAATTCAGATTTTAATTTGTCCGAATTGCAATTTAATATTTGTCATAGCCTTAAGGCAATTCTGGGTATAAGTAGATTTATCAATATATTTGGATTTATTTTATCTTTCAGATAGAAGATAAAACAATATTTTTTAAAGAATTCATTCACTACCTTAAATATGCCATGATAATTTATAAGCGGGAACCTGCTGTGGAACGAGTAATAGATTTTGCAGCGAAGTTTGTTACGTCTTTTCACCAATCAGAAAAAGAAGATGATGATGAAGATGAAGAAAGTTCCCTTTTAAATTATTTGTTTACTTTTCTCCTGGAGGTATTATATGATTGATTATTATGATGTTTTTAGGAATGTGTTTATTGAGGAAATTTGCTGAATTAACAAGGCCTTTAGACATGTACCATTTAGAAAATGAAATGTAATTTAGAAAATAGATGTTATCATTTGGAAGAATAGTAAATTACTTCCTTAAGACTTAAGATCTATGCAGAATATTCACAATGTAACCATTTAAGGTATAAATTTGATAAGTTCTCCTCTAGTATAATTTTAATAGAAAACTAGTCTTTCAGACTAATGTTAATATTGTTTTAAACAAGTAGAGTCTTGCTTTGAAAGACATGTTAAAGAACTAATTCTTAAGATTAGTTTCATTTTGACAAGGTTTAAAGTGTACATTAGGGCACTTAGAGGAGGCAGTTATATCTTTTATATATTACAATATAAAGTGCCCTATACACTTTCAACTTAAGAAATGTAACCTCTTGAAACTGGAATGAACATATTCATATACATATCCTAGAGAAAAATTGAATTAAATGTGACTACTATAATGTATCCTGTGATTAATTTTTGATTTGTTTTTATTTTAGTCTCATGAAGCAAATAGTAATGCAGTTAGATTTAGAGTGTGCCACCTTATAAATAAACTTTTGGGAAGTATGCCAGAAAATGCTCAGATTGATGATGATTTGTTTGATAAAATTAATGAAGCCATGCTGATTAGAGTAAAAGATAAAATTCCAAATGTGAGGATTCAGGCAGTTCTGGCTCTTGCTAGACTTCAGGATCCAAAGGATGATGACTGTCCTGTAGTTGATGGTAAGTGCAATGTCATGATTCGTTTCCAATTTCACTGGCCTTATTTAATTATCATTACTTGTATTTTCAAAGTTAATTGCTGTTATAGAACCCTTTAAAATCAAGATTTATTCTAATATGTCTAAATTATGTCTGAAATCAGGAACAAATGTTTGTTTCCCAAGTAGCGAAATCAAGAAACATTTTTGAGAACTCTTCAGGATAATCCTTTAAAAAAAATAAAGACTTTAAAAATAAAGATTTTTAAAATGTCTTGATATACTTGGATTTGTCCCAAATCTGAGGTAACCAAATTGATTCTAGCATCCTTAGAATAATTTCTTTTCAACCATTTGGAGTTAAAGTATCTGAGTTTGAATCCTAACTATGGCATTCACTATCTATATGAGCTTGGTCAAATCACTTAACCTGCCAGGGCCTCAATTTCATTGTCTGGTCAACAAAAGGATAAATCTTAACTATATAACATCCACAGCTCCAGATATCTTGTATCTATAATCTGTAATCCTGTCTGTAATCTTTATACATTGAATACATTAAGAAATACTTAATTTCATTGCTTGTCCTTTGTAATAAATAATAGCTAACTTACGTAGTTCTTTGCAGTTTATAAAGAGTTTTATGAGCATTCTTTCATTTGATTCTTCTGCCAGTTCTATGATATCACAAAAAGATATCACAAAAAGAAATGTGATTAATAATTAAAATTTTAAAAATTAAAATTAAAAACCCTAAAAAGTTTTAAAATTGGGGGCAGCTGGGTAGCTCAGTGGATTGAGAGCCAGGCCTATAGACGGGAGGTCCTAGGTTCAAATCTGGCCTCAGACACTTCCCAGCTGTGTGACCCTGGGCAAGTCACTTGACCCCCATTGCCTAGCCCTTATCACTCTTCTGCCTTGGAGCCAATATACAGTATTGACTCCAAAACGGAAGGTAAGGGTTTAAAAAAAAAACGTTTTAAAATAAAAATAATTAAAATTAAATAAAATTAAAGCAGCTAAAATATTTTTCTTGTTTATTTTAAAGCATATAGTTCCTTACTTGAAAATGATTCCAATTCAGAAGTGAGGCGTGCAGTGTTATCTTGTATTGCTCCATCAGCAAAGACTTTGTCAAAAATTGTTGGACGTACCAGGGATGTGAAAGAGGCTGTCAGGAAGCTGGCATATCAGGTACATGAGATTTAAATATATTTTGCATGGATATTTAAAAAATACAAGTTCTTCTTTGAAGTGGAAACTTAAGTTTGAAACACTATTTAGCAGTATCATGAGAATCTTCCCACTTAGATATTCCCAAAAAAATTAAAATTCATGGAAATGTATTATGTTACCATTCTTAATTGACCCTCAATTTATAGAGGCTTGCTTTTTTTTTTCTTTTGGGATAAAGGAGTTGTATAAAATCCATTTTTATATTAAGCAAAAATATGGGAGTTTTCTCATGTTTCTAGGATAATGGAACTTAACTTTTGTCTTTCAATTATTTTTTAAGGTTTTAGCTGAAAAGGTTCATATGAGGGCTTTGTCTATAGCTCAGAGAGTTAAGCTTCTTCAACAAGGACTTAATGACAGATCAGGTAAGCAGTGTATATGAGAGGTTGGAAGATTTGATATTCTTTTATGTTTCCTAACTGTGACTTTGGGCAAGTCACTTAACCCCCATTGCCCTTATTGCTCTTCTACCTTAATCATACCTTAAGGGTAAGGTCATATTTTGTGAATTTTAACATCTCCCTTAGCATCTAGCATATTGCTTTGCACATAACAGTAACTGACAGTTGTATACCATTTTAAAGTTTAAAAAGTTTTATATTACTTCTTATGAACCTCATAAAAACCCATGAGATAGGAACTGACATGCAACTGTAATTTAATGGAACCCATCTTTCCTGCCTATCTGGTGCAATTCTTGTTTCCTCACAAAAATTAACTAAAGGGGTATACCCAACCTTCTGGATATCTTCTTTGATTTCTGTTGTCATTACCCTACCTGTCATCTCTTACCCTCAACAAATGAAAAACCCATTTTTTCTTCATCTTCTACATTTCCTTAATGAAGAGTATGTCTTATTCTTTCAAGCTGTCCTTTGATTAGATGTGGTGTGTGTAAGGCTCATTTTTAGATTTCTATGGGGAATTGTATTCTATATCTCCCTGGCAAATAGCAATATATTTAGAATACTAGTATTGAAAAGATGATCCTTGGGAGCAGCTAGGTGGCTCAGTGGATAGAGAGCCAGGTCTAGAGATGGGGAATCTTGGGTTCAAATTTGTCCTCTTGACACTTCCTAGCTGTGTGACCCAAGGCAAGCCACTTAACCCTCATTTCCTAGCTCTTACCACTCTTCTGCTAAATATTAGTTCTAAGATAGAAGGTAAATGTTTTAAAGAAAAGAAAAAATGAGTCTTCTATTTATGGGAACTTTGAGCAAGTAAAGGATCTTAGAAGTTTCCTGGAGGCAATTTGGCTCACTCTCATCCTTTTCCTGTTTGATTTTCAGCCCAACTCATCACTCTATGCTATCTGTCTCAGATAAAACTTACTTTTGAAAAAGCTCTGTAAGATATTAAATCTAAATGCATGTTGCATTCTGGTCAGTAGGAATTCTTCATCTACTTGGTCTTTTCTTTGTGGACACAAGCCAAACTTCTTTTGAATGATTACAGATCTCTTCCAACAGACTGCAGTATTTTGGAGCTTAGTACAATTAATACGTTATACATAAGCAGCAACATCTAGAGGACCTCACCTTCCACAGGACTCTTTACTTGATCTTCTGCATCATAGTGATGAAATAATACCCTTGGCAAGGATATAGCTCTACTTTAAGACTCACTTGATGTTTATAATAGTGTTACTGAATAGTGTTATTTTTGTTGTTATATCTTCCAAAGAGTCTTGAATGATTTTGATGTATAGATGGGTGATACCTTATAAAATATCCCATTGATGACTTTTTGCTTTTTCCAATCATGCTTTTTCAAAATCAAGAAACAGTGAAGCACAATAGGTTCTTATATTTTCTATATCTTTTCATTTAGTTCTGAAATAGTAAAGATGTCCATTTTTTTAAATACAGTTCTTGAAAATGTGTTTGTTTTCTGGTACTATCCTCTTCAGGAATACCATTGATAGATATATAGATAGATACATATACACTTTAGAGAGCACATACATAGGTCAGTATTCAAAGTAGTCCCTCAGTTGTTGTTTTTGTTATTAATAAAGGTGATATTTATTTAAAATATTTTTTTTACATTTTTAGTATCTTTTCACTTTTAAATACTTTTGTACCTTGGTTGCTCAATGCTCTCACAAATATGTTGACTCTAACACTCGTCTCTATATACACTTGAGTTACTCTGGCTGTTTTTCCTGTTTTTGTTCTCTTTAAATGTAATTTCTACACCTCTTTAAATACATTTGGGACTGTTAAGTTAGAGTGTGGTAATTCCTTGATGGGAAAAACCCAAAGATTTAAAAAAACAGACTATTAAAAAATATTTTTTTCATAGTTCTACTAACAATGAAGTCTCATATAAACCATATGTCAATGATTGCAAATGGAGTAGTTGAAATTGGTGACTTTGTGTCATCCTGGGAAAAATAATCCAGAATACAAGCTCTAGGTACAGTTTAATAATAGTACATTTTCTTTGTTTATGAAGGAGAACTGATTTTTATTTGCAATATCAGTTTGTGTGTACATTTTTACACTTAGGGAGTTTTCCTCACTCTTCCTACCCCCGCCCCACCCCCATCTCTGACTTCTTCTTAAGTTCACTTCACTGACATTTAATGTTCATGCAATGAAAAAATTTTCCCAAACTTATTGAAGATAACAAAGATAGGAAGGAAGTTGCTTTCTTGAAGGTTATATTCCCTATGTTTCCATATAGTTGTAATCTAATTTCTATTTCAAACTTCTTACCTCTTATACATGTGGAAATTATTTCAAGTGGTTCAAATACAAAACTTTTTCTTGAAAACAAGAGATTGAAGGAAGGAAGCTGGCTAGTATTTTTTACCCAGTTTAACCAGTTTGTGTGTACATTTTTATTATTATTGTTATATAAATATTATATAAATATTATAATTAATATTTCCATTAATGTTACTTAATGGATATTTTAATTTCTTATCTATTATTCAATTTCATTTTCATAGTCTTTTTAAAAACCCCAAAATCAATGGTAAAATTTTAAATTTATATACTTATATTCTTAGCATGGAGATTTAGCTTTTTCCTTCTCCACTTCACTTTGCAATTCAAAATTTTTTTCTTCTTTGCAGTCAGGAGAATACTATACTTTTATTTTATAAGAAACCTTTAGGGAAGTTCCAAGTAGTAAAAGGAGAAGGATAAGTAATTTACTATCTTTTCAACGTAAAAGTATTTTAAAGATTAAGCAGAATTTGTGAAAGGTTGAAAGACATTATTAAATAATAGAATTTTATAATTTTTAATGACTGGGTAATTTATATATATATTGTTGCATAGTCATGCTTTCATATATTCTTTTCTTCAACTGATTTCTAAAAAAAAAAATCAAATGTCAGATTTTACATTTATTCTATTTAAATTTCATGTTATCAGTCATCAATTTAGTCTTTTGAGGTATTTTTTGACACCAAGCCATATATTCAATGTCTTAGTTATCTTTTGCTTCTTCATATCATCTACAAATTTAAAAAGTGTGAAATCTTTGTTTTCAGCTAAATAATCCAGTTGTTGAACATAACACACCCAAGGCCAAAACACTGAAACATTACTGGAGACTACCTTTCTTGTTTATATTCTTTGTTTTGTCTGTGTTAGGAACCTGTTTGCTAGTTTTTGCTGACAAAATCCTTATCTTCAAATAATACTGAGCTACTTTCTAGCTTCCCCCCCTCTACTTTTGTTTTTAATTTTAATTTTTTATTTTAATAACAAATTTCCACATAAGTTTTCTGAAGTTATATGATTCATATTTGTCTCCCTCTCTTCTTCCCTATCCCCTCCCAGAGCTGTTAAGCAATTCAATCTCAATTATGCATGCTATCATGCAAAACACTTCTCCATATTCATTTTTGTAAATGAATAATCTTATAAAACCAAAACCCTAAAACATATACCCAAATAAACAAGAGATAAATCATGTTTTCATTTGCCTTTCTACTCCAACAATTCTTCCTCTAGAGGTAGATAGCATTCTTCTTCATAAGTCCCTCAGAATTGTCCTGGATCATTGTATTGTTGTTAGTAGCAAAGTCTATCAGATTTGGCCATTCTACAATGTTTCAGTTATTGTGTATAATGTTCTCTTGGTTCTGCTTATTTCATTCTGCATCAGTTCACGTAGGTCTTTCCAGTTCTTTCTGAAATTCTCCTGTTCATTATTCCTTATAGCATAATAGTATTCCATCACCATCATATACCACAATTTGTTCAGCCATTCTCTAACTGAGGGGCATGTTCTTATTTTCCAATTTTTTGCCACCACAAAAAGTGCCGCTATAAATATTTTTGTACAAACAAATCCTTTCCCATTTTTTAAAATCTCTGGGATATAGTTAGTAATATTACTGGATCAAAAAGGTATGCATTCTTTTATATGCCTTTGGGCATAATTCCAAATTGGCCTCCAGAATGGTTGGATCACTTTACAACTCCACCAGCAATGCATTGGTGTCCCAATTTTGCCACATCTTCTCCAACATTTATAATCTTCCTTTACTGTCATATCGGCTAATCTCATAGGTATGTGGTGGTACCTCAGAGTTGTTTTAATTTGCATTTCTCTATTCAGAACATGATTTCATATGATTATGACTTGAATTCTTATAAATTTTTTCTTAACAGATTTGAGAAATGAGACCTTTAACTGAGAAATTTGTTATAAATTTTTCCCAGTTTATTGTTTCCCTTCCAATCTTGTTTGCATTGGTTTTGTTTGTATAAAACCTTTTTAATTTAGTAGAATCAAAATTATTCATTTTATATCTTGTAATGTTCTCTATCTCTTGTTTGGTCATAAATTCTTCCCTTCTCCATAGATCTAACAGGTAAACTATTCTATGCTCCCCTAAATTACTTATGAGATCACTCTTCATGTTTAAATGATATACCCATTTTGACCTTATCATGGTATAGGGTGTGAGATACTGATCTAAACCTAATTTTTGTAATACAGTGGTACTTTGACACACAAGTTTAATTCGTTCCATGTCCAAGCTCGTAGCTCAATTTGCCCTTGTGTCAAATCGAATTTCCCCACTTAAGTGAATGAAAATGCATAATCCATTCCGGCCCCAAAAAAACCACATGAATTTTTTTGTTTTATATGCTTTTAAATATAAAATGTACTTTATAAATAACAAATAAATATATTTATGAGTAATAAGAAAAATGTAAAGAAATAAACTTGCTTATGAAATGTTACTTACCTTCAAGGTCAGGCAAAGATGCTGGCAGAGAAAGTTATTATTTCATGCACTATCGCTTAACATAACTTACTCTCTACACAACGCTATGTAGTAATGCTACATTTAAATGCATATTACTTACATATTACTTATGATATATAACTTTATTGCTAAACCTAATTGCCATTTTTTAACTTTAATTATTTAACTTTATTTAATTGTTATTTAATTACCTTTTTAATTTTCTTCATTGAATTTTGGCTGTTTTCCCACACTTTTCTTGCTTTCACTTAGAGACCATTTCAACAAAAGCCTTCCCATGGACGTTTATTCCTTCTTCCCTTTCAGAACTTTTGATAATGTGTGTTACACAGCTCTAATGCACTACCTGTTGCAACTTTTTCAGGGTGTGTCTTTTCAAGAAACTGTTTCATTTTTCCCAAATCCTCAACATTTTCTTAATCTCCCTTGTACTGATTACCTCATCCACCTTGGATTCCTCCCACAGGTGGAACCTCATGATTCAAATATCTGCTCCTGACTTAAAGCAAAAAAATCTCGATTGTGACTGGTCGTATTTCAAATTGCTTGTGATTTATGGTGCTCGTACTGTTTTCCAATTTTCCTAACTGTTTTTTTTCAAATAGTGAGATTCTATCCCAAAAGCTAAGATCTTTGGATTTATCAAATACTAGATTGCTGAGGTCATTTACCATTAATCTTTTCCATTGGTCTACCCTTCTATTTCTTAGCCAGTACCAGTTTGTTTTGATGATTACTCTTTTTAAGTTTAAGATCTGGTACTGCTACATTTTACCAATGATTAGAAGAGATTTATGTTAGAGAATTTTCTTTTTCACAGTGGTATTTCCATCCCTTTATATTTAATGTAATTGTCTAATCTGGTCAGTTGCCATGCAAATGTTTATCTTTTTGAAAAATCAACTTATCATTTTGTCCTTAAATTAATTTAGAAGTTCTGCTATGAGAAAATAGCTCTTGCATTTTTAAGTGACTGAGAAATTAAGAAGCTAATTCATAGAAAATAGATTAACAGGCATATAAATGCATTGTTACAGGATTTGTGCATCAGTTACAATTGTTCTGGAAAGTAATTTGGAATTATGCAAATAAAAGTGGCCAAAATCTCTACACCCTTTGACCCTGAGATTTCATTGTTAGTCATTTACAAATCCCAAAAGGAGGTTATTGACAAAGAAAGCTCCATATATATAAAAAATTTTATAGCAACATTTTTTTGGTAGCAAATATCAGCAAAGTAGATGTTTATTGATGGGGGAATGACTAACAAAATATAGTACAAGAATGTTTTGGAATATTACTTGCTTTAAGAATTGACAATTGTGATGAAGAAAACAGACTATATGAACTTTGATGCAAAGTGAAACCTGTAGAGTGTGACAAGGAAATCACTTTAAAAGACTGATATATATTAATTTAAGGTCGCCAAGGAATTCAGCTATGTAATTCCTAAATGAAAACTCAAGTCAGCAGTCAATCTTTTATGGAGTTTAATTACAACAGGAGGAAGAAAGGAATTAGAGATAGAGAGCGAGAAAAGGGAGAGAAGGGAATAGGGCTTAAATACCCCTTCTGTTTAGGCTGGGCCAAAAGGCCCAAGCCCTTAGATAGCTGGGGCAAAGAAAAGAGATCAGTCCCTATTACTCACATGACCAAAATGGAGAAACAGTCTCAGAGGCCCCCACCTTCAGCTTCCTTCAGAGCAAGCTTCTCTGAGCACACTCCAACCACTCAGACAAACTCCTCAACCACCACCCCTGAGTCTTCAGACCCCTCTCTCTTTAAGGAAACCATCCAAGTTGCCTCCCCTCAGTTCTCACATCTACCAATCACTGTCCATCAATTTCCCTGTGCCAATGGAGGCTCTAGCTTAACCCAGGACCGCCCAGAGGTCTCTGGCTTTGCACATGTCTGTTGAAGGTCATATTTTCAAATAATTAAATCTTTGATCCTTTGCTACAGCCCTTCCTAAATCCTGTTAACCTGAGTAGGGTAGAGGTTGGAATAATTAAATTTTGATCTATGCTGCAGCCCTTCCTCAATCCTGTTAGGACTGAGTAGGGTGGAGATTGATTCCAAGTATCTCCATTGTATCAATTCTAAAATCAATCATGACTCAAAGAAATTCCTGTTCTATGCTTAAGCATAGATCAAAGTCCTTTCCATTGTTCAGCAAAAGGTTTCTGTCCTAAAGTAATCTTAAGAAGGGAGGAGGGGAAAACTCTCATGCCAATGGGGTTCACATTCCAATAGCCAAGACCCACTATCAATAGGAAATTTTTCAAGTATGAAATTTCCCAATGGCGAAATTTCCAACATTTATAAGTCTAAGAAATTTTGAGGTTTACAAGAGTGTAGAGATTCCAAAGGTCTCTCTCTCCAATCTCTACTAGAGCCAAGAAAACAATATACATAGTCACTACAACAAAGTAAACAGAGCAGTAACCAGAAAGCATTAGAACTATCTCGCTGAATTTTTTTCTCTTTATTTAAATACAAGAATACTTTTTTTTTTAAAACCCTTACCTTCAGTCTTGGAGTCAATACTGTATATTGGCTCCAAGGCAGAAGAGTGGTAAGGGCTAGGCAATGGGGGTCAAGTGACTTGCCCAGGGTCACACAGCTGGGAAGTGTCTGAGGCCAGATTTGAACCTAGGACCTCCCGTCTCTAGGGCTAGCTCTCAATCCACTGAGCTACCCAGCTGCCCCCAAGAATACTTTTTTTTATAAGGACTAGTTTTTTGAGAGGGGAAGGAGGAAGAATACAAGGGGAAATCTCAGTGATCTAAAAATAAAATATCAATAAAGACCTATTAAAAATAAAATAATTTTACATAATCTTCCTCTATCCTGGCTTTTTCCTTGGGCCTGTAAATATATTTTATGTCTACTGAAATAAAATATGTAAACTGGGGGAAACTGTTTCTTGTTGCAATGACTGCTCTACTCTCTGGCTGTGACTGGAGAGAGCTATTACCAGGAAACACACCGTGAGGATCTCCTAGTTACACTGGTGATAGATGAGAGACACTGCTAGTACAGGGGAATGCTGCCACACAGGAATGCTGGTACACAGAGGACTTATCTGGGGTTTACTCTGGGGTTTGCCCATTGATCTCTATTGATGGCTGATGGATCAATCTACTTCTTAACCTCCTTCCTCTCTCACTCCCTCCCTTTTCCAACCCTCTGCTCCCTGCCCCCCTTCACCTCCCAATTCTTCTTGAAGCCTTTGGCTCCTTCCCTCCCCCCTAAGTGAACTATAAAGATCTTCTTTTCTTTTTTCAAATAGGGGTTCATTGGGATAACAGAATGGGAAACTGAGGAAAATGGGATGAGGGTTTCCCTAATCTATAAGGGGAATTTGAGAGGGTTATGGAAATAGTTCAGTAACAAAGGTGAGAAGAGGAACAGTTAGATAAATGGAGGACAACAGCTAAGATCTTCTTTCTTCTTTTACAACACCATCAAGGTCTCTCAGTTTCTCCTGGCCAGCTTAAACTCTCAGAGAGAAACCAACTCAAAAGCCAAGTTTCTCCTTCTCCTCTCTCTGTGGCCAGAAAAAACCCAACTCTTGGTCAGTCAAAATCTCTCAGAGAGTGCAGGGGTCTCCCCTTGATCAGAAAGCCCCCCAAAACAAGCCAGCATAATCAGGGTCTTCAGCTAGCCTCAATTGCCAGACTCTCCCAGCCCCTCCCCCTCATCAGCTCAACTGCCACTCCTCCTGGGAACATTCCGTTTTAGAATCTTCATCTTGATTGACAAAACACGTCCCCAGCTTAGTCTCTTGTATCTTGTCTTGTCCTTCAAAACCTTTCTCTCTTCATGCCTCTTCCACACTACTCTCCTGCAAAAAGCAGTATTAAACTATTATCCTCCTCTATCTCTTCTATCTCTTATCTTCTATCTTCTTTCATGATCAAAGTACTTGACACTCATTTATTTTGTTATTTACTTTTTAATAATTTTTTTCTCAATTATATGTAAAAGCAATTTTTAACCTTTTTTTTTTAATTCAAGCCAAATCCCATGGCATGCAATATGATTTAGATTTTGCATGTAATAATGTGAAACATTTTTCCATATTTGTCCTTTTATGAAAGAGAATTTGAAGAAAACAAAAGAAAATCAAGAAATATCAAGTGAAATATATTGTGTTTCAGTCTGCATTCAGATTATCTGTTCTTTCTCTGGAGAGAAAGCTATCTCTGGATGGCATTTTTCAAAATGAGTCCTTGGGAATTTTGACAGCCATTTATACCTGCTAACATCCTCTGAATTTTCTAAAAATTTCTTTTCTAAAATTAGGTCGTATGTCTGAATATACCCAACATTCTCTTTATTAGCTATTAACAGATTATAAGTTAATATAATGACTCTTAAGGTTTCAGTTGCATCTATTATATTCTACCAGTCATCTTTTCCTGGTTCAAAATTAAATCCAAAATAGCAATTAACCTGTTGCTACTTGAGAGTTTTTCACTAATATAATTCAATTATTGATTCAATGTTCTGCTTATGTAAATTGTTAGAAGTCCATCCTTACAGTTCCTGCTAGTTTTTTTTAGCAGTATATAAATGTTAAACATTTTTATGGGATCATTTTTTCCTACTACTTTCCCAAAAATTAGTTTTAATTGTTTTTTTAAATTATTGTTGTTGAATCACCACAATTCTGTAAGTAAATTATATCATAATGCAGATAGTAATAATTTTGTTATCTCTTGCTTGTGCTTATTCAATTTATTTTTCTTATCCTTCCTGTAGCTAGCATTTCTAGAACTACATAAAATAATAGTTTGTAACAAAGGTCATTTTGCTTTACCTTTGATCTTATTTGAAAGGCCTCTTGCTTCTCCATTTAAAAAAAACAAACTAGTTTTTGGTTTGGAATAGTTACGCTTTAAGAAAAGGTCATTTTATTCCTGTTTTCTAATGTATTTGTTTAAAATACACTAATAATGTTATATTTTATTAAAAAACATTTTTGCTTCTATTGATATAATCATACAAAATTATTTTTTGTTGTTAATCATATTTTTATAGTTTTCCTAATGTTTTTGATAAATTCATAGTAAAAATTAAAAGTTAATTAAAAAAAAAAAAGAGTAGTGGATTTGGCCTGAAAACTAGATTTAAGCTAGTCTCTTTTTTGTGTGACTTTGGGGAAATTACTTTGGGGAAGTTCCTGAGCCTTGGTTTCTTCATCTTTTAAATGTACACAATACTTGTTTCTGCCTGCCTTACATAATCATTGTTTGGATTCGGTTCAGTAAACATTTATTAAACATTTAATGTGTGCCAGGCACCAGTGATATGAAAATGAAAATAAAATCATTACTATCCTCAAGTAGTTTAAGTTCCATTGAGGTCTGGAATTATAACATATGAAGATGAGTAGATACAGAAGGAGGGGAAAAGCACTAGCAACCAAAAGGATTAGGAAAGGTTTTGAACTTGAAGTAGCGCCCAAGTTCAGTCTTGAAGAGAGTAAAGAATCCTAAAGTGGAGGTAAGAATACTTTTTAGTTTTGAGCTAGTTATAATGAGGATGATAATACTATTGAGAAGAAATAGGTGATTCAGCAGAGGGAAGGTTGATGATAGATGAGTAAGAGGATGAGCTTTTTAGATGTACTTAATTTTACATGGCATTGGGGTGGAAGTGCTCAGCAAACAGCTGGAAATGCAGGTCTAGAATTTAGGAAAGAGGTTCAGGGCTACAGATACTGAGTTAGGGGGTCATTAATGTAGAAATGAAGAGTGAAGCCTTAGGAGTAAATAAAATTGCTAAGGAATAAGAGTATATTAAAAAAAAAAATCTAGGAATAGAATCCTGGAGAATGGTGGTTCCTTTATTAGGTGATTTTTTTGGTTGTCTTTTTTTATTGATTTGTTTTCTTGGTTTTTCACTCACTTTTATTATAAATATCAGAAGACTAGTCTTGAGGTCTAATATTTAATCTTGTTATCTTGGGAAAGGTATTGTACTTCTGGGCTCCATTTCCCTCATTTGCAAAATGATGGGGTCATTCTAGGTAATTTCTGAGGACTTTTCTATGATAGTGAATTCACTGAACTAACCTGGATTCAAAATATAGGCAATGAAAACCAGATAAGAGATTGCTTATATGGTATTTTTAAATGTCTATATGAACAGAGGCTGTGAAAGAAGTTATGCAGAAGAAACTTCTTCAATCTTGGTTACATTTCACTGAAGGAGATATCCTACAGTTTCTTCATCGACTGGATGTAGAAAACTGCCCTGAGGTGGCAGACTCAATCCTGAAGGCCTTGTTTGCCATGATTCCTCTTACTGAACTAATAGAAGTCTGTAAAAACAGTGATGGCAGGTAAATGGAGGCTTATTCTCTTTTTCTCTTACTTCCTGTCTTCCCTAACTTCCCCAGAAAAGTAGGTGCCATGAACTTGTGTATAGGGGGATATACATTTAATTAGAAAAAACTTTCCTTGATAGACCTACTTATGGGAGAGGGCTGTGTTTCTTATGTGGTCAGATGACCATGACTTGGCAGATTACTGTAGTTAGTTTTATTTTCTATCTGTATTTGAGATCTATATAATACTTCTAGATACTTCATGTATCTATCTTTTTTATCTTCTTTGTTCTTTCTTACATAAAACTTGTAATAGATGTGTGTCATAGTCTATTCACTTTCTTTTCCCCTTTTTATTTCTTTGGTTTTCTACTTGCCAACAACTTGTTCTAGTACTGTATGTTTGACCATGTTGCTTTTTTTATCCTTAAATTTATCTGTTTTTTTGGGGGGGGGGGATTAAAATGAACTTGTAATTAAAACAAAAATTATAGGAGCCTTAAAATATTTTTCCATCCTGTTTAAAGTATGTATATGTTAGGTTTTTTTTTAAGTTTGAACTGTAAATTAATTACCTTTTTTTTTTTTAATCAAGGAAATTGATCCCTGTGGAAACACTCACCCCTGAAATTGCTTTGTACTGGAGAGTTCTTTGTGAATTTCTGAAATCTAAAGGAGATGAAGGGGAAGCTTTCTTAGAGGAGATTTTGCCAGAAGCTGCTATCTATGCAGAATATCTATTGAGGTAAAAGTTCTTTCTTTTTTCTTCTAGCATCAAAAAAAATTGATTCTAGGAATAAAACTATAACTACGAGTCACTAATAGGCTTTGAAGAAAGAGGAGAATCTTCATAGTAACACTACTTGAGAGATGATACTTGAGTATTTGTATCTGGAGAAACTTGTAATGGAAAGCATCATGGCTGTTCAGGGGTACAGTGGATGGAGTGTTGTACTTGGAAGATCCGAGTTCAGTGCCGGATGTAATATAAAGCCTTCTGTAAACTTTAAAGTGAAAACAGCTTAAAATGCCATGGTGTGCAAAACACATAACATCTCTTTTGAGTCTTGGATCAGCTCTAGGAAACTGCCAATATTATTGTCATCTCCATGTTAGCAGTGAAATATTGTCCCTAATAGGATTGGTGTTGATGATGTTATTGAGATACTGAGGTTGATTTGGTTCCTCAGTACCCCGCAGCAAAATAAGCCTGAGAGTTTTCCTCACCAAGACCAGTGCATTTTTCAATCTCCAAGACAAGATGTTGAAAACAGGATACAGGGATTTATTCTTTGGAAACAAGGTCTTGTGAAGGGAGGATTAAAGAATTAGGGGTCCCTAGCTCTAAGGGATTTCTCTCTAGCCTCCCACCTTCTAAAGCCTCCTCATGGAAGTGCCTTCTTTATCTTGATGCTCCCTGAGCCCACCTGTCTGCCTAGATCCCAACTGCTGACTAGCTAAACTTGACACTATTTAATCCTCCCAGATTGATTTGTAGGATATAACAGGTCTTCAGATATATCTAGGAATGAACTCAGGATGATTGGATCCACCCCTACTTGGGCCAGGTCAGAGTTGGACTCAGGCCTCACCAACTCTGTAGTTTTGTTCAGGCTAGCTGGTCACAGGTCTATTAGACAGGAACACTATCAGCATACAGGAACAATTTGATTTTAAAGCAAAGGAAGAGTTTCTTCAGTCAGAAACAACAGAGGTAAGTCTATTCAGCTCCAGAGGAAAGGAATTCAAAAAACTCCTCAGCTTCAGAGACCAGAAGCTCAAGAGCTTCCCCCCAGCTCAAGAGACAGGAAGTCCAAGAGCCCTAAGTAACTGTTGGTGTTCTCTCTTTATCCTTCCTCTGTTCCAGAATCGAGCATCATTAGTTCCTGGCATGTGGCCGGCTCTTGCAAAAACCTCTCTTACTTCTTGCAACTCATTTCTCTTCCTCCCTTATTACAGCAGTGAGGAAGCTAAAGCTCAAGAAGGTCCCTTTGTCCATCTGTTATCACATTGCTCACTCAGACAGCACAGTTTTTAAATGTAGAGCTTACTGGTTCCAAATTCAGAGCTCTGGGTTGGACTAGATGGCTTCTGTGGCTGTAATTCCTTGTCCACTGCATCTCCTACATTACCTTACCCCAGGATCAAATGAAATAATTTGAGGCAGGTTGCAAATCTTATAAATGGACAATTAAGATGATACAAGTGATTTAATGCCATATGGTTATAAAGCAGTTTATATGCTTTGACTCATTTACTCTTCACCGTATATAAGTTGGGGGAAATCATTATGCCCATTTTGACATGTGTAAACTGAGATTCAGATAAGCTAAGTGAATTCCTTAAAGTCATACAACTAATAATAAATGGCAATGCTAGGACTAAACCCATCTTCTAACTCCTGAGTCTTTTGCTCTTTTTATTTATGCTATCTTATATCTATTATAGGAAATACCAATTTTTACAGGATATAAATGTAGTTAACATAGTTTCCATATTTCTGAAAAAGAAAGTCCATCAAATTAGGGAAGCATGTTTTTGAAGATGTTCCAATGAACTAGATGTCTTAAAAGATGTCTTTTTAAAAAATTTTATTATCATGCAAAACACACTTCCACATTGGTCATTGTTGTAAGAGCACATGCATACATAACCAAGACCCCCAAAATAAAACCATAAATACACTTATGTGAAATATAGTATGCTTTGATCTGCATCCATCTGACTCCAACAGTTCTTTCTCTGGAGGTGGATAGCATTCCCTGCCATAATTAAAAGATGTCTTAAAAGATGATTGAAAATACTTGATTTGGGGGCAGCTGGGTGGCTCAGTGGATTGAGAGCCAGGCCCAGAGATGTATTATGATGGGATTTGGGGTGAGGAAAGAACAAGAGGGACATATAAATAAATTCAAATTTATTGTTTGGGAAGGGTAGGAAGGAACATGGGTTTAGGAGTAAACTTATACTTAATTTAAAAGCTAATATCTGTTAACTATCTAAACTATATTACTAAGCTAAGAATTAATTTTCCAACATCCAAGTCTCACACTAGGAGTCCAATCAAATAGGGCCAGGATCTTAAGTTGGTAGATGTCCAAGTAGGTCCAGAGATCTTCTTACTGATACTGCCAACAGCCAGAATCCAGAAAACCTATTTCCTCTGTTGGTCACAGGAGAAAAATCTTCTTCAAGCCTTAGGTCCTTCCAGGAGAACAGACTAAGATGAAACAACCATTGGGCATAGATTTCCCAGATCCTGAGGCTCAGACTCCCATGTGACCCTTAGTCACATGCTCCTGTCAAGCATGCTCTAAGGTTTGCATCTCTCAGTTTTTGCAAACCTTTCATCCTTTATCACAGATGGGAGGTCCTAGGTTCAAATCTGGCCTCAGACATTTCCTAGCTGTGTGACCCTGGACAAGTTACTTAACCTCCATTGCCTAGCCCTTACCACACTTCTGCCTTAGAACATACTATTAATTCTAAGATGGAAGGTAAGGGTTTTTAAAAAGAAAATAAAATACTTTATTTTATGGTCCCTGAATTTATACACACAAGTCCATCAATATACTCATGTAATTATGGCCCTTGGTACCATATTCAATAAAAACATGTCAACTCTGTTCTGTTCTTTAATCAAAGTAAATAGTATTTTTCTTAGTATATCAGAAAACAGTAGTACTATATACTACATTTATTAATTATGTATTTTCTTCTCTTGGTCTTGAACTAGAGGGAGCAGGGAATATGAAGTTCTAAGTTTCTCCTTAAGGGGAGAAATGACCTTTGCCACTCCATAGAATGATTTCTTTGTGGAAAGAATGTCACTTGAAGAAGCCTCCATAAATAGACAATGATTAGTAGTGCTGTTGCTTTTTCCCCCCCAAGTACTTGTATGTTGTAGAATGATATTTGAAGTAGTTTGTCTAAGGAAAATAGAAATTGGTTGGAAAGTCTCAACCAATTAATAAATAACAGTTTTAAAATTTAAATTTCTATTAATTTATTCAGTAGTATTTGAAAAGTTTTTAAAATTATTTTTAAAGCCACTGATTCCTTTCAACCCCTAAAAATAAAGTTGGTATTTAAGAATGTACCTAACTCTCACTAAGTACTCCCTTAAGAAATTCTTTTTCCTTATATTTATCTCAGAAACCAAATGATTAGCTCCATGAACATGACTGCGTCAGGCTCCTGAATTGAGGGTTTGTGTTGTTTACTTCGTGGTGTTATCTCATTTGATTTTCACAATAACCCTTTGAAATAGGAGCTGTTATCCTCACTTTGCAGATGATGAAACTGAGACTGAGAGGTTAAGTTAATGTTAAGTGGCTAAGTGTCTGAGGTGAGATTTGAATTCAGGTCATCCTGACAAGTCTGATATTCTATCCATGATACCAGAATATGTCTTTTTCTGCTATTTTATCATTTTGAAATAGAAAACAATCAGTTTTTAAGCTACACTTCTCAAATTAAATTTATACTAATTCTTGAATCAATATTTTGTAAAATATCATAATGATAATATTCTTTCCAATAAATGGCTTCCTTATGGATTTATCTATATAAGTTCTCTACTACTAAGTTAAAAAGGAGACTGGCTTTTTTTCATGTTCTATTCGTGGTTTAAAAAAGATTTTGCCTCTTGATTTTAAAAGATAATCTACTTTTATTTAATTCTTTTAAATTTAGTTATATTCAGAGCATTCCAGTTGTGACAGAAGAAAAAAAAGGAGATTTTGCCTATATTGAAAATCTGATGACAAAAGAGTTTATAGGCCAGCAACTGATTCTAATTATCAAGTCCTTGGATACTAATGAAGAAGGAGGAAGGTAAGTCTGAATATATACCATTCATATTTATTTTGAGGTTTCTTGTTACTTATCCCATCTCTGAAAGGGAAACATATTTTCCTATTTTATTAATGAATTATCTTTATTTTTTATTCAGTTTGCCTTGAAACAGATTTTTCTAAGAAATAATAGAACTTCGGAAACAAAATACATTTTTTGAAAATAATTAAGTGAAACCTCCTGATAGGGATAGTATATTTGTTTCAAATTTACCTTTGTAGACATAAAAATTATGATCTATCTAGTTAAAATACTACTGTAAGTAGTTGCTTTTATTAGTGACATTCTTATTCAACAATAGTTGACTTTTCATTTTAATACTTGCATCTTTTAAAAAATTATTCCAGTGACTTCTAGTAATATCTTATAAACAGTGACTTAATTATACGATTTTTTCTTGTAAGGGGTAAAAATTATGTTTGGACTGAATATTTAAGAGTATGGCCACTAGGAATTTAATTACTAAATTCCAATGAATTACTCAAGTCAGATTGACTTTTATGGTAGTTTACAAATAGAGAGGAAGAAGGTAAGGAAAGAGACAGACAGAGATAGAGACTGAAACTTCTGCCTTGTCTGAACCAGGCAGGGCTTCAGGGGCCCCAGCAAAGAGGAAGCACAGAGTATTAATTAAACAACAAGGCCTTCTCCAAGATGAGGGGCCTCTCCAGAGTCTAGTGCCCCCAGAAAAGCCAAGGAAACAGAGTCAGCCCTTTTCATTCCCCACATGTCAGTCAGCGCCTAGGGGGCAGTCATTTGTTTTTGATTTGTCACTTGTCAGCACATGTGGGTCATAGACCTCCCCCACCTCCTTTAGTGGGGGTATATACATTCCTGATGGCTAAAATCTAAAGAATAAGTATTAGTAGTAGTCTCTCAGTAACCAAGGATGACGATTGTCTTTGTGCGTTTTCATCCATGATAGATGAGTGTGCACAAAGACACTTGTGCATGAAGGAGATTTAAGTGGAAAAGTCGATGCAAAGAGACAGTCCCTCTCTCTTGGCGTTGGAGGCCTGAGTCCAGTGGCACGAAAAGTCGTTACACCTGGAGACTTGGTGGAGTTAATCCCATCTTCACAGTCTGACATTCTTTACTAGTGACTTAATATAAACAAATATAGTACCATTTTACATTAGATATAAGTTTGATTATAATTCTCTGACTTAACATAGACTTTTGAGTCTGTACTGGTATGGTCTGCCAGAGAATACAAATGAATGTAATTAAGAGAAGAAATGACACTTTACAAAATAAGTATATTTATATTGTTTGTCCTAATCAAGTTAACAATTTTTTTTTTAATGCAGGAAGCAATTATTGATTGTCCTGCAGGAGATTCTTACTCTACCAACTCTCTCAATTTCCTTGGTTTCTTCCCTGGTTGAGAGACTGCTTCAACTCCTTAATGATGATATTAAGAAGACACAGATTGTAAGCAATTTTCCTTCTGTGGGGGGTATTTGTAAACATATGAGTGGCAATGTAGTATAATGGGTAGAGTATTGGACCTTTGAGCTGCATTTGACACTACTTCAGTGACCTGGGGCAAGTCACAACTCCATGTGTTCCTCTGGCAACTCCTTTAAAACTTATCAACTAAATCTTGGGCTGCTTGCCATTTGACAGAATCACAGATCTTATGATTTAGTGGCTAAGTCCTAGGCATCCTAGATGTGTGAATTAGTTTTGCTTCTTCAGCTAGATTGTATGTTTTTTTGATGATAGTGCCTATCTTATTTTTTTAAATTTTTATTTAGTGAAGCATAGGCACATACATAGTCACTGTCAGTCCATTCAAAACATTCTTTTGTAGATTTAGGAGCAAATAGCAAGTGAGCTTCTTAATCTTTATACCCTTCAAGTCAAGGCTGCTCAGCTTTCTCTTTTTCAGCTCTTGACAATTTCTCTGTTCAGACTACTGACCTTAGCTTTTTTTAAATTCCAACTAAAATCCTACCTTTTGGGGGAATCCTTCCTTAATCTCTCTTAATTCCAGTGCCTTTTCTCTTTTATTATTTCCTATTTATCCTGTAGATAACTTGCTTTGTAGATATTTTTTTGCATGTTGTCTCCACTGAGACTAATCTAAATTAATTTTAAGCTCTTTGAGAGCTTTTTTTTTTCTCCCTTTTATATCCCCAGTGCCTGGAACATAGTTGCTTAATAAATGTTGGTTGAGTGAGTGACTGAAAAAGAGAGAATAGACACTGCTTTTGCTTCTTATATTCTGTTTTACAAAGCAACATTTTCAGCTCTGTTCTTCATGTAACAGGAGGTGAAGTTTGGGTGATTAAGGACAAGAAGATGATGTAGAAAATAAGCAAAATTTAGCTTTATACTGTTTAATCTCTTGAGGCGTTAACTATGAAGAAAAAGCCTTTTCAGATTATCTATACATACACATGCATTACACAAAGAATTTTTGAGGTATTAGATAACTCTTTCTCACTAACTCCCACCCATGAAGTTTTCAATACCAATGTTTCTCTCATTTTTCTGTGGGGTCTGGATGGGATTATTTTGTGTAGGAGTTTTCCATATTTCAGTACAACAAATCTTTACAAAATAACTATTGTGTACAGAGTAATATGATTGGCACTAGGACACAAAGATAAATACACTCCTAAGTGAAAAGGTGTATTTACAGAAAAAGCCATGTCACAAGTGAGAATACTGACAACTGTGAAAGTTAGGTCTAGGTAAAGGATCATGAGGAATATGAAGATGAAGAGAATGCTTTCATCAGGTGAGAGACTTAAGCAAAAAGAAATTGGATATATCAACATATCATAGATTTAGGTTACCTTATCCTGCCCCATTATTTAGTACATGAGGATGTGTTGATTTAGAATCTTGAACCCTAGAGACTACACTTCCCACAATCCCCTTTTCCGTTTCCTGTTTGTGCGTCTCCTTACGTAGATTGAGTTTTGAGTTTCCATTTCTACCCATCTGATCTCTTGGGCTTGTACCAGCGTGAAAGAGGGAGCAATTTTTTGCCTTTCTGTTTTTCTTTTTGGCCTTTAAAGACATAAGCAGCAGTGTTCCTCAACTCTTTGAAGTCCATCTGAGGCCACTGTGGGCAATGCATCTTAAAATAATCTTGGGCCACCCTGCAGGAGTTGTTGACAAAATGTCTCTTTATTTGCTCAATATCTTTGTCTTTAGAAATTTCAAGGTCTAGATATCGACCCCCCAAACTCAGTGAGCTTATTGATGAATTGTGAGGGTGTCTCATCATCTGAGTGTCTAAGGCTTTCAAATTTTGACCATTCTTCCGCATCCTTGGAGCATTCTAGCATAGCCTCCCTACAACTATGTAATTGCAACCAGTCCTCAGGACTATTATAGTCCCATGCAGGATCCTGAGCTGGCCAGTATGCTGCACCACTTTGTTAACATGAGAGATGATTTTTTATTTTTCTCATGTTCTCTTAGAAAGGCATTGAGCAAATTCTCAACATCTTTATAGGATGGGCCATATTGATAAAAAATATCAGTCATTTTCTTGGTTATGATGAGAGGTTTGCATTCAAAACGAGGTACATTAGCTAATAATGTCATAGAAACCTTTGGGGGGGGGGGAAATCAGATCTTTAGAGTATAGGTTTGATAAACAAGACAACGGGCATGATGCTCAACCAATGGCGCTAGCCCCTCTCCAAGAATCTAACTATCAGTCCCTTACCTGCCACTCCTATAAGAAGGACCACATAATGATGAACTGTAGGAATTTTTCCCAGGCAATGATGAACTATACCAACCAGAGAGATTCTTATAGGAATAATTACAGGAATGGTAATTATAATCATGATGTCAGGAATTGTAATTTTAGAACTGATAATAATCCTAGAGACATAAATAAGGCACCTGAAAACTCATACCAAATGACCCCACAGAAGTATATTTTGAGTGAAGCTTGCCCCTGAACCACCCAGGGAGCTACTGCCCTTCAGGGGGGAGTCCAAAGTACTACCCAAAGATTATGAAGGTGTACACGGAGGGTTGGAGCACAGGAATCGGAGGATACAATCTTTGATTTTCCAGAACCTGACGTCTTACTGCCTGTTGTCCCTATCCACTGCCCCCACCCCCCACCCCCATACTAATAAGCCCCATGTAACATTAAAGGTTGGTAATACCTATTATGGTTGTCTTTTGGACATTGGATCTTCCCGGTCTGTATTAAAGAGTACACTTGATTTGGATTGCAGTTCCATTGGCTCAGTTAATGTCAGGGACACCCCTAAATGTTCCCAAGCTTTCCCCTAGAATAGTGTCCGTAGGACCCCTTAGTGTGGAACACTCTTTCCTCTTAATGCCTGGCTCCCCTTTAAATTTGCTGGGGAGAGACCTTTTGTGCACACTTAGGGCCACAATAAGTTAATCTCCAGATGGCTCTATGACACTGGAACTGCCTGAGGAATCCTTAACTTTACACCCTGTACTTCTTTCAGATGCTCATGAAACAGAGGAGACTCCTATTTTTGAGATCCCAATTGATATACCCGAGTCCCTCTGGGCCACATCATCTTCTGATGTTGGCCTACTTAAATCAGCAGTGCCTGTCCTAATTCAAACAGAATCTTGCCCACCTCCTTCCATTCCTCAGTACCCTCTTTCGAAGGAGGCAATTGATAGCATTACACCTGTAATAAATTCCCTGATTGAACAAGGCATCATAATTCCCTGTAAATCTGAATACAATATGCCCATCCTGCCTGTTAACAAGCCAAAACTGGGGCCTGATGGCAAAGATCTCTATCTCTTCATCCAGGATTTCAGAGCTGGGAACAATCACGTTATAAAGAGACACCCTGTAGTTTCCATCATAAATACTATGATTTCTTCTATTCTCAACACAGCTACATACTGTACAGTAATAGACTTGTGCTCAGCTTTCTTTTTTATACCCATACATGAGAACTCCAGGCATATCTTTGCTTTCACTTGTCTGGGTTCATCTACCCCAAGGGTTTGTGGACAACTCTACTTTGTTTACACAATTCTTAACTTCTGAGACAGATGCTATAAAATTTAAATACAGTTGTTCAATTCAGTATATGCATGATTTGCTCTTGGCCTCACCAAACGCTGAAGCATGCCAAGTGAATAGCAAACACCTCCTCTTAGAGCTACATAAGAGAGGCCACAAAGTCTCCAAGGACAAAGTTCAGTGGTGTCTCCCCAAAGTATAATATTTAAGCTTTATTTTGACTGCAGGGTCTTGTTTAATTTCTCCTGAGCTTATTGAAAATATCCAAAAGTTAACTGCTCCTATGACTAAAAAGCAATTGAGAGCTATTGTTGGAGCAGCAGGATTTTGTTGGCAGTGGATCCCTTGCTATGGGGAATCTCTAAGCCTCTCATATCACTTACAAAAAACTTGGTCCTTTAACCACTTAAATTGGAAACAGAACACCTAACAGCTCTTTCAAATTTAAAACAAGCTATCCTGTCTGTCCCTGCTCTAGGCATCCCAAATTATGATGAATCCTTTACCCTATATATGCATGAACAGAAAGGGGTAGCTTCAGGTGTTCTAACTCAATTTTTGGGACCTGCTCAATGCCCAGTAGCCTATTATTCAGCCCAGCTTGACCCAGTAGCTGATGGACACCACCATGCCTTAGAGGAATGGCTGCCATGGCTTTACTGGTAACCAAATCTGCCAATCTGGTATTGAGATGCCCTCTGACCATAATGTGCCCACATGAGGTCGAGGCATTGTTATTAAGACATAGGACACAGGCATTTACTGACCAAAGGATTACTAGGTATGAGATAGTCCTATTAAATAATGAACATATCACACTAAAACGCTGTGGAGTTCTTAATTCTGCAACCTTGCTCTCTGATTTACCAATTTCCAGAGGACTTTGACACGATTCTACATCTTTAGTATCCACTATTGATAAACCTTATAATGATTTATTGGACACTCCTTTGGATTATTCGGATTTAATATTATTTACAAATAGTTCTTCATTTATGAGGGATGGTGTGCACTATGCAGGAGCTGTGGTAGTTACTGAATTTGATAATCTGTGGTCAGCTTCCTTGCCCTCAAATGTAAGCTCACATGGTACAGAACTCACAGCTTTGAAACAAGCCTGTATAACTGCAAAGGATAAAAGAGTCACAATTTACACAGACTCCCACTATGCCTTTGGCATATATCACACTGTTGGCATGCTATGGCTCCAAAGGGGATTCTTTTTTTTTTATTTTTTTTTTAATTTTATAGTATTTTATTTGATCATTTCCATGCATTTTTCATTAAAGACAAAGATCATTTTCTTTTCCTCCCTCCCACCCCCCCGTGGCCGACGCGTGATTCCACTGGTATCATATGTGTTCTTGACTTGAACCCATTGCCATGTTGTTAGTATTTGCATCAGAGTGTTCGCTCAGAGTCTTTCCTCTGTCATGTCCCCTCAGTCATTGTAGTCAGGCAGTTGCTTTTCCTTGGTGTTTCTACTCCCTCAGTTTGTCCTCTGCTTTTGGATAGTGTTTTTTTTCTCCTTGATCCCTGCAGATTGTGCAGGGACATTACACCGCCACTAATGGAGAAGTCCATTATATTCGATTATACCACAGTGTGTTTGTCTCTGTGTACAATGTTCTCCTGGTTCTGCTCCTCTCGCTCTGCATCACTTCCTGGAGGTTGTTCCAGTTCACATGGAATTCCTCCACTTTATTGTTCCTTTGAGCACAATAGTATTCCATCACCAACATATACCACAATTTGTTCAGCCATTCCCCAATTGATTGGCATCCCCTTATTTTCCAATTTTTGGCCACCACAAAGAGCGCAGCTATGAATATTTTTGTATAAGTCTTTTTGTCCATTATCTCTTTGGGGTACAAACCCAGCAGTGCTATGGCTGGATCAAAGGGCAGACATTCTTTTATCGCCCTCCAAAGGGGATTCTTAACATCTGCTGGAAAATGTTATTACCAGTGCAAATCTTATTACTGAACTTCTTTCTTCCATCCAACTCCCCAAAGCTATCGCTATTGTTCACTGTTCTGCACATACAGGTGGCAATGACCCTGTGTAAAGATTAAAATTTAGGGGAGACAGGGAGACTGAGGCAGGAGCTGAGGCAGGTAGAAATTAGTTTCTCTCTGCAAGGAGTATTATATTTTTAGAGGTTTATTGAAGATTAAGGATTAAAGAAAATACAGGATAAGAGACACATGTCCAGGCCATAGAGAGGCCTAGATACAACCTCACCTACACTATGAAAAAAAGCCACATCTGCCCCAAACGGAAGTCCAAGACCCAAGAGAGAGAGCCTCAAAAGCCTTTGAATCAACTTAAATACCTTCTCGATCTCGGCCCAGGTGAGATTACAAGGCATTCTGGGGAAGTGGAGCAAAGGCTCGTGGGGATTGTAGTCCTGTATTCGAGTCTATTTTTTACACCTGTCTCCAGGGCAAATAACCAAGCAGATATTGTAGCCAAACTAGAAGCTTTAGAAAGACCAGAATTAATTTTTGCCACTAACAATAACTGATGATTTGGATCTGTCCCTTTCCTATAATGTCAAGGAAGTGAGAAAATGGAAGCAAAAATTTAAAGCAAAACAGATTAATGGAGTATGGGTGTCATCTGAAGGAAAACCTCTGCTTCCTAGAAGTTTTTATCAATAAATTTGCCAATCTATTCATAAAAATGGTCACTTAGGCACCCAGGGTATTGTGGACTCTGTTAATAGAGTATGGATAGCCCCTGGTATAACTACTATAGCCTCTAATGTACGTATAGCCTACCCTACCTGCCAGGCCTTTAACCAACATGCCTTTTGAGGAAAATCCTTTGGTGGATGTCCTCTTCTTTACGCACCATTTGAGCACCTACAAATTGACCTTATCTCTATGCCAAAAACTGGACAAAGTATAAACTTTGTCTGGTTATAGTCAATCAACTGACCAGGTGGCCCCAGTGGCTTTTTTTGCTAAAATACTTTTGACAGTATTCCTAGTTTTGATCTGCCAGCACTTATTGTTTTGGATAAAGGAGCTCTTTTTACTGATTTGGTATTATCTCAATTTTATTCCCAAAATTTCATACACCAGAGCTCCAGCCAAGTTGGACAAATAAATAAAGAACTTTGAGATATGGTGAATTTGGACTTGGGGGGGGTGAGGTGGGGTTGAAATGCTTTTGTTTTTAATGTACAGTCTTATACCAAAGGGGACTGCCCCCTAATTGGCTTTTTGTCAATGCATCCGTTATTCGTTTTATTCCTTTTCGCTTTTATTTTCCCCTTGCCCCCAAATTATTGTAATTTCCCTTTAAAAACTGTAATATTTGTATATATCTCTAGCTCAAGTTATAAGTTAGTTATGTTTTCATGATTCATTGGAGAGATTGACTTGTCTCTCAAAGGATTACAGGGTGAATGTATTGATTTAGAATCTTGAACCCTAGAGACTACATTTCCCACAGTCTCCTTTTTCTTTTCCTGTTTATGCATCTCCTTACATGGATTGAGTTTTGAATTTCCATTTCCGCCCACATGGTCTCTTGGGCTTGTACCAGTGTGAAGGAGGGAACCATTTTTCGCCTTTCCCTTTTTTTTTAATTTCTCTGTTTTTTTTTTATTTCTGCTCTAAGCGGATTTTAATAAATAGTATTAAAATAGTACTTGGAGTATTGAATATTAATTTTGATCTTCACAAGGAAATTCATAGAGGTAAAAACTATTTTAAAAAGAATTTTTTAAAAAGTCTTCATAGTATTATTACTTGGGAAACAAACATTTCTCTTCCTCCATTTATATAGACTTTACATGAATTAGGAAAAAAACGCTTTTATTTAAAAGGTATTTATATAATGTGCAATACCTTTAAAAAACCATCCACCAAGAATTAAATAAGCCTGGGTGAAATTAGAAATGAATTATGTTGTGTGTACCACCATTTGCTACAGGGGTAATCATCCTTGACAACCTAAAGTCTACCAACAGCTATTGGTAGACTTTTGTATTATCTATTGGATAGATTTCTTGTGTTTGAATTTTATCTTTTAGTCTAATAAACATGGTCTCATTAATTTTTATCAAATAAATCTGGGCATTTTCCATTGTAAAAATTAGATTTAATGTCAATATTAAAAATGTTATAGGGAGATTTATTAATGATCATTGGAAATCAAGGAATAAAGAGGATACAAAATAAAGACCACATGACCATGGCTGATCAGCCAGTTCAAATGTTCGCCTTACCACCACCAAGCTCAGGACAGTAAGTAAAGAGGTGGGACCCTCCACATCCCTGCCTAATATCCCCTGTCTACAGGAAGTATGTGACGACAGGAAGTCAATGGGCTCCCGGGAAGTATTATTTTTTAGGGTAACAGATTTTCAATTATACATTCTCCCTGACATCCGTGGAAGATTACTCTCTCCAATGGATCTTGTAAACATAACCAACTTTGAAATTATAATAATTTGGGTATAAAAGGAAAGAAGAACAAAACCAATGATTGCTAGGTGCATTGAAAAAAAGCCAGTGGGGGCAGTCCCCTTCGGCATAAGAATATACATACAAAACAAATGCATTCAACCCCATACAGTTCAAATCACCACATCCCAAAGTTCACTCTGGATCTTCTGGTGCAGCCTGTGCAGGCATCTTAATGGTGCCTTCTCCAAATAGTTCGCTTTCTGGATTCAGAGACCAGTGTGTTTCTTATCCTAAAATTACTCTCAAAAAGAATTTAAACTTTGCATTTTAGAATAATAATACATTCACCCTGAAGAGGGTGTTGAAAAATACAGGAATCCCTTAGGGATGCATGGCTGTTATGAGGTACGTGAATCAATTGATAAGAGAAATAAAAAACAAAAAAAAAATCCAAATAAAAGAGAAAAATAACTTCTGGATTAAATATCAAGTATCAAAGTCTTATGTATAAAAATTTTAAGTAAAGGAAAAGTAAATCTATAACAGGTCCTTGAATTAGGGCCCCATTAAAGTGATTTAAGCAATTATGAATTTACCCAATCAGTAGTCAGGACTATAGAAAGTTTGCCACATTATGAAAGACAGAAAAGAGACCAGATTATAGGAGCCAAATTTGAGATACTTGGTAGAATATGGGACAAGGAAGACCTGCCCTTGACATATGTCAAAACAGCTGCAACCGCGAACCCCGAACAAGTTCAAATCCTCTTGTCTTGGCTCAAAATTTCATCAATCCCATTGGCATTGGTTGGTCTCTTTGACCTTCTGCCTGACTGGCACTATGGAGTTTAGGTTTGTGCTTCTTTGGCACTGTGCAAGGGCTCTTTTTGTATTCCCTTCTCCTGGAATCAGACAGAATCATTGAGCAAAGTCCCATAATTTTTTTTAAAACAATCAATGGCATCATTTTTATAGTCTAAAGCTTTTGGGGTATGCATTGACATTAGGGCAAATTAACTTTAAACATATTACAGCAAAATAAAAAAAAAGTTAAAGAAAATTTTGTCAATACTGTTGACATGCTTCAAATACAAAAAAGGAGAGAAAAAGTAAAACTCAAATACCATATATTGCAATGCAAGCAAAAATAATTATTAAAAGTTTTTAAAATAAAAAATATATAGCTTACAATCATTTTTTAAACATTATTTTATTTGGTCATTTTCATACATTGTTCATTGGAAACAGATCATTTTCTTTTCCTCCGCCGAACACCCCCCCCCACCCCCCAACCCTTCCCTAGCCGACGGGCAATTTCTCTGGGTATCACATGTGTCCTTGCTCTGAACCCATTTCCTTGTTGTTGGTATTTGCATTAGGGTGCTCATTTACCATCTCTCCTCGATCATGTCCCCTCAACCTCTGTAGTCAAGCAGTTGCTTTTCCTCAGTGTTTTTACTCCCTCAGTTTGTCCTCTGCTTGAGTATAGTTATTTTTTTTTTCTTGTAGATCGCTGCAGGTTGTTCAGGAACATTGTAAAGCCATAATTGGAGAAGTCCATTACGTTCTCTTGTACCACAATGTATCAGTCTCTGTGTACAATGTTCTCCTGGTTCTTCTCCTCTCACTCTGCATCACTTCCTGGAGGTTGTTCCAGTCTCCATGGAATTCCTCCACTTCATTATTCGTTTTAGCACAATAGTATTCCATCACCAACATATACCACAATTTGTTCAGCCATTCTCCAATTGAAGGGCATCCCTTCATTTTCCAATTCTTGGCCACCACAAAGAGTGCAACTAGTGAATATTCTTGTGCAAGTCTTTTTCCTTATTATCTCTTTGGGATACAAACCCAGCTGTGCTATGGTTGGATCAAAGGGCAGACAGTCTTTTATCGCCCTTTGGGCATAGTTCCAAATTGCCCTCCAGAATGGTTGGATCAATTCACAACTCCACCAGCAATGCATGAATGTCCCTACTTTGCCACATCCCCTCCAGCATTCATTACTTTGCTGTCATATTGACCAATATGCTAGGTATGAGATGATACCTCAGAGTTGTTTTGATTTGCATTTCTCTGATTATAAGAGATCTAGAACACTTTTTCATGTGCTTATTAATAGTCTTGGATTTCTTTAACTGAAAATTGCCTATTCATGTCCCTTGCCCATTTTTCAATTGGAGAATGGCTTGATTTTTTGTACAACTGGTTTAGCTCTTTATAGATTTGGGTAATTAGACCTTTGTCAGAGGTTTTTGTTATGAAGATTGTTTCCCAATTTGTTGTTTTCCTTCTAATTTTAGTTACATTGGTTTTGTTTGTACAAAAACTTAATTTGATGTAGTCAAAATTATTTATTTTGCATTTTGTGACTCTTTCTAAGTCTTGCTTGGTTTTAAAATCTTTCCCTTCCCAAAGGACTGACATGTATACTATTCTGTGTTCACCTAATTTACTTATAGTTTCCTTATTTATATTCAAGTCATTCACCCATTCTGAGTTTATCTTGGTGTAGGGTGTGAGGTGTTGATCCAAACCTAATCTCTCCCACACTGTCTTCCAATTTTCCCAGCAGTTTTTATCAAATACTGGATTTTTGTCCCAAAAGCTGGGGTCTTTGGGTTTATCAAAGACTGTCTTACTGAGGTCATTTACCCCAAGTCTATTCCACTGATCCTCCTTTCTGTCTCTTAGCCAGTACCAAATTGTTTTGATGACTGCTGCTTTGTAATATTGTTTGAGATCTGGGACTGCAAGGCCACCTTCCTTTGTATTTTTTTTTCATTATTTCCCTGGATATCCTTGATCTTTTATTCTTCCAAATGAACTTTGTTGTGGTTTTCTCTAATTCAGTAAAATAGTTTTTTGGTAGTTCAATGGGTATGGCACTAAATAAATAAATAAGTTTGGGTAGGATGGTCATTTTTATTATATTAGCTTGTCCCACCCATGAGCAATCAATGTTTTTCCAATTGTTTAGATCTAGTTTTAATTGTGTGGAGAGTGTTTTGTAGTTGTGTTCATATAGTTCCTGTGTTTGTCTCGGCAGATAGATTCCTAAGTATTTTATATTGTCTCGGGTGACTTTAAATGGAATTTCTCTTTCTAATTCTTGCTGCTGAAATGGGTTGGAGATATATAGAAATGCTGATGACTTATGTGGGTTTATTTTGTATCCTGTAACTTTGCTAAAGTTGTTGATTATTTCGATTAGCTTTTTGGTTGATTCCCTAGGATTCTTTAAGTAAATCATCATATCATCAGTAAAGAGTGACAGCTTGCTCTCCTCATTGCCAATTTTAATAACTTCAATTTCTTTTTCTTCTCTAATTGCTACTGCTAGTGTTTCTAGTACATTATTAAATAATAAAGGTGATAATGGGCATCCTTGTTTGACTCCTGATCTTATTGGGAAGGCTTTGAGTTTTTCCCCATTGCAGATGATGTTTGCTGATTGTTTTAGGTATATACTTTTTATTATTTTTAGGAAAGGCCCTTCTATTCCTATACTTTCTAGTGTTTTCGATAGGAATGGGTGTTGTATTTTGTCAAAGGCTTTTTCTGCATCTATTGAGATAATCATGTGATTTTTGTCAGTTTGCTTGTTGATATGGTCAATTATGTGGATGGTTTTCCTAATATTGCACCATCCTTGCATTCCTGGTATGAATCCTACTTGATCATAGTGGATAACCCTTGTCATGACTTGTGGAGTCTTTTTGCTAGTATCCTATTTAAGATTTTTGCATCTATATTCATTAGGGATATTGGTCTATAGTTTTCTTTCCCTGTTTTTAACCTGCCTGGCTTTGAGATCAGTACCATTTTTGTGTCATAAAAAGAATTTGGTAGAACCCCTTATTGGCTTATTCTGTCAAATAGTTTGTATAGTATTGGGGTTAGCTGTTCTTTGAATGTTTGATAGAATTCATTTGTGAATCCATCTGAACCTGGGGATTTTTTCTTAGGGAGTTCTTTGATGGCTTGTTCAATTTCTTTTTTTGATATGGGGTTGTTTAGGTAATTTTATTTCTTCTTCTTTTAGTCTAGGCAATTTATATTTTTTTAAGTATTCATCCATATCACTTAGATTGCCATATTTTTTGCCATATAATTGTGCATAGTAGTTTTTAATGATTGCCTTGATTTCCTCTTCATTAGAGGTGAGATCTCCCTTTTCATCTTGGATACGGTCAATTTGGTTTTTTTCTTTCCTTTTTTTGATTAGACTGACTAGTACTTTGTCAATTTTATTTGTTTTTTCAAAGTACCAGCTCCTAGTCTCATTTATTAAATCAATAGTTCTTTGACTTTCAATTTTATTAATTTCTCCTTTGATTTTTAGGATCTCTAATTTAGTCTTCATCTGAGGATTTTTAATTTGTTCACTTTCTAGTTTTTTAATTTGCATGCCCAATTCATTGACCTCTGGCCTTCTTAATTTGTTTATATATGAACTCAAGGATATAAATTTCCTCCTGAGTACTGCTTTGGCTGCATCCCATAGGTTTTGAAAGGATGTCTCACCATTGTCATTTTCTTCAATGAAGTTATTAATTGTTTCTACGTTTTGTTCTTTAAGTAACTGGTTTTGGAGAATCATATTGTTTAATTTCCAATTAATTTTTGATTTATCTATCCATGTACCCTTACTAATTATTATTTTTATTGCATTGAGACGGTTGCATTTATTATTCCTGCCCTTTTGCACTTGTTTGCAATGATTTTGTGCCCTAGTGCATGGTCAGTTTTTGTGATTGTACCATGTACTGCTGAAAAGGTGTATTCCTTTTTGTCCCTATTTATTTTTCTCCATATGTCTACTAACTAATTTTTCTAAGATTTCATTTGCTTCTCTCACTTCTTTCTTATTTATTTTTTTATGTGATTGATCTATTTCAGATAGGGGAAAGTTCAGATTTCCCACTAGTATAGTTTTTCTATCTATTTCATCCTTGAGCTCCTCTAGTTTCTCCTTTAAAAATTTGGATGCTCTGCCATTTGGTGCATACATATTGAGTACAGATATTTCCTCGTTATATACTGCCTTTTATCAGGATGTAAATACCTTACCTATCTCTTTTAACTAGATTTATTTTTACTTTGGCTTTGTCCGATATCATGATTGCTACTCGTGCCTTTTTTTTATAATTTGATGCCCAATAGATTTGGCTCCATCCTCTTCTTTTACCCTATGCGTATCTACCTTCCTCATGTGTGTTTCTTGCAGACAGCATATGGAGGGTTTTGGATTCTAATCCACTCTGCTATTTGCTTGCTTTTTATGGGTGAGTTCATTCCATTCACATTCAGAGTTATGATTACTAGCTGTGTATTTCCCAGCATTTTGATTTCTACTCCTGGTTCTGCCTTTTATTCATTTACTATTTCCTTCTACACCAATTTTTTTTATAGTCAGTCCCCCTAATTCCCACCCTTATTTTACTTCCCTTTCTACCCCCCTCCCTTCTTATTCCCTCCCTTATTTTCTCCTGTAGTCTTTTTAAAATTCCCCCCCACCCTCTCCCTCCCTTGTACTGCTTTGCTCCCCACCAGTCCGTTTTTTACCCTTCTACTCTCCCCTATAGGGAGCAAATCTATTCTCTTCCCCATTGGATTTGATTGTTCTTCCCTCTTTGGGTCAGTTTCAAAGTAAGTAAGAGTTGAATATTTCCTATCTCCAACCTCTTTACCCTTCCAGTGTATTGATGTTCTCCCCCATCCCACCATGAGCTTCTTTGTGACATATAAATTTATCCCCATTTGTTTCTTTTCCCATTTCTTTTAATCATAACCTCTTTTTTTTAGCTCTAGTCATGTGTATATATATATATATATATACATACATACATACACATTTATATGTATTTATGCATGCACATATGTATATACCTATTTTTATCTTGTCCTTTCATCCTATACAGTTTGTCACTTTTCCCTCTGAGTGTAATTCTTCTAGGTGCTCAGGTGATAGCAACAGTTTTTAACAGTTACCAATGACCTCTTTTCTTATATGGATACATATCATTTTAACTTTTGAGTCTCTTAAAAAGTTTTGTTGTTGTTTTGTTTGTTTTTTTTCCCCTCTTTTTTAATTACCTTTTGATGATTCTCTTGAGTTCTGTTGTTGGACATCAAACTTTCTGTTCAGGTCTGGCCTTTTATTTATGAATGCTTGAAACTCTTCTGTTGTGTTGAATGACCATACTTTCCCCTGTAAGAATATAGTCAGTTTTGATAGGTATTTTTTCATGGTTGTAGACCTAGTTCCCCTGCTTTCCAGAATATTGTATTCCATGCCTTTTGGTCCTTCAGTGTGGATGCAGCCAGATCCTGTGTTAACCTCATCTTAATGGCTTCTTCTTGGCAGCTTGTAATATCTTTTCTTTCATCTGATTGTTTTTGAATTTGGCTATAACATTTCTTACTGTTGTCAGTTGGGGATTAAATACAGGGGGTGATCTGTGGATTCTTTCAATCTCCACTTTCCCCTCTTGTTCTAGCATCTCGGGACAGTTTTCCTGGATAATTTCCTCTAGTATTATGTCCAGGCTTTTTCTTTTGTCTTGGTCTTCTGGTAGTCCAATTATTCTTAAATTGTCTCTTCTTGAGCAATTTTCTAAATCGTCTGTTTTGTGAATGAGATGCTTCGCATTTTCCTCAATTTTTTCATTCTTTTTGTTTTGTTTTATAGTGTCCTGCTGCCTTGTGAGGTCACTTGATTCTAGTTGTTTTATTCTGGTTCTTAAAGATTAGATTTCATCTCTGGATTTTAGTCATCCTTTTCCTTCTGGTTTGATTTTCTTTGAAGATCGTCTTTCATCCTCTTTACCTCATTTTTCATCTCCTTTGCCTCATTTTCCAGCTGGTTGATTTTGGCTTTTAAGACACTATTTTCTCGTTTTAGTTCAAGTGCCTCTGTTTCTAGATGACTTATCTCAATTTTTAAGTTCTTTTCCCAATTGTCTTCAGCCTCTCTTAGTTGTGTTTTGAATTCTTCCACAGCCTGTATCCAATTCGCTGGGATTTCTGGTTTATCGTTTGCTGATCTCTCCCCCTCTGTTCCATTTGCTGAGTAGTATCTGTCTATTGTAGTTTCTTTCTTCTGTTTCTGTTGTTTGCTCAAATTCACCCCTTCTTTGCTTTCCGTATTTGTCTGTGCTCTTGTTCCTCTCATTTTTTTTGTTTTTTTTGGAGGGGACTTCTATCAATCTCCCTTCTTGGAGCTTTAACAGAAGATCTCTTGGTGTAGTCTTTGGGGGAGGATTGTTGGGGGTTTGAGCTTCCCTGTCCTCTGGAGGCTTTTGATTGGCTTAAAGTCCAGCAGTCAATGAGGATGGGTGGGGAGCCTGGAGGCTTTTGATGGGATTAAGTTCAGCTTGGTTGGGCTGGGTTTACTCTGAGTTTTAAACTTCCTGGACCACTGGAGAAAATATGGAGGATCTCCAAAGCTCTGGCCAGGCTGCCAGGTCTATGCTCCTTCTAGGCTGCCATCTTGACTCCACCTCTAGGTTTCTGTTCTTTCCAAAGACCCTGCTCCCTAAGTGGGGAGGGGTCCTGGCCTCCCTGGGTTCTGAGGGCTCCTGATGGGATTAAGTTGAGCTGGTGTGGGCCAAATGATCCCCAAACCAAAAAACCTCCTCCTCCTCCACAATCTGTGTTGAATGCCCCGAGACTGGCCCAGGTTGCTTTCAAGGTAAGCCCTTGGAGTAAGCCCCCTTACAATCATTGATACACTGTGTCAGCTAAGAATAGGTAGAATACAAAGGTTTCTCACCAAAAAATAAATCCATTTCCTTTTCAAACTTGGCTATGATCCACTAAGAGTTTTTTTTTTAATAAAGAATAGTAGTACAAAAGGTAATGCACATTCAAAAGGTATCAAAAAATCCCCAAAGTTATAATAGCTCATTTAATTACAATAGCAAACAAACTCACAATCATATTTCATATAAGTTGTTATATGCCAAAAAAAACCAAAACCCTATGAACTGATGGATATTTGTCACTATTTTTATAGACATAGCAAATCTTTCAGCCTTGGCAAATATATTTTTAAACAAAGTAATATTTATTTGGCTCTAGAACATCACCAAGAAATCTGGATTGTTCTGGTGGAAGTAAATTAAACTTAAGACTTTTGCAGGAGCTCTTTTTGGCTTCCTACTTCATAGAAACATCTTGGTAGGAACATTTCTTTGTTTCTCTTCCTTTAATATTTCATTCAGTATAGTTATAGGGGAAAGGTAATAAAATATATCTAATAATAAGAGAGTAGATTAAACTGATTCAGTGTAACAGAATAGTATTGAATTCATTAATATGTGAACTTAAAACAATAAAATTAAATCTCAAAGCAGACAGTCAGCAAAATACAATAAAATACAGAGACTTTCATAAAACAATGGAGTCTAAAGAGGCTTCAAATTTTCAACTCCCTTCTCTTTAAGGCTCCTTTCTTTATTCATTCAGATTCCTTTTGTCTGAACTGTGGTATTTCCCATAGCGACGGAGAACATAGGTTTGAGGAATCTCTAACTGGATGAATTTTATAGACAGGGCAGTCCCAAATGGCAAAGGGTTGTAGGAAGATGAATTTCTCTCCTGAATCTCACGCAAGATAAGTGAAAGTATCAGTGCACTCAAGAATGGTAGGCTCTTTTTTGAAATAGGCAAGGTACTGCTTTTTCATAGAGTATACTGTCCTTGTAATTTTTACTTCCTGTTTGGAAAAGTAAAATCTTCTTCCCTACCCCCCTGAGGAAAAATGCTAGGGAGCAGCGTGTCCCCCCAGACACATGGAGAGGAAGTTAGGAGGCTAATCGTTGCCTAAGGAAAATACACTGCAGTTTTTACCAGCTAGTTTGTGATTATGAAGACACATTTGCAGCTACCAGCAGCCCAACAGACCTGGGGCTGGGACTGGGCCTGGGCAGGAGATCATGAGGAGGATTCAGAAATAGGAGCAACTGGGGCTAGAGATCAGGAGGAGGATTAAGAAGTAGGAGCAGGCAGTATCAGTAATAGCAATGCCAGAGGCAGCAGTGCAAAACTGAGACAGAAGTGGCTTATCTCTTCTTCTCTAAGAGAACCCTGGTTAATAGCCTGGCCAGTTGGGAGGGAAACTGGGCAAAAAGTAGGGAAAGAAAAAGGCAGCAGCTCCAAAGAGAGGGTGGATGGTTGGGTGGGGTGGGCAAAAAGCCTTGACAGGAGAAACATGGCTTAAAATTTGTCTAGGCTACCTTTAAACAATTGAGAGGTTCTTCTCTGGCTAGTGGTTGCCATCAAGTGTAAAATTTAAATTTAATGCCAATAATAAAATTGTTATATTTAGGGATATTTATTAATGATCATTAGAAATCAAGGAATAAAGAGGATACAAAATAAAGACCACATGCCCATGGCTGATCAGCCAGTTCAAACGCCTGACTTAACCACCACCAATCTTGGGACAGGAAGTAAAGAGGTGGGACCTTCCACTTCCCCGCCTAATATCCCTTGTCTACAGGAAGTACATAACAACAGGAAGTTAGTGGGCTCCCAGGAAACTTAGTTCTTTTTTTGGGTAACAGATTTTCAATTATACACCATCATATTTTCCAAATGACTGTTTATAAGATGATAGCTCTAAATCTAACTACATTGGTTTTTGCTTCATCAAAACAGATTTAGAATTAATCATGAGGCATTATGGAAAATAATCTCATTTGATTTTTCTTAATATTATGTAAACAAATATACTTCCTCACTTCAAAAGATTATATTTCTGAAAAAATTCAGATCAATTCATAAAATAAAAAAGAATAGTACTATTTCCATATCTCTTGATTTTAAATAAATACCTTCTTTTCCCTCATCTTGAGTAAGTCTGTTAGCTTCCTTTCATAGCCATTCCAAGCAATAGAGACAGCATGGCCTGGCCTCAGACATTTCCTAGCAGTATGACCCTGGGCAAATCACTTAACCCTTACTGTTCTTCCTTGGAGCCAATACTTAGTATGAATTCTAAGATAGAAGGTAAGAGTTTTTTTGAGAGAGAGAGAGAGAGAGAGAGAGAGAGAGAGAGAGAGAGAGAGAGAGAGAGAGAGAGAGGGAGAGAGAGAGAGAGCATGACAAAAGCATGGAAGGAAGAGGAGGAATCAGGATAAAAATGTGGCTGGAACATGGTAAGCCTGATGTAAGGTGATAAAGGGAAGTTGGTACAAGATGCTAGAAAAGCCTTGGATTATAGGATCACAGAGATCCCTTTTAGGGGAAGATAGATCTAATGAATAGAGGACCTAGCAGTGGTAGATATTTACTAAATAAATTGGGGAGGGGGTTGTTTAATGTAGGGAAGTATTATGAACATAGCAGTATTTTAGGAAAATGACTTTGGCAGCAGTTAACGATATGTTAAAGGAGGAACTCTATGAGAAGCTGGAGGGCCAGGGTTCAGGAGTCTTGATGAAATAAGATTGTGGACTAAACTGACCTGATTGGGATAGAAGAAGAAAGGAAGGGAAGATTCATTGCTACTGTACAGTCTACAGAACTTGACAGGTAAGTGGTCATGCAGAATGGTGAAGAACCAAAAATGACTCAACTTATCAGCCTGGGTGATTAGGAGAATGATAGTACCGTCGACAGAAATAAACTAAGATAAGGAATAGGTTTTGAATTTATAGTACTAACTTGGTTGGTTCTTATAATACCTCAATTTGTGATACTCAGCTGGGTGTTTTTGGAAGATATTAGAAGAAGGATTATAAATTTTGAAGTAATTTGCATAGAGGTGATCAATGAAACCATTGAGTCAATGAGAACATTAAGAGAGAAAGAAGAGGGAACTGAACTAAAGAGAGAACATTGGGAGAAAATAGGAGAATATTCAGAGAAAATAACCACTTCAATTTCTTTGTTCATATGAGGTTACAGAAATCATTTCAGAGATCCGGGAACCCATGGTCACTGCCGATGTGTCTGAAGATTCTGCTGAAACAAGAAAAAAAGAACTCAGAGTAAGTCCCTTCCTATCTAAGTAAAATAAATGATAATGGTCAATATAGTTTTAAACTTTTGATTTTTATTCTAAGTGTGGTTTTAAAAAAGGTACCTTGAAGGAAGATAGAAAAATTAAAATATACTTTAAAAATTCAAATTTATTGACTAAATACTAAGTTTGTTCTGATTGAGTCTTTAAAATTGGATCATACCTTTTTTCTTTTCAAAAATTGCTGTCTTTCTGCTTGATGTCATTGTTGTAGAATTTTGCCATTAAATTAACATATTAAGCCTTTAAATGTCAGTTTACTAAAATATTTTTGCAATAAATTTTTTTCCAGTTCTTGTAGAAACAATTTTTGACAATTATTTTCTGATAATTTTGGGATTCACATTCTCTCCCTCCCTGCTTTCTATCCTTCCTGATAGTCTGATATAGGTTATACTAGTGATTTCATGTAATACAAATTTCCATATTCCTAATGTCGTTACTGTAGACACATATCACATATACAATCAAAAACTCATGAAGAAAATAAAATGAGGGATGATACATACTTTGACCTGCAATCACATATCAACAGTTACTTCTTTGGCTGTGGACAGCGTTTTTTAAAATCATATATCCCTTGAAATTATCTTGGAACCTTGTTTTGCTGATAATAGTTTAGTCCTTCACAATTGATCATTGTATATTTTTTTAGTTTCTTCTGGTTCTGCTCACTTCACTTTGTATCAGTTCATATAAATCTTTCCAGGTTCTTCTGAATATATCCTATTCATCATTTCTTATGGCACAATAGCATTCCATTACAATTATATGCCAACTGGTTCAGCCGTTCCCAAACTAATAGACACCACCTCATTTTCCAATTCTTTGCCTCTAAAAAAAGAGTTGTTAAAAATGTTTTTGTGCAAGTAGGTTCTTTTTCCTTTCTTTGATATCTTTGGGATATAGACCCAGTACTGTTATTGCTCGGTCAATGGGTATGCATAGTTTTAGGGCTCTTTGGGTGTGGTTCCACATTGCTCTTCAGAATGGATGAAGCAGTTCACAGTTCCACCAACAATGCATTAGTGGACTTCTGGTCAAGATGGCAGCTTAGAGAAAGCTAAAGTTTGGAGCTCCAGAAACCCTTCCTTACCGATCTCAAACGGAATGCTCCTAGGGCATAGAAATTCAAAACAAACAGCGGAACAGACGCTGGAAACACTCCTCCTGGACCTGGATCAAAAGGTATGGCCCCCCGAGAGTCGGAGCCCTAGATCACTCGGATCTAAGGGGAAGGCAAAGGGAAGGTCCCAGGACCCATCCCCCCCAACCCAGAGTGCTGAGTCCGAGGCAGCAGCAGGAACCTCAGGGCAGGCAGGGGGGCCTCGGGAGCTAGGTGTTCTGAGGGCCTCCCCCTGAAAATGACCTGAACCAGTCGTGGGGGCACCCAGACAGCAGGGAGGCAGAGGAGGGGGGAGCCTGTAGCCCCCTGACCAGAACCTTCCATCTGGGTCTCACTGAAGGTCCCTGCCTGAGGGCATACTCAGTCTGAGGTTAATCCTATCACCAGCCCTCAGAGCTCCAGGAAGCCAGGGCACCTCCCCCCTCAGAATTCAGGGTCCTCTGAAACAACAGTAATCCTCAGGGCTGGCAAAAGGGCCTCAGAGCTGTAGGCCGAATCCTGAAAACAACCTGATCCAGTTGAGGGGGCACCCAGACAGCAGGGAAACAGAGAGAGACAGGAGGAGCCTGTAGCCCCCTGACCAGATCCTTCCATCTGAGTCTCACTGAAGGTCCTTGCCTGAGGGCATACTCAGTCTGAGGTTAATCCTATCACCAGCCCTCAGAGCTCCAGGAAGCTGCGGCCCCTCCCCCCCCTCAGAGTGCTGGCTGAGGCACAGAAACAAGGGCCTATAAACTCCTATAAGAAGGAGAGGAAGAGAATTTTTACTTAAACCTTACTCTCAGGGAAATCAACTCTGAGAGGGAAAAACACCCAGATCCATTGGGATCTTGAATTCTATCTTACCCAACAAGGGTAGGGAGAAGGGAAAACCAAAGGGGGAAGGGGGGGAGGGAAAACAAAAGGGGAGGGAAAGAGGGGGGAGGGAGAGGGAACAAAAAGGGAGGGACTAAAAAAGGAAACATATCAAGGGAGGGGACAAGGGGGACTGATTTAAAGTAAGTCACTGGACTAAAAGGTAGAGCTGAAGAAGAAAAGGTTAGAATTAGGGAAGGATATCATAATGCCAGGGAATCCACAAATGACAGTCATAACGTTGAACGTGAATGGGATGAACTCACCCATAAAACGTAGACGAATAGCAGAATGGATTAGAATCCAAAACCCTACCATATGTTGTCTTCAAGAAACACACATAAGGTGGGTTTATACCCACATGGTCAGAATTAAAGGATGGAGTAAGACCTTCTGGGTCTCAACTGACAGAAAGATGGCAGGAGTGGCAATCATGATATCTGATAAAGCCAAAGCAAAAATAGACCTGATGAAAAGGGATGGGGAAGGTAATTATATTTTGTTAAAAGGTACTTTAGATAATGAGGAAATATCACTAATCAACATGTATGCACCAAATAATATAGCACCCAAATTTCTAATGGAGAAACTAGGAGAATTGAAGGAAGAAACAGACGATAAAACCATATTAGTGGGAGACTTAAACCAACCATTATCAAATTTAGATAAATCAAATCAAAAAACAAATAAGAAAGAGGTAAAAGAAGTGAATGAAATCTTAGAAAAATGAGAATTAATAGACATATGGAGAAAAATAAATATGGATAAAAAGGAATACACCTTCTTCTCAGCACCACATGGCACATTCACAAAGATTGACCATACATTAGATCACAGAAATATGGCACACAAATGCAGAAAAGCAGAAATAATAAATGCAGCCTTTTCAGATCACAAGGCAATAAAAATAATGTTCAGTAATGGTACATGGAAAATCAAATCAAAAAAACTAATTGGAAATTAAACAATATGATACTCCAAAATCGTTTAGTTAGAGAAGAAATCATAGAAACAATTAACAATTTCATCGAGGAAAATGACAATGGTAAGACATCCTTTCAAACCTTTTGGGATGCAGCCAAAGTGGTAATCAGAGGTAAATTAATATCCCTGAGTGCATATGTCAACAAACTAGGGAGAGCAGAGATCAACCAATTGGAAATGCAAATAAAAAAACTCAAAAATGATCAAATTAAAAACCCCCCAGCAGAAAACCAAACTAGAAATCCTAAAAATTAAGGGAGAAATTAATAAAATTGAAAGTGATAGAACTATTGATTTAATAAATAAGACAAGAATCTGGTACTTTGAAAAAAACAAACAAAATAGACAAAGTACTGGTCAATCTAATTAAAAAAAGGAAGGAAGAAAAGCAAATTAACAGCATCAAAGATGAAAAGGGGGACATCACCTCTGATGAAGAGGAAATTAAGGCAATCACTAAAAATTACTTTGCCCAATTATATGGCAATAAATATACCAATCTAGGTGATATGGATGAATATATACAAAAATACAAACTTTCTAGACTAACAGAAGAAGAAATAGAATTCTTAAATAATCCCATATCAGAAAATGAAATCCAACAAGCCATCAAAGAACTTCCTAAGAAAAAATCCCCAGGGCCTGATGGATTCACCAGTGAATTCTATCAAACATTCAAAGAACAGTTAATCCCAATACTATACAAACTATTTGACAAAATAAACAAAGAAGGAGTTCTACCAAACTCCTTTTATGACACAAACATGGCACTGATTCCAAAGCCAGGCAGGTCAAAAACAGAGAAAGAAAACTATAGACCAATCTCCCTAATGAATATAGATGCAAAAATCTTAAATAGGATACTAGCAAAAAGACTCCAGCAAGTGATCAGAAGGGTCATCCACCATGATCAAGTAGGATTTATACCAGGGATGCAGGGCTGGTTCAATATTAGGAAAACCATCCACATAATTGACCACATCAACAAGCAAACCAACAAGAACCACATGATTATCTCAATAGACGCATTAAAAGCCTTTGATAAAATACCCATTCCTATTAAAAACATTAGAAAGCATAGGACTAGAAGGGTGTTTCCTAAAAATTATAAACAGTATATATCTAAAACCATCAGCTAACATCATGTGCAATGGGGATAAACTAGAAGCATTCCCAATAAGATCAGGAGTGAAACAAGGATGACATTGTACTAGAAACACTAGCAGTAGAAATTAGAGAAGAAAAAGAAACTGAAGGTATCAAAATAGGCAAGGAGGAGACCAAGTTATCACTCTTTGCAGATGACATGATGGTCTACTTAAAGAATCCTAGAGAGTCAACCAAAAAGCTAATTGAAATAATCAACAACTTTAGCAAAGTTGCAGGATACAAAATAAACCCACATAAGTCATCAGCTTTTCTATATATAATCTCCAATACAGCTCAGCAGCAAAAACTAGAAAGAGAAATCCCATCCAAAATCACCTTAGACAAAATAAAATACCTAGGAATCTATCTCCCAAGACAAACACAGGAACTATATGAACACAACTAGAAAACACTCTCAACACAACTAAAACTAGACTTGAACAATTGTCAAAATATTAACTGCTCATGAATAGGACGAGCCAATATAATAAAAATGACCATCCTACCCAAACTTATTTATCTATTTAGTGGCATACCCATTGAACTCCCAAAATATTTCTTTACTGATTTAGAAAAAAATATAACAAAATTCATCTGGAATAACAAAAGATCAAGGATATCCAGGGAAATAATGAAAAAAAAAAACACATATGATGGGGGCCTTGCAGTCCCAGACCTTAAACTATATTACAAAGCAGCAGTCATCAAAACAATTTGGTACTGGCTAAGAGACAGAAAGGAAGATCAGTGGAATAGACTGGGGGAAAGCAACCTCAGCAAGACAGTATACGATAAACCCAAAGATCTCAGCTTTTGGGACAAAAATCCACTATTCGATAAAAACTGCTGGGAAAACTGGAAGACAGTGTGGGAGAGATTAGGTTTGGATCAACACCTCACACCCTACACCAAGATAAATTCAAAATGGGTGAATGACTTAAACATAAAGAAGGAAACCATAAGTAAATTGGGTAAACACAGAATAGTATACATGTCAGACCTTTGGGAGGGGAAAGGCTTTAAAACCAAGCAAGACATAGAAAGAATCACAAAACGTAAAATAAATAATTTTGACTACATCAAATTAAAAAGCTTTTGTACAAACAAAACCAATGTAACTAAAATCAGAAGGAAAACAACTAATTGGGAAAAATATCTTCATAGAAACCTCTGACAAAGTTTTAATTACTCAAATTTATAAAGAGCTAAATCAATTGTACAAAAAAATCAAGCCATTCTCCAATTGATAAATGGGCAAGGGACATGGATAGGCAGTTCTCAGATAAAGAAATCAAAACTATTAACAAGCACATGAAGAAGTTTTCTAAATCTCTTATAATCAGAGAGATGCAAATCAAAACAACTCTGAGGTATCACCTCACACCAAGCAGATTGGCTAACATGATAGCAAAGGAAAGTAATGAATGCTGGAGGGGATGTGGCAAAGTAGGGACATTAATTCATTGCTGGTGGAGTTGTGAACTGATCCAACCATTCTGGAGGGCAATTTGGAACTATGCCCAAAGGGCAACAAAAGAATGTCTACTCTTTGATCCAACCATAGCACTGCTGGGTCTGTACCCCAAAGAGATAATGGACAAAAAGACTTGTACAAAAATATTCATAGCTGTGCTCTTTGTGGTGGCCAAGAATTGGAAAACAAGGGGATGCCCCTCAATTGGGGAATGGCTGAGCAAATTGTGGTATATGTTGGTGATGGAATACTATTGTGCTAAAAGGAATAATAAAGTAGAGGAATTCCATGGAGACTGGAACGACCTCCAGGAAGTGATGCAGAGCGAGAGGAGCAGAACCAGGAGAACATTGTACACAGAAACTAATACACTGTGGTATAATCGAACGTAATGGACTTCTCTGCATTAGTGGCTGTGTAATGTCCCTGAAAAATCTGCAGGGATCCAGCAAAAAAAACACCATTCATAAGCAGAGGATAAACTGTGGGAGTAGAAACACCGAGGAAAAGCAACTGCCTGACTACAGCGTTTGAGGGGACATGACTGAGGAGAGACTCTAAAGAAAACCCTAATGTAAATATTAACAACATAGCAATGGGTTCGAATCAAGAACACATGTAATACCCAGTGGAATCACGTGTTGGCTACGGGGGGGTGGGGGGAGGAAAAGAAAATGATCTTTGTCTTTAATGAATAATACTTGGAAATGATCAAATAAAATATTATAAAATTAAAAAGAAATGCAATGCATTAGTGTCCTATTCTCCACATCCCCTCCGACATTTTCCATTTTTTGTCATGTTGACCAATCTGATGGTAGTACCTCAGAGTTGTTTTTAATTTGTATTTCTCTAATCAGTAATGATTTGGAGCATTTCCTCATGTGACCATAGGTAGTTTCAATTTCGTCATCTGAAAATTTCCTGTTTATATTCTTTGACCATTTATAAATTTGGGAATGACTTTTATTCTTATATGTTTGACTCATTTCTTTATATATTTGAAAAATGAGGCCTTTGTTAGAGATACTATAAAAATTTCTTTCCAATATGTTGTTTCCCTTCTAATGTGTTGCATCTCTTGTTTTTACAGAAACTTTAATGTATCCAAAATTATCTTTTTCTTTTTTGTAATGTTCTCTCTATCTTGTTTGGCCATATATTCTTCCTTTATCCATAAATCTAATAGGTAAACTTTTCAACATTCCCCTAATTTATTTATGGTGTCACCCTTTATTTCTAGATCATATATCTATTTCGGCTTTATCCTGGTGTATGATGTTGGTCTATCTAGTTTCTGCCATGTAGTTTTTTTAGTTTTCCTAACAGATTTTGTCAAATAGTGAGTTCTGTCCCCAGTAGCTTGGATCTTTGGGTTTATTGAACACTAGGTTACTATGGCCATTAACTACTGGCTTTTGATTTCCTAACCTATTCCACTCATTTCTCATTCCACTGTATTTCTTAGCCAGTACCAGATTGTGTGATTATTATCACTTGATAATATAATGTGAGATCTGTTATGTCCAGGCCTCCTTCCTTTATATTTTTTAAATTAAGTCCCTGACCTTTAATTAATTAATTCTTGACCTTTTGTTCTTTCAGATTAATTTTTTTAAGTATTTTTTTCTAGTTATAGGGAATAATTTTGGGGTAGTTTTATTGCCATGGCATTGAATACATAATTTAAGTAGGATTGCCATTTTTAATAGATTGGCATAGCCTTCTCATGAGCAGTTAATAATGTTTTTCCATTTCTTTGTCTGATTTTATTTGTGTGAAAAGTGTTTCATAATTGTTTTTGAATATTTTCTTAATTTATTTTGGTACAGATTTTACTAAAATCTTAATAACAAATTTAATAACGTTGTCATTTTTCCAAATCTTTATATCTTTCCTTAGCTGGCAGAAGTAAAGGTGAAACTTATTGAAGCCAAGGAAGCTTTGGAGGAATGCATTACTCTACAGGACTTTAATCATGCATCCCTATTAAAAGAGAAAATAAAAGAACTAGAGGATGCTAAAATGGACCTAATAAAAGAAACAGAACAACCTGAAATTACGGAAGTTCACACAGAGAAGGTATAGATTGATACCTGTTCTCAGACTAAACTTCAACTATTGTTAATCAACTTAACTAATCTACATTTTCCTTATTTGAAAGCAGAAGCCTTGCAAGTTGTGCCTTGAACTTGCAGAGTTTGAGCAGTAGTGTGACTAAGCCATAAGACTTGCCTTTCTTAAAATGTTAAGCATATTTGAACAAAACACTTTATATGAGATTCTACACTGGGTTCTTCATGCCATTTAACAATAAAACTAATTAATATAATTTATTCTCTCTTTAATTCCCTAGGATCTTTCAGTGTTTTAATACCATTGTTTTGAAAGTATTCTTTTACTGAAGACTTTACAAATACTTGTTAAGAGTATTTTTGTAAATTCTAGATGAAGCAGAAGTTATTTTATTTGAGTTGTTTTATGTCAGGTTTTCTTTGACATTAAATTTTAAGTGAGTGCTTTCACAGGATTTTATTGATCTTAATTTTCTTTAAATTAAAAAAGACTCATGGTATCAGTATATGACATACTTAAATCAGTTTTCAAAATTCTTATTGAAAAAATGTAATTTTTAAATGTCATCAACTGTTGGTTATAATTGGGAAAAGATTGGTGTCTACCTTCTCATGAACAGAATTTCCTTTTCTCTAACTGTGATTTATCTATGATAATCTTTATTAGTTCATGTCCATTTTGCCAATTGAAAGATATAAATGGTAATCATAGGATAATATTGCTCCAAGAACCTTTTTTTTTTTAACCCTTACCTTCTGTCTTGGAATTAATACTGTGTATTGGTTCCAGGGCAGAAGAGTGGTAAGAGCTAGGCAATGGGGGTCAAGTGACTTGCCCAGGGTCACACAGCTGTGAAGTATCTGAGGCCAGATTTGAACCTAGGACCTCCTGTCTCTAGGCCTGGCTCTCAATCCACTGAGCTACCCAGCTGCCCCCTCCAGGTATCCTTTGAGTCTTGTCTGTTTGTGAAGTATGTTAACTAGATAACTACCAAGTGCAGCATCCATTTATTTATCACATTATTAAAAGACACCTTTTTTCTCTTCATTTTCAGCTTTGATTTTGGTGTTTAACTAGTTTTTCTATTTAATTATCATTTATTTTGTTAAATATTTCCCAATTAAAATTTTTAACAATCATTTTTTAAAATGTTGAGTTCCAATTGTCTCTCTTCCTCTCACCTCTCTGCTGTGCTATTTCATTGGTTCTCTTTCTAGAGGTGGATAGCATTTTTTCACCATAGTCCTTTGGAACTGCCTTAAGTTATTGTTTTCATCAGAGAGAATAACTAAGTCTTTTACAGTTGATCTTCCTTAAAATATTACCGTTACCATGTATAATCTTGCCCTGATTCTGTTCACTTGACTTTGCATAAGTTCAGATAAGTCTTACCAGGTTTTTCTGCAACCATCCTGCTTGTCTTTTCTTATAGCACAATAGTATTCCATCACCATTGTTAGATTTAAAATAGTTGTAGATAACAGAGTGGGAGCCATAAACTGTGATAATTAAAATGTTTTGGAACAAGGGAAATATATAACAATTATGACCGCTGAAATATGTTTTCTACTGTGTCTTGGTTTTATATAAATATAAGATGGTCGCCAGGGAATATATTCCCAATTTATGAATATACCCAAGCCAACTGGGTTTTATAGAGAAATTTAATTTATAATACACTGATTAATCAATAGAAAAAGAGAGAAAGTAAGAAAGGAATAAGAATGAAGGGCCTCAAGCCAATAAGGCCTAGACCTCAGTCCTAAGAGATAAATCAGTCAGTTGGTTTTATCACTCACCCAAGATCTCTCTAGGTAAGGCTTCTCATGCCAACCTCAGGCTCCACCTTCAAGAGAGCCTCCTTTCAAGAAATGTTTCCAGAGAATTCTCCTCCTGACTCCTCCTGAGTTCTCCTTCCACAGCCTCCTTCAAGACCTCTCCAGGACCTCTCTCCTCTCAGACCTGCTTCAGAGCATCAACCTCTGCAGTCCTCAGACCTCAGCTATCTTTAAGCCAAAAATCTAAGTTCCCTCCCCTCAGTTCTCACATCTACCAATCACTGTCGATGTCTCCCCTGTGCCAATGGTGGCTCTAGCTTAACCCAGGACCGCCCAGAGGTCTGTCCCTTTTGCATATGTCTATTGAAGGTCATATTCTCAAATAATTAAATCTTGATCTTTGCTGCAGCCCTTCCTAAATCCTGTTACTCTGAGTAGGGTGGAGATTGTAGTTTCCAAGACCTGGTTCTGTCATTCCAAGTATCTCTATTGTATCAATTCTAAAATCAATCATGACTCAAAGAACTTCCTGTTCTATGCTTAAGCATAGGTCAAAGCCCTTTCCATTGTTTAGCAAAAGGTTTCTGTCCTAACGTAGTCTTAAGTAGGGAGGAGAAGGATCCTCCCATGCCAAGGAGTTTCATATTCCAATAGAGTTCTTACTATCAGTAGGAAATTTTTTCAAGTATGAAATTTCCCAATGGGGAAATTTCCAACATTCATAAGTCTAAGAAATTTTAAGGTTTACACCATCATATACCAAAACGTGTTCATTCGCCATTTGATGAGCATCTCCTCAATTCCTAATTCTTGCCACCACAAAAAGAACTACTAAAATATTTTTGTATAAATTGGCCTTTTCTCCTTTCCTTTGATCTCTTTGCAATACAGACCTCCTAGTGATATTGCTGAGTTATAAAGAGTTACAGTTTTATAACTCTTTGGGCATAGTTCCAAATCATTCTCCAGAGTGGTTGGACTAGTTTCCAGCTCTACCAACAGTGCATTAATGTCCCAATTATTCCACATGCCCTCGAGCATTTTTCCTTTTCATTTGTTGTCATGTTAGCCAATCTGATAGATGTAAGATGGTATCTCAGAGTTGTTTTAATTTGCATTTCTCTAATTAGTAATGATTTAGAGCATTTTTTTCATGACTATTGATAGCTTTGATTTCTTCTGAAAACTTCCTGTTTATATCCTTTGACCATTTATCAACTGGGGAATGACTCTTATTTTATAAATTTGACTCAATTCCCTATATATCTGAGAGATGAGGCCTTTATCAGAAAAACTTGTGGTTACTTTTTTTTTCTTGTTTCGTTTTCCTTCTAATTTTGGCTGTATTAGTTTTTTCGGTACAAACCCTTTTTAATTTCATGTAATCAAAAGGATGCACCTAGTCTGACTTTAGCCCAGTTTATAGTATAAGATGTTGGTTTGCCTGGTTTCTCCCAAACTGCTTTCCTTCTTGCCCAGAAATTTTTATCAGATATTGAGTTTTACTTGAAAAACTTGGATCTTTGGATTTATCAAACACTTGACTATCATGGTTATTTACTGTTGTGTTTTGTGTACTTAATCAATTCCATTGATCAAACATCCTGTTTCTTAGTCAATACCAGAATGTTTTGGTGATTGCCTTTTGTAATATTTTGAAATCTATAACTGCTAGACTGCCTCCTTAATTTTTTTTATTGATTCCTTTGATGTTCTTGACCTTTTATTCTTACAAATAAATTTTGTTCCTTTTTTTCCTCTAGCTCTATGAAATAATTCTTCTGTAATTTGATTGGTATGGCACTGAATAAGTTAATTAACTTAGGTAAAATTGTCATTTTTATCATATTGACTAGCTTTATCCTTGAGCAATAATAATTGCTCATTAAAATAATTGGATTTCTCCAGTTGTTTAGAAATGTCTTTATTTCTGTGAAGACTTTTGTGATTGTGTTTATAAGGCTCCTGGGTTTTTCTTGGCAAATAGATTCATAAGTATTTTAAATTATCTGCCATTATTCTAAACAGATCTCTTCCTGCTCAGTTTTATTGGTAGTTTATGATATATGTGAGTTTTTAAAAATCCTGCAATTTTGTTGAAGTTGCTAATAGTTTTTTGTTTTTTTCTCTAAGGTTTCTTCCTTCCTTCCTTCTTTTCACTCCTCCCTTCCATTCTTCCCTTTCCTTCCACCTTTACTTCCTTTCTTCCTTCTTTCCTTTTTCTATCTTCAGCTAGAAGAGTAGCTCAAAAGTTGTTTGCAGGGCAATATTGGAAGAACTCAGCTGAGTGCTTTTTTTACTCTGTCATCTTGGCTTTATCCTGGTTCAACTACTTTTTAAGATGTATTACATTAGTCATTAATAGGGCAAAATGCTGTCGCCACTAAATAGATTTTTTTTAAATGCCCCATTGCAAATTAATTGGTTATCAGCATTGAATTTACCACTTCACTGTGTACTCTTAATAGCTAGACATAGATGACTTCTTTTCTAACCTCATACACCTAATGTAATATACTTCCACTTATTCTGAATATTTTAACTTCATTTGATTTCAGAATGATCCTGAAACAATACAGAAATGTCTAATTTTATGCTATGAACTTCTGAAACAGATCTCTATTTCTACGGGCATAAGTGCAAGCATGAATGTTATTATTGACTCTTTGGTAAGTTAGCAGGGGCTTTAAGACTTTCTTTTAATATTCTCCCTTCTTCTTCTACCCTTTTTCAATAATATGCCATTTAGTATCAACAAGTATGAGAGACATTAATTCTTTTTGCATATTAAATGTGTCCTTGGTAAAATTTACACTATGAAAATGAGTATTTGGGGAAAGGGAGTATGTTTTAAGTTAGAAGTGAATGTAAAATATATTTAGCCATGCATAGTAAGAGCTGAAGATATTAAAAACAGATCAGGGAGGACAATGCAGTAGAACTCATTACATTATAGATTTGATAACTGATTTAAACTTGGGTTCCATTCAAAGATTTGTTACTGAAATAAACACAGTACCTAATTATAGAGTGATCATTCCTATAAAGAGGAGTTCTTAACCTTTGTGTCATGAACCCCCTTGGCAATCTGAAGCCTATGGACTGTTCAGAATAATAGTGCATAAAATGAAATACATTGGATTGTAAAGAAACCTGTTATATTAAAATACAATTATCAAAATATTTAAACAAAAAATAAAGACAAGTTAATGAACTCCAGGTTAAGAACTCCTGCCTTTAAAAGATGATCTGTGCTCACTTGGGCAGCACATATACTTTTAAAGATGATCTCAATTATATGGACAGTTAGGACCAACATGGGAGGACAGGAAGGTTGCAAGAATATTTTTTTTTTCTATTACTTATTTGAGGTGTGGTCTTAAACTTGTCCAGGCTTTTGAAAAAATTCTTCCAACTTGTTTTAATTCAAATTAAAGAATAGTATTTGGTTGGAAATATGAAGTGAATGGAAGAAATATAGTTCTTAAACATATATGATTTGGATGATAATACAGCATCCTTTGTTGTTGTTTTTTTCCAAGTCTGAGGCTCGATTGATCAAAATCAGTAATCAAAAAACTGTCCATAAAATGACATGACAAAAAGTTCTCCATTTGCCCTTGATTTCTACAATACAATATTGACGAATAGGCAACTATAATTTTAGTCTATGGTCAAGAGCTTCTAATGGGAATTGATACTTACCAATATAGTTTAATTTTACTTAGTTTTAATAATTTTGAATAGCAAGATGAACTTTTATAGTAGGGAAGATGTGAATTTTAAGAGTTTTTTTTTTTCTCAAGTCAAATGCCACTAATAGTCTATGGAGGGGGCAGCTGGGTGGCTCAGTGGATTGAGAGCCAGGCCTAGAGACGGGAGGTCCTGGGTTCAAATCTGGCCTTAGACACTTCCCAGCTGTGTGACCCTGGGCAAGTCACTTAACCCCCATTGCCTAGCCTTTACCACTCTTCTGCCTTGGAGCCAATACACAGTATTGACTCCAAGATGGAAGGGTTTAAAAAAAATAGTCTATGGACTACTTTAACATTGTAAAATCTTTGGAAAGGTTTTTTTTTTTAATTCCCAAATTTTAATCTTATGAGTTTGTGGGTCTTTTTGGTTGTTATTGTTGTAGTAGTCTCCTCTCTGAGTTTATCTTAGATTCCTTGTATTTAGTTTTATTAAAATTAAATTATTATTTTAGCAGTAAAGTATTATCCTAATTTAGGTCAGTTTTATTATTGTTTTAGTCTGTTAATGAGTTTATATGTGGAATTATAATCTTATATACATTTTCAACTGAGTATTATATACATTGAAGATTCATTACATTCATCTTAGTTGTTTTAATTTCTAATTTTTTGTTTTAGATTCTTCCTGGGATAACAAGTATTCATCCTGCAGTGAGAAATATGGCTGTTTTATGCTTAGGTTGTTGTGGTCTACAGAACCAAGATTTTGCCAGTAAACATTTTGCGTTGTTATTACAGGTAACAAGATTTTATTTATCCTCTGTTGGAATAAAAATGTGTTTCTGTCATGCTCATACTAAGTAGATATTCTTTAGTTCAATGTCTATTCATGTGGAATTATTTTCTCTCTACCACCCCCAATAGTTGCAGGGCCATCATTGGAATTTTGGGCATCTATACTTTTTACGGTTAAAAACCATCCACACTGTGTCTTTCCCAGATTGTGGTAGCCAAAATTGATTTCACAGATATACATCCACACTTGTTAGATGATTATTAGTTCACTTTTAGAACAGTTACTCGCTAATAGAAGATAAAGTTAAAGAGGATAAATTTACTGAAGTTGTACTATGCTTAGCATTTGGAGTTATTTACATTATCAGAATTATATGCACTAGGATATAGTTGATCTTTTCTACTTCTTGCCTTCAAAAAGTTACAGAAGAATGTATATTCTTAAACATCTAGGCAAATCAGATTTATGTAAAGTGAGTTATGTTTTCCTATTTCATTTTTTATTATTTCATAAATGCTTTTTCATAGTTTTAGTAGTCAGTGGCTCTTAAAAGGTATCTTTAATTTTTCTGTTACCCTTCTTGTCTTCCTGATAGTCATCTATTGTGAAGGTTGGATTTAGCTATTTCCTGATTGTAACAATGAAGATACTTAGTTTAACAAAATCAGGAATGTCTTGGGAACTTTAAATGACTCCACCCTACTTAGAAGTACTTTAGGGGAAGATAAAGTTGTAATCTCCTGATTGAACAATGAAGGTATTTAACTCTTACTTTATAGTGAAGCTAGAACTTTAAGTAAGTCTATTTTAAGATCTTAATACAAAAAGGTGTTAAGTAACTATGAAGGTTAAATTAATCCTAAAAATGTCAAGTATCTTAATACAGAAAGATGTTAAGTAAGGTTAAAAAGTATGGGCAGTCCTGGAAAAAAGC